>NC_044035.1:71011740-71317510 GCF_901765095.1 Microcaecilia unicolor | reverse complement strand
ATCTGGCAGATTCTTTATCAGCTATTTCTTTCTGTCTCTCAATAAGGCAGTTGATATGCCTAGATTTTACAGATAGGTCAATCGAGATTAGTTTATTCTTCTACAGTTGACTGAAAAGTAAAATGCCTTGCATTAATTACAGAAGCAACTTTAATTTACTGTATACCAAACTGTATTTAGTTTGGTATGGAAATTACATTCTAAATGATGAGTCAATACTTCAGAGGACAGCACGCCCACCCAGGCTGGTTCCACCTCTGTTTACCCAATCTAGTTTTTAAACCACAATGTTTCAACAAGATATGCCTTAAATATACTTTTTCACTGAACACTTTAAGACAGGTGTTGAAGCATAAAAAAAAAAAAAAAAGAACCATTTTCAGCATTTCAGCTCTGAACTGTGAACAATCTGGATTTGTCTTTTTGGCAGAGATTGAGAACCCTGCACAATGAAAGGGGCTAATACCCTGCCACTCAACCTGACTGGGAACATGAGTACACAGAACATTGCTAAAACCATAATTCAACCTATTAACAATAATTTTAAAATCAGTAACAATGAATTCTACTGTAAAAAACTAATGTGCTAAAAAAAATCTAGATATACATTAAATCAGGTACATTTTCAGCAATTTTTGCAAATTACAATTATATTGTATTTTTGCTTGTGCTAAATACCTCAGGTTTCAGGAAGGAAGACAGTATGAAAAGTATATTACTGTTAAACTAAACATCAGTAAAACTGTATATTTTACTACATCACACATTATATACAGGGTGAATTCCTGGTCATATACGAGTTGGCAGTACATCTAAGGATATTTATTTATAAGCTTACACCACCTTTACCATGAAGCATAAATCAGACAGAATACGAGGATAGACTGATATAAAAATGGAGCAGCCTTTAGCCCCAAGGGATGTTTCAAATGTTAACCAACGACAGGCAGGGTAGCTGTGGATTTAGCTATTTTGGCTGCACTTTAATAAATCATACCAATCCAAGACTTACACAGTTTTGGATAGGAAAATATACACATATATGGGAGTAATTTTCTAACCAATCGACTGAACACAAATATATCCAATAAATCCACAGGAAACCAATCCAATCCAGAAAACTGAAAACCCAAGCTGAGATAGATGAGCACAACAAGATTATCACTATGGGCTCCTTTTATTAAGCTGCGGTAAGCACTAGTGAAGGCTTACTGCAACTTATAAGGGCGTAGCATGGGATGACTCAGTTCCGAATGTGTGCGCACAAACCACGCACTAAAAATAATATTTCATTTTCTAGGAGGGGGCATGTCTGGAGGCAGAGAATGGGCATTTTTGTGCTAATATCTACATCGCCATGTTAAATGATTAGCGTGGGATTAGCATGTGAGCTCTTTCTACCTACAAAACAGATGGTGTTAAGGGCTCATGTGCACATTTCTCATAATAGCCACATTAGTGCATGGCCATTCATTCAAAAAATGGTATTAGTGTGTGGGAAGGATACACGTAAGGGTATGCTATGGCCATTTTCTGCTGCACCTTTGTAAAGGTAAAGGTGGTATAAGCTTATAAATAAATATCCTTAGATGTACTGCCAACTCATATACAACCACAGTGAAATGAAAAGTTGGAAGGAGCCTCTTAAGAATTAAGGAGGTATCAAATTACAGTGCACTGAACTATCATGAGGGTCCAAGAAAACAGCAAAGTAAACGATCTGCAAACTCCAAGATGGAAGGACAAAAAAAGCAGATCAATCAAAGAAAATAGTTTATTGAAGGACAACCATATAAATAAATCGGGCTGATTTGTTTATTTGGTTGTCCTTCAATAAACTATTTTCTTTGATTGATCTGCTTTTTCTGTACTATGGTGAGACTTGGTATTTAAATCAGTGCTCTGTCACAGCAAGTAATGGTAAAAGGGTTCTTAATGCAATTAATAAATCGCAAGTCTAGGGGTAAAGCAAGCTTCAAGACTAATTAAAAAGCTCATAAATCACAAACAATTCCACAAAAAGTAACTTCTCATTAAAATGCTGGAATCAGACAAGTATGGTCATTTTCTAACTGCATGCACGCACATACTTTTCTGTCTTTAGACATTGCCTATGCGGGCACGCACGCAAGTGAGCAACTAAGTTTTCCAAGTGGAAGTGCATGGCCACTTCTGCTTCAAAAATGACACCACGAACAGTTTGAGCTATGTGCTATTCTACAACTATGCGTCAATATCAGACGGTGCACGCGTTGGTGGTGGGTGTTATTTGGGCAGGGCACACATTTACGTGCATACTATAATCTACGTGCACTCTTCAATAATGTAGGCTCTAGTGTTTATTCCAACTTGGTAGCTGGTCTAAGTGCTTGCGCCTACATTATAGGCATGCACTTGACCTGTTATGCTAGCTTCTATAAAGAACAGTAGACACCTGGGGGGGGGAGGGAATGCTATATATCAGGGCCGCCGAGAGGGGGGGCAGGGGGGACAAAATTCCCCGGGCCTGGGCCTTCAAGGGGGCCCCGATGTTGCAGTCCCCTCCACCCGTCCCCCTCCGTCCACCACCGGGCCGGGCCCCCCTGAATTCAAATCATAGCGCCTCACCTCGACCTCGCTCCGTGTGAAAGAAGTGCAGCAGTGGCTGTCTGCAGATTGCCTCCCTTTGGGCCTTCCCTCCCTGTGCCCCACCCTCGTCTGATGTAACTTGCGCGAGGGCGGGACACAGGGAGGGAAGGCCCGAATAATGCTCAAAATTCAGTACCAGAAAAAATTGGTGCTAAGTGTGATTCTATGAAGGGTGTGCGCCCTTTACAGAATTATGCTTAGTGCAGATTCCCATGTCTAACTGTAGGCACCAGCCTCACGCCTGCTGAAACCTGCTGGAGATACTTGTGCTCAAGTTAAGCGAGCTGAGGCAGTGTTCTGTTAGAATCATGCGTAACTTTTCAGAATGCTTCTGACATGCCCATGACCACACCCCCCTTTGAGTTACGTGCTATTAGAGTTAGGTGCCATGTCTTATAGAACAGTATGCAGTCAGATACGTGTGTCCAAAATATAGAACAGGAAAAGTTCTCTACGATGATGAATCACAAAAGGCAAAAGTAGAGACTAATAGACGATTCACCACTGGAGACGTGAGTCCAACAGTCTTTATTATATCAGAGATAACGACCCGACACAGGCCATGTTTCGACGCTAAAAAGCGTCTGCATCAGGGGTCAATAAATACACCAAGTAATGAATGCAAAACGAAGAGTCCTACTTGTATATGTGTTGTCAACTCACTAATCACGTAGCACCAAACAGAATATGCTGGATACAAACTATCAGAGCAAAAAAACAACAACAAAAAAAAACAATATTTTGGGGGGGGGGGGGGGGGGGGGGGGAAAGCAGAAATTTCATAGCATGACAATAAAAGTAGAAGGATCCGTAAAGTTCTCTGTCACAAGCTGTTACCCAGCAACAATGTAGATCTTTGCAACTTCAGCAATGCAGGTCTTCTTTTTCTGGAGCTCAACCTTCCCACACAGAAGGGAACAATACATAAGACAGTACTAGACAGAGGTTGGGCATGTTCACTGAGCTCTTTATTCGTTAAATATGAAAATTCTCTCTCAAACTAAAATAAAATCATTTTGTTTTAGACATAAAATTGAACCATGGAAGGACATAAGATTCTAAAAACTTAAAATGAATATTAAACACACATAATAGCATTATCAAGACATTTTATTCTTGGGGGCGAAGCCTCCACCTTGAGAGAAATGGCTGCTTGAACACTTCTCTCCCTTTACCCCAAACTGAAACTTCTAAACTGCAGCATCTTATTCTCATCGACATTACCTTTTGACAAATCTTGGAAGTTGCCCATGATGTCTGCAGGCAAATATAATAGAAATGACCCACTATTCATCAGTGGCAACAGTGGTAAGAGACCAAAACAGTATTTACTCATGCCGGTAAAGTTGCCCGCACCCAGGGAATATCAAGACATTCTTGATCCTATAATGGCAAATCTTACAACATTTAAAACTATCAATCAAACCAGCAAGCAGAATATTAAAGTACACTACAATTGGATGTCGCCAATTTTTCTCTTCAAATTAACTCATGTGTTGAGTGTACTGTGCAAGCCGAAAACCACATATCAAGGTCAGAGGATGAAACCTTCAACTGGTGGAATGATCGAGAAAAACTGAACACACTACAAAAAGACCTTGAGGAAGAGAACAACAAAAGTCATAGAAACCACCTTAGGATTTTGGGTTTACCTGAGGGTATTGAGGGACAAAATCCAATTGCATTTATGGAAGATTTTATCCCTAAGATACTTACTTATCTTCTCTTGTCCATTTGAAGCTGAGAGAGCTCATCACATTCCTGCTTACAAACCCGATAATATGAGAGGACCAAGATTATTTATATTTAAAGTTTTATGCTTTCCTAAAATGATAGAAATTCTAGCAAAAATAAGGAACACTGCAAATCTCAACTGGAATGGAACTAAGATCACCATAGTACAAGACTACGCTCATCAAATGGCTCTGACCTGTAAACAATTCCTTGCACTGCGCCCACAATTAAAACTTGGCGTGCAGTATGGGCTCTTCTACCCATGATCTTTAGAGTGATGCGTCTTAATAGAAACACAGAATTTTGATAATCGAGAAGCGCTAAAAGGCTATATAAAATCGTGCCAAGGAAACTGAATTACAAGCAATTTCTGGTGCCCCTTTATTGGTCATCTGTTCAGTCCCATTCGATAGCTAAATAATGTTTGCTAAGTCTGCCTATTTGTATACATTTGCTTTCATAGTGCATGGTAACAAATATTACAGGTTGTATTATAACATTTCAACTCCTTATCTTACTGAGTTATAGATTCAAACTGGAATGATATTATTTTAGCTTACTGTAATTGGGGAGGGAGGTATTGATCTGGCAGCCAATGTTTACCATGTCGCTGTGCTCACTGATGGTATTCATATGGAGGAGAAAGCTAATTTTGTGGGATTAATTTTTGAGAAGGTTGTTAGACTCTTACTCAACACTTATGTTTACAATTATAGATTGGAGTTTTTTTTTTAGTTTTCTTAGACCTGGATCTTCTTGGTCAGTTTATGTCAATTTGGCTGTGATTATTATTGAATACACTATTTAACATTATATTTAATTGTAAGTTATGGCTTCTATGGAAATATTTTCTATAAATATAAATGGTTTGAATCATCCCATCAAAAGGGAACAAATTTTAAATTATCTCAAAACTAAAAAAAAAAAATCAGACATATGTTTAAGACAAGAGACTCATTTAAATGGGAAGGAATCAGAAAAAATAAAAGGAGGTTGGATTGCTGAATGTTTCTTTTCACTAGCAATTGCAAATAAAAGAGTAGCGATTTTAATTTTAAAACAAAATCACAGATTAAAATTGAAAATCATTATCATGATATAGATGGTCTCTTCTTAACTTCTCTATGGGACAGACACATTATTTAGTTCTCACCGTTTATTTCCTGTAGAAGGTGCATAATGATTATTTTAAATAATTAAATATAGATGCTTTGAGCAAAGCTTATTCTAATGTTATAATTGCACATGATTTAACCATATACCAGATCTCTTAATGGACAGAAAACCTAAAATACCTACTGAACAAACAAACATAGGTCTAAGACATTTAATAGGTGAGGAAAGTTTGATACAGTATTTGGAAAATCCACCTTTCTTCAGAGTATGAATTCACTTTAAATTCTCAAGTCCATCATTCTTTCTCCAGAATTTACTATTTTCTAATCTCTGAGAAGTTAGTATGATTAGTGCTGAATTCCAACATAGAGAGTGCATTCATTTCTGATCATGCTAGGATATCTGCTAGTCATCCTCCTTGGATAACAGCTCCCTTTGCCCTAATGTACAAATATTTTGGTCTCAGGTTTGGCAAAGAATATAGATACCATTACACTCCACTGAACTTAGATCTTACAAAGGTGTGCTTTTCAATTTATTTTCAACATCACGTTCTTTTACTGAGGATAATGTTAAAACATATTTCCATTCTGACTGCTGTGGCGATACAAGACATTTTAGGAACTTGGAAAGAGTTACATTCTCTGAACTTCCACTTTTGGTGGCAAAATGTTTATAGATACAAGGCTAAAAATGCCCAACGTCTAGTTCAGAACTCACTTTTTGCTTCCATATGGGAACCTATCAAAGCTTATGTTGATAGTTAATTATATACTCCAGGTACATGATAATTTAATCATTCCATACCTTTCATTTCTGTTAGTAAGAATCGGGGAGTGTGGGTGGTTGGGAAAAAAAGGGGGGGGGGGATAACCCACAATCACCATATGTCTTGTTATGTTTGTCCTTTCTCCAGTCTTTGATGTTTAATATGTTAATTGACTTTTATTGTGATATACAGCTTTGTTAACATACATGAAAATCAAAATAAAACTGTTGAACTATTAAAAACAAAAAAAAACCCCAAAATATTTTACTCTTCTTGCGTACGGCCATATCCATAGTAGTTGGAGTGTTTTACTCTTCCAAACACACTGAAATGGAGAAGCTATGATAATGACCCAAGATGTAAATGCTGTAGGACAAAAATTATACAGTGGGGGAAATAAGTATTTGATCCCTTGCTGATTTTGTAAGTTTGCCCACTGACAAAGACATGAGCAGCCCATAATTGAAGGGTAGGTTATTGGTAACAGTGAGAGATAGCCCATCACAAATTAAATCCGGAAAATCACATTGTGGAAAGTATATGAATTTATTTGCATTCTGCAGAGGGAAATAAGTATTTGATCCCCCACCAACCAGTAAGAGATCTGGCCCCTACAGACCAGGTAGATGCTCCAAATCAACTCGTTACCTGCATGACAGACAGCTGTCGGCAATGGTCACCTGTATGAAAGACACCTGTCCACAGACTCAGTGAATCAGTCAGACTCTAACCTCTACAAAATGGCCAAGAGCAAGGAGCTGTCTAAGGATGTCAGGGACAAGATCATACACCTGCACAAGGCTGGAATGGGCTACAAAACCATCAGTAAGACGCTGGGCGAGAAGGAGACAACTGTTGGTGCCATAGTAAGAAAATGGAAGAAGTACAAAATGACTGTCAATCGACAAAGATCTGGGGCTCCACGCAAAATCTCACCTCGTGGGGTATCCTTGATCATGAGGAAGGTTAGAAATCAGCCTACAACTACAAGGGGGGAACTTGTCAATGATCTCAAGGCAGCTGGGACCACTGTCACCACGAAAACCATTGGTAACACATTACGACATAACGGATTGCAATCCTGCAGTGCCCGCAAGGTCCCCCTGCTCCGGAAGGCACATGTGACGGCCCGTCTGAAGTTTGCCAGTGAACACCTGGATGATGCCGAGAGTGATTGGGAGAAGGTGCTGTGGTCAGATGAGACAAAAATTGAGCTCTTTGGCATGAACTCAACTCGCCGTGTTTGGAGGAAGAGAAATGCTGCCTATGACCCAAAGAACACCGTCCCCACTGTCAAGCATGGAGGTGGAAATGTTATGTTTTGGGGGTGTTTCTCTGCTAAGGGCACAGGACTACTTCACCGCATCAATGGGAGAATGGATGGGGCCATGTACCGTACAATTCTGAGTGACAACCTCCTTCCCTCCGCCAGGGCCTTAAAAATGGGTCGTGGCTGGGTCTTCCAGCACGACAATGACCCAAAACATACAGCCAAGGCAACAAAGGAGTGGCTCAGGAAGAAGCACATCAGGGTCATGGAGTGGCCTAGCCAGTCACCAGACCTTAATCCCATTGAAAACTTATGGAGGGAGCTGAAGCTGCGAGTTGCCAAGCGACAGCCCAGAACTCTTAATGATTTAGAGATGATCTGCAAAGAGGAGTGGACCAAAATTCCTCCTGACATGTGTGCAAACCTCATCATCAACTACAGAAGACGTCTGACCGCTGTGCTTGCCAACAAGGGTTTTGCCACCAAGTATTAGGTCTTGTTTGCCAGAGGGATTAAATACTTATTTCCCTCTGCAGAATGCAAATAAATTCATATACTTTCCACAATGTGATTTTCCGGATTTAATTTGTGATGTGCTATCTCTCACTGTTACCAATAACCTACCCTTCAATTATGGGCTGCTCATGTCTTTGTCAGTGGGCAAACTTACAAAATCAGCAAGGGATCAAATACTTATTTCCCCCACTGTATGTGCTACTTCTTATACATATATGTGTGAAAAGGAGAATTGCTTTTTAAGTTTGTACCTGAGGCAATAGAAGGTTAAGTGACTTGCTCAAGGTCACTAGGATAAGCAGGATGTAAACATTGGCTTCCCTTGGTCTCAGCCTGCTGCTCTAATCAATATGAAGAAAAAGGTGCCAGAAAGAATACAAGTAAATTTTATTTTGCTCCCTAGAAGCCCTGTTTACTAAGGTGGATAGCGTTTTTAACGTGCCTACAATTAGTGTGCATGCTAACCGTGCAGGCACCTATAGGGATATTGCAGGCGAGTACATGGTTAATGCGCATTAAAGAAGCTAACGTGGCTTAGTAAATAGCGTTAGCATTTTTAACACGCCTACAATTAGCATGAACGCTGTGTAGGCGCCTATAGGGATACTGTAGGCGCGTACACAGTTAATGCACTTTAAAGACGCTAATGCGCCTATAACGCAGCTTAGTAAACAGGGCCCTAGGTTTTGAAATTTTTATACCTCTGTCATTCATTGTCTTGACCAGGAAAGTTTCTCTTATCTCTCTGCATATGCGGGAAGGCTTCTAGAACTGAAACTCTTATATTTAACTTCATGCACATTTTTACTGATGAGACATAGCACAATTTCTTGCCCCTGTTTCTCCTGTATTTTACCGAGAAAACCAAACAGATAAAATGGCAGAAGTGTCAGATAACATCCAGCATGACATTTTAAAATCTTTCACAAAACTGGAACAAATCCAAAGAAAAGCTGAAGCAGGGCCCTAAGATGACATAGGATTGAACTCTTTCCCATTCTGTTTGGAAAGAAAGCCATGAGTTGCATTTGGAAATGTCAGAGTCATTTATAAATTGGATTAACCAACTCAATGAACAGTGCATTTAAAAAGAAAAGGCTCTCAAATGACCTCAATACCAAGCTGCAAGAATTCTGATAACAGACTTGAGGCGTATTTCCAAACAAAGGATCCATTCTGATTACATGCAATCGCTGATCTCAAAGACTAACTGTGGAGCCACACAAATATAGTGCCACTGTGCTATGATTTTCCTAGTAAGACTAACAAAGAAATTTAACCATAATACAAGGGTTCATAACTGTCTGAATATATTTGAACTACAGTAAACTTACAATGACATTATAGACAACTCATAAAACACTGAATTCTATGCAAAGCACTTGAAAATGTACCACAGAGACACATCCTAGACGTACTGCTCCAAAACAAAATCCATTTACAATCACTCGATGTGGTCCACATTTCGCCCACTCATGGGTTGCTTCAGGGGTACAATACCATTAGTGGGAAGGCTAAAGGATTCACAATTCTACTAATATGCAAAATGCTCAGCAACACAATGCTCACAGCAGCACGGACACAGACTGTTCTCAATGCAAACAGCTAAGCATTTTGCATATTTTAGTTGGAATTGTGAATCTTTTAGCCTTCCCACTTCTAGTATTGTACCCCTGAAGAAGCCCATGAGATGGCAAAATGTGGACCATGTCGGGCACTGTTTTAATGAAGAGATTTTGTTTCGGAGCAGTATGTCTGGGATCTGTTTTCCTTTGTTTCACTTCTGGTGCAGATTTTTCAAGAGCCTGTTTGCCACACGTAGACACTCCTCATCCAAGCCAATGACACAACAGTGTGCTGCGGCAGAGGCTAAGAAAGCAAACAGAATGTTAGGTATTATTAGGAAAGGAATGGAAAACAAAAATGAGGACGTTATATTGCCTTTGTATCGCTCCATGGTGCGACCGCACCTCGAATACTGTGTTCAATTCTGGTCGTCGCATCTCAAAAAAGATATAGTGGAATTAGAAAAGGTACAGAGAAGGGAGATGAAAATGATAAAAGGGATGGGATGACTTCCCTACGAGGAAAAGCTAAAGCGTCTAGGGCTCTTCAGCTCGGAGAAAAGATGGCTGAGGGGAGATACGATAGAGGTCTATAAAATAATGAGTGGAGTGGAAGGGGTAGACGTGAATCATTTGTTTACTCTTTCCAAAAATACTAGGACTAGGGGGCATGCGATGAAGCTACAAAGTAGTAAATTCAATACGAATCAGAGAAAAAATGTACTTAAACTTGAATTCGTTGCCAGAGAATATGGTTAGCTTAGCAGGGTTTAAAAAAGGTCTGGCTGGCTTCCTAAAGGAAAAGTCCATAGACCATTATTAAATTGACTTGGGGGAAAATCCACTGCTATTTCTGGGATAAGCAGCATAACATGTATTGAACTCGGGATCTTGAAAGGTATTTGTGATCTGGACTGGCCACTGTTGGAAACAGGATACTGGGCTTGATGGACCTTTGGTCTGTCCCAGTGTTACAACACTTATGTACTTATATTTTAATGGGAGATTATTTTAGCAAACCCACTTAAAGAGAGAAAAATATTGAAAGACACATCACCACCGAACAAAACCATTTGGGATTCTGCTCTCCACTACGAAGAAAACAGATGTGCGCAGTGGAGAAAATAAAAATGTCAGTGTTCAATGAGTATTGCAGAAAAGCCTATTTCAATTTTCTGATATGTAGGGCAGGTATGAGGAGGATCCTCCATCTACATTTTATCCCCATAGTCTAGTGGGGTTAGAGCAGAAGGCCGAGGATCAGGGAAGCAAGGTTTCACATCCTTCTGCTCCTTGGGACCGTAGGCAAGTCCCCTAAACCTCCATTTTCCTCAGCTATAAAATACAGCTTGTTACTAATGTATGCTACCACTTAACATGCTATTAATAACTAGACGGTCCTTTTACTAAAACACACCAAAATATGGGCTTAACATCTTTTAATATGGGACTTTCCTATGTTTATGGTGCCAGTATTTTAAGGTTTGTTTGTTTTTTTTTTGCAGATCGCATACTAACTTTTCCATTTGCAAAAAAATTAGCACCAGAGCACTTCCTGCCTCCTATACAGAAAGCAAGCCTGCACTATCCAGTTAAGGCTAAATTCTTTAAGTGAATCCTAAAATCGGTACCTAAAAATCCATGCACTTAGCATGATTCCACAAAGGGAGTGCACCATATATAGAATCACACATAGCGTGAATTTTGGCGCGATCACTGACCTGAGTGGTTAAGTAATCATGCCAACATTCGCACTAAGCGCGGTTCTAAATATGTCATGCTCCCTTTGTAGAATCGCGCTATGCGCAATGCTATAAATAGAACACTCTATTTAGCGTGAAATTGTTGATCCACGCTGCACCCAAGCATCAGCGTCAGCATGCAAAATGCCACGTCATCCATGTGGGGACAGTGTGAAAAATGGCCACCACAAGGAGGCAGCCAAAATTTTGAGATGCAGACACACTGCTGCTGGCCAGACTCTTCTTCACCAAGCCAGCCAGGTATTTCATTATAACTGGCCATATAAAAAGGAGCTATAAACTCCTAAAGGAGGGCCTGGCTCAGGTTAATTGTGAGGTAAATAATGAAGACACCTACTGCAGGGAGGTAAGTGCAAGTTTCATGAAACCATCAGTCAGCTGTGACCCCTGTACAAGAATGCACTCTTTTTGCATGCCACTTCTCTAAGTTAGGCAATGGAGGATGAAGTGAACAGCTTCAAGTGATAGGCCCCAATGGTGGGACTTGAACCCACCACTCCTGAATGATAATTCAACTGTTCTGACCACTAGGCTATAGCATATTCTACATAACCCTATGTCTTGGTCATCTGAACTGAATCTATTGGAGGACTGTCTGTTCATGTATAAGTGTGCAATATCTACTGCCATATATATCCTTACCTAGGAATGAAATCACTGAACCACAGCAAATAGCAACAGAACATTCTGAAACATCTGTCATATACCTACCACTTCCTTTCCCCTCATATTTCTTGTCTCCATAAAGAGAACCTATCAGCAGCAGAAGAAGGTGAACTTTCCTCCCTGCCTCAGGCACGTGGCACCTCAGCACTAGGTTAATACTGCGTGCTGCAGGGGCGTAGCCAGACTTCAGCAGGAAGGGGTTCAGAGCCCGAGGTGAGGGGGCACATTTTAGCACCCACCTGGCACCGCCGACCCCCCTCCCCGTTTTTGCTCCCCCCCCAGTGCCACCGCCAACCTTTCCCCGCCTTTGCTGGCGGGGGTCCCCAACCCCTCGGCAGCCGAAGTCCCCTTCAGCGCCGGTCTCCAAGTCCAGCGCGTTCACTGATCTGGATTCTGTTTCTTTGAGTCCTGATGTCCTGCACGTAGGAATGTGCAGGACGTCAGGACTCACAGAACAGAATCCAGATCAGCAACGCGCTGGAGACCGGCACTGAAGAGGACTTTGGCTGGCGGGGGGTTGGGGACTCCCACCAGCAAAGGTACCTGGCGGTGGTGGTGGGGCGAATGTGGCGGGGGTGAAAGCAGGGGGGCCAGGGCTAAATCTGTGGGGGCCCATGCCCCCATGGCCCCCTTAGCTATGCCCCTGGCGTTGTACAACTTTCGCATACTTGGGTGTGCCTGTACAACCCCCCCCCCCCACCCCCCCCCCCACCCCCACCTCAACAGATCCAGGTAACACTGCGGGTGCACTATGGGCTTCACCAGCCATGATCCCAGGGGCTAGCTATGGTCATTAGGGGTGCCAACTAAATCCAGACTTGCTTGACAAGGTTGATCCAGCCCGGGGCCTATCCCACTGCGTGCAGGGACTTGTAGTTCTGATTTCCCCATTACATTCCCTAAGAAAAGCAAAACTACAAGTCCCTGCATGCAATGGGGTCAACCCAGGACTGGATCAACCCTGTTACATGATTCAGAATCCAGCTGGCAATTTTAATAGTCACCTGCCTAGGAGAGTTTAGAAACATACCTCTATTGTGTGTCAGCATATCCACTGAGTATTGCTACCACCTTTCCCGCCTGAAGGGCCTGTCAAATCATACAACACAGTCATGGTTTGCTGTTGTTCCGAATAGGCCCTGATGAGGTGACTGGCTGCTTAAGGCCTGCATCATCTCCCAGAGGAGGTGGCCAGGTTCCTGTGTCCAGGGAAGCCAGGGGCAGGGCATGTCCCCTCCAAGTACTGACCTCCATATCTGCCTGCAGCTGCCCACAGAGGTGCTTGCTGGTCTCCCTATCACAGTGGTTCTCTGTGTATACACTGGCTATTGGTGAGGTGCATGAACTGTATCCTAGACCTAAATACACCAGACCTCTCCCTCTCCCCTTTTGTGCATGCCTCTGCAGATTATGAAGTGGAGCAGCAATAAAACGGATGGCACTCCTGCCTTCTCCAGCCACCACAGAGCACAGAGATAGACTGCAGGCAACAGTAGCTATAGACACAGCCAGATAACCTAAAACACACCTACACACACACACTTTACACAGGAGTGTCAAGGAGGAGAGCAGTGGTGGTGGTAGTGGGGTGGGGGGTTAAGGGACAGGAGGTGATTGGGAACAGAGAAAAGGAAACAGAGGCCAGAATAGTGTATAGCAGAGAAGAACAGAATGCAAGTGAACAGAATGCAAGTAAACAGGCTGTAAGGTGCACTGAAGGCATACATTCATTTGAATTCCAAACTACATCTACCACATGGCAACACAGTGTCTGAATCCCCAAACACCACTCACCTTGGCCACCATCAATTGAAAGTGCAAATTTTGACGCAGAATTCAGATGGAGGGTGGTTGTCTTTTGAGAAGGTGGAAAAGATCAGATTGAGTAATGAAACTGAAGTCTAAAAGGATTTTATGTTGATTATTATTTTATTTTAGTGATTTTACTGTTATTGGTGTAAAGAATTTTTTTATTTTATGCATGTATATTTTGTAAACCGCTGAGAATATTTGGGTTGTGCGGTATAAAATGTTTTAAAATAAATAAAGACGAGAGGCTGTATTACTGAATGCTCGCTTCCAGTTATGGTTTCCATGTAAATGTATTCTTTTCTTTAAAGATAAGAAATACGTGTTTTTTGAACCGCTTCAATTGCACAGCTTTCTGAATTCTCAGGGTAGCATGGGAGAAGAACCAAATGTTTAGCTATTCAAGAGTGTAAGGGGGAAGATTACCTATATCTTTTCATGGTATTATTTCCTTTATTCCAACTTCCTTTGGACTCATTCAAAGATCCTCCCAATTGTGGACTAACTAGCCAAGTAATGAAACATTTACTGTTATATATATATTTTTTTTGTGTAATTTTCTTGGATCTTGGTGTTTTCTTTCAAAGATTATTGTATCTTTGTAGTAATGAAAATTCATAATAAAATAAATAAATTTGCGTGCAGAAAAAAATTTCAGTGCATGTTCCGCATGGATAATACACCTGGTTTCCTTGGGATTTGAACTCACCATCCATGAAGAACAGGTCAACTGCATTCGCCACTACGCCATCTCAGTTGTTCTGAAGCTGTAGCTCATAGGCATCTTTACTGATGCCTTAGGAGGAGAACATGTACATCTCTGAACAGAGAAGGGCAGATATCTCTGGGGAGAAAGGTGACTACAGTCTGCATTAATGAGGTTTTCAGGAAGTATGAGAGAGCAACCAACCAACCAACCAACCAACCTGTTCTACAACAGTCTATAACATGTTTCCCAAGTCCGGTCCTGGAGTACCCCTTGCTGTCAGGTTTTCAGGATATCCACAATGAATATGCATGAAAGAGATTTGCATATAATGGAGGCAGTGTATGCAAATAAAGTTCATGCATATTCATTGTGGATATCCTGAAAACCTGACTGGCAAGGGGTCTCCAGGACTGGACTTGTGAAACACCGGTCTGTAAGACATCCTTCTATGTGGCAGGGGAGAGGTTCAATGATGTCACTTTGGCAAAGTACCTAAGGCATCTTTCAGAAAACTAAATATCTAAGTAGCCCATTTCCAATATTAAACCTTAAACACCTCTTCCCAGATCAGATCTATTCACAAGGTCTAGTTGTCAATCCCAAAACAGTAGTACAGGGGTGTGGGAGTAGGACAGCTGTAGATCAGGTGGGAATCAAGCATTGATCACCTAATCCTCAAGCCTAAGCTGTTATCACTAGGCCCACTGGTCTACACACACTCTTTAGTGCTCCAATGAAGGACTCATAGCACTGCATAGGATAGATATCCCAGATCTGGGGTAAAGGACAAAGTACCCTAGTAAGGGATGTGAGGTACAATGCAAGTTGTAACAGCTGTTTATAATATGGCCCAATCACCAAAATTTCAAGCGGCAGCCTAAACCGTCCAGAACATCCGAGGTCCTCAATACATTTGAGGTTCATCTAAGCAGCATTGAAAGTTTGGGGAAAATAAAACCACACTGAAAAGCGCGTTGTACAGAATCGTGCTTAGAACGGAAAAATATATGCACCACCAGGTCTACATATTTGCGGCAAGTTTATGCGCAGTTAGGCGTGATTCTATAACAGCGCATATACATTTTGGACGTATCCCCTTTATCGCGTGCCTTTTTCAGTTGTGTGCTTTGGAAAACTAGCACATTACTTTCTAAAATATGCATGAGGAACGTGCACATAAAGTCCAATTAGCGCTGATAATTGCTTGTTAGGAGTCGATTATTAGCGCCAATGAGCTTTGTGGCAGTGCGCACAGATTTCTCCATGCATTTTTGGACACCATTTAGAGAATTTGGGGGGTTAGTGCATACTAATTAGAATATGCTAGCTGGGTAACGCTGGAATGCCCATTCCCTGTCCATGACATGCCCCTCCCAAAAAAATACAAAGAAAAATAAACATCTTGATGAGATCGACCCTCTTGGTCATCTTTTTTCTTGAAATAAGATCTCTAAACTAATGGAGATCTTATTTCAAGAAAAAAATCCATTTTATTTTGTGGGAAGACTATTCAAGTATTTCCTGATGTGTTACAATTCTTGGCTCTTAGAGGCCATGTGGTCTAAAAAGGGGCCACATTTTTTCTTCGCTTCCCCGGCAAGTGCTTGGTCACTTACCAGGGGAAACAACGTTATTTTTTTGAATCTTTGAAGCTGAAAACGTTTCTACAGGATGCTTCTTGAAAGGCTGGTGTTTGATTTAGGAGTTATATTGTTCAAGCCATAATGGTACAAATTTTTTTTTCTTGTGTGTGTTCTTTTCTTTCTCTTTGAAGTTTCTGGTTCTTCTCTTTCCTTCATGTGGGCTACATATGGTATTTATACTCTTTGTTGGTATTCTTTTTTCTTTGCTTGGTTAGCAAATTTCAGATATTTCTGTATTCTGCCTTTTATATTATGAGAATTTTTTTTAATTAGAAAGAAAAGAAAAATAAACATATGATTAGCATGCATTTCAAGGCAAGCCTTTTCTTATGCGCTAACAGTGTGTTAGGGTCTTAACACCCTTTAGTAAAAGTGTCCCTAGGGCTCATTGTATAAAATGGGACCTGCGGTACAACAGTACATATTAATGGCATTATCACATGTTAACACAGTAGCGCATGCTAACTCTAGCTGTTAAATCCTGTACCTTTATGTAACCCATCTTCAGCTAGTACTGAAAAGGCACAAGCTAAATCCAATTTAAAAATGCTGCATTGATTGGAACTAGGTTATCTATCATTTAAAGGGATCCTGACTGATTGCATGTTAACACTCAATGCTGGCCAGCACAGGGACTCAATCAGGTGCAAAATGGACGCCTTCTTCTCTATTAGATATTTATAGTTCTTTTCTATCTTTTATAACATTTTTTATTGTAAACTTAGATGGTTATTTACCAATAGGCAGTATATAAAATATTAACTACATTTGAAACTTAAACCATTAGCAAGCTCTTTCTCCTAGCAAGCTGTCTTTTTCTGGAACAATTTGCCATCAATTGTTAAACAACACTCTTTATATCTCCTTCAGTAAAAGTCTAAAACCTTATCTAGTAAAATACTTGACCAAATGTCAGTCGGGATAAATTTGTGCATTATGTATTATTCTATTAACCCACTGTTTGTATTGTGTTGATGTAAAACAGATGGTTCACCACTTAAGACCTTTTTTTTTTTTTAAGGGATTAAATGAAAAATGTTTTTTCTTTCCTTTAGTTGGACCAGATGAATCCAGATACTTGTGGGCTGTATCCATCCACCAGCAGCTGGGGACAGACACGACTGTACCTACATGAAGATGTGTTTGCCAAGAAGCTTGAACTGCAGGATCTTTAGGCTGAAGCTTGCATGTACAGTCCCAAGAAAAAACTGCAGAGGAACACGAGAACGCCAGTTTGTAACCTGGCTTTAGCATCTCCAGGACACATCAGTCTGAGAAAATTAAGGCCACTCCTCATGGAACCTGGTAGGTGCACTGCTATTAAGAAACATGAAGAGAGAACTGAGCCCCCACCATTAGAAGGTGTGGAAGGCATGGCAAGATCTGGAGTTGAAGTCATGCCATGCTGGTCAGTATGAAAGACGACTTGTAATCATGGAAGAGAGAACCCCGACAGGTAGATTTGCCTGGACAGGAGCACTAGATCTCACGAAATCTAAGACGAGACTGAGAGGAAGCAAAAGAATCCCGAGACTTGTCCTCTGACAGTCTGAGACTTGGCATTCCCATGTGTCTAACCAACTGCTCCAGATCCCCCCCAAACAAAGTCCACCTCTAAAAGGTAGCATGCTAAATGTGACGTAGAGGTCACATCAGATATGCAATGCCTAAGCCAGAACTATCATCTTGCAGAAAGAGAGAAGAAGTAGCTGGCATGTCTTTATGTGCACTAGAATTGGCTAGCATGGCTATGCAATAGAGCTAACTAGTGAGGCAGAGAGCCAAAGCAAGATGGTGTAGAAGAATCTGGCTATGTGGAACATTGATGGCAAGATGCAGTGGAACTTTAATCAGGAACCTGTGGATCTCTGCGCTCACTCTCCGCTAGTCACTTTACCATAAATCAAGTCCTCTACATTGAGGTAGCTCTGTAATAGTCGCTAGACGCACAATTCAAGGACTAGGCGAGAAAATGGAAAACATGGAGCGACACTAGGACACATGGCAAGTGATGCTGCTGATACAGTGAGGCCGGAGCTAGAATGCAACAGTTTAGACCAGTGTGAGGGTGCAAGCACTGCTCTGGAGAACCC
Source organism: Microcaecilia unicolor (assembly GCF_901765095.1). Lineage (NCBI taxonomy): Eukaryota > Metazoa > Chordata > Amphibia > Gymnophiona > Siphonopidae > Microcaecilia > Microcaecilia unicolor. Next base: position 71,299,229 of record NC_044035.1, on the reverse strand, counting down.
ACACAGGAAACCTGAGCACTAAAGTATAGGGTAGCTGTCCCAACCATGCCATGAACTGCTTGACAAGGCAAGCCATATGGAAGAGTGAAACAAATATGCCCCACTGGAAATAGAGTATGTACTACAGCTGCTAACATTATTTTATTTTAGTTACATTTGTACTCCGCGCTTTCCCACTCATGGCAGGCTCAATGCGGCTTATACACAAACCATCCTGAAACTTGTAGTTGAAAGCCAGCCACCTTCCAGAAAAAAAAACTGTTGTGCTTCTAAAAGCACTGTAACACCATCCTGGAGAAAAAACAAACATGGGTGTTTTTTTTTTAAACAGAAACCGGTAACTATAAGCTCTAATCTGGACAGAAAACTAAACACCTGTACAAAGAGGCAAATCAGTGAGAACACTGCAAGCCAGTAGAGAGATTCCCCCTGTCCCCTGACTCCCAGGAAGGCCAGGAGAGACTGGAAAACATGCTCAAATAGAAGGCAATCACCCCAAGTTCACTAACATATGAACTCCTGCATAAATACTGCACACAGCAACAGCCGTACTGCCAAACAGAAAGCTGACCCAAAGGAAAAATGTGAGACTGACTGGAAAGGTACTCCAATGTCCTTGCGCCACACCTCCAGGACCCACTATGCTACCGGCCACCAGCAAGGTGGAAGGCCAGGCTTCTGTAGCCAGCAGGGAACCATTGGTGGTCGTTCTGTTACCTCTGGAGAGAAGACTAATAAAAGGCAATATACTGAGCAGGCCACCCCAGATCAGACACAAAGTGTAAGTGCAACAGGAAAGATGAACATGACCTTAGTCTGCGGGAACTCTCCCACGGGCGGTGACATAAGTGGGGAAGTGTCCCGGGCATGGTAGTCAGACAGGAGGTCCCCAATGAACCACCGAGGTGGTGGTGGGGGGGGGGGGGGGGGGGGGCGCAAAACGGCTGCACCACCGCACTGCACATGGATCCCCGGTTCGTGCACCAGAAAGAAGGCCACCAAAGCCTTGCCCGCATCACAAAGGAAAATCATCCCACACTTTCCTCGCGTGGGAAATAAATGAGGCCTCCATAGTCTCATGGCCTGCAGCTGAACAGACACCACTGTAACAGGGCTTGACCCCCATGTCCAGCACACCGAAGTAATACTTGGGGGGGGGCGCAAATTAATGCCCACTATGGCTGCCAGCAGAACCGCAACAGCACTGTAAACCACACATATCCTGAAAAAAAATTAGCCACAGCAGGCTGAAGAACAGGGTCCCAGAGGGCGCTGAGAAGAAACCCAGCTCAAGTTTCCTGTGCAAATGGCACAGGTCTAAACAGAACAGGCGCCCCAGCACAGAGAGAACCAGTTAGACACTGCTCCCACATGGACACTGCCTGAAATCCAGTACAATTTATGGCAACACTCACTACAGCACTGAGAATGGAGAAGCCAGCTGCCTCTGTGAAATCATCCTGCAGCCCGTAGGAAGTCTTACCCTCTTCCAAGAAATAGCTATAGCCTCAGAAAAGGCTAGCGAAGAGCCGACAGTACTCTTTTTTTTTTTTGTGAGGAAGGAAAGGGCAGGCGAGGGGAGAAGGGTGGGGGAGGGACCTGGGGTGACAAGACATACCCCGTACAGCTGGCACCGTTCAGCTGGACACCCCTAAGCTCTACTGAACTAACCCAGAACAGGAGCCACAATCAGATGAGACCAGGAGCTTTTGAGAGACCGTCTACTGGAGATAGAGAATACTGAGTGACCAAGGAGCATTCCATCCTATAAGGCAGTGCAGTTTAGTGCTCTCTATCTCCACCTGCTGGCAGATGGTCACAACCCACAAGTATCTGGGATTCATCTGTTGCTGACGCTAAGGAAACAGGTTATAAACGTCAGATCAGATTAGACATATGCTCACTCTGTTATTCACCTAGAATTTGAAATGTTATATTTTGGAACATCGCATTTTAGCTTTTTAATTCTAACCAATGCCTGAATATGGCTTTGGTCAGTCTTGTATTTATAACCCACCAGAAGAGTCCTTACGTGGGTCTTTCCCATGCTCTAAGGCCATTTTTACTGCAGCAGTAAAATGGCTTATTTTCCATGATTTGAATTAATGGTCTTAGTAGCTTCTGTCGGCTAAATTGAGCAGAGAATAATGGGCCTGTGATCCTGAAGCAGAAGAAGTAATTCGAAACGCTGGCCACCGTTGATCACGGTCGTCTTCTGGAGAAAGTCACTAAGACCAGGACGATAAAGTTAAGTTTGAAAGCTAAGTTTGAACTTACATCTAGTCTGAAAGTTTGAGATATAGGAAAGTACCATTAAGAGCCCCAGGAGGTTTTTTGCTGATGATGAAGAAGTCCAACTATAAGTAAACTATATGTTGAGTTAAAACAGGAGTTTGCTCGAGGCTTTTTCCTCCTCCGTATACATAAGTGTGCACAATTCATTCACAACCTTGCATAGATTCAAATGTTGATTTAATCAGTAGAAAGGTTCAGTCCCTTATAAAATTGTTGAGTTTTGCATGCACTAATGTTGCCATTAGCATGTGGCCAATAAAGAAAATTAGTGCATGAGCAATTACTGACACCTATTTTGTAGGCGTTAAAGGTTCAGGTGCTAATCTTGCACTAATCAGTTAGCACACAGTAGTGCAGCTGCTCTGATTAGCGAAGAAATGCCCGCTCTAAGCCCACGGTAAGAACTTTTAAGCTGCAGTAAGCACACACTAGTACTTACTACATTTTAGTGAAAGGGTCACTAAATATTTAAATGCCATGGTAGGCGTTTTTTTTTTTTACCTACCGACAGTGGCATTTGAATACTGACCCATATAAGCTCCTACTTCTGTAGGTGAACTTTTACAAACTATAAAGAATTTAGTGAAAACCCTGGGGGCCGAGAAAAGGCTGAAGAGTGTGACACTATCAATAGGTCTGGTGCGCAGAATGAACTGTAGATATTTTCCGCAGTTGGGATGAACTTGGATACGAGCTTAGTCATCCTTGAGATCCAGAAAGTACAGTCACACTCCTCCTATCAAGCAGGAAAGGATGAAGGGGAGCGTGTTCATTCAGAACTTTTCTTTGCACAGGAACCAGTTAAGGTCCTCAAGTTCTAAGACAGGAGCGTGTCTAGAAGACCCGATGTTTTTCCTGAGATGGAACCATTTCTGTGGCAGCTGCTTGAAAGATGTGCAACTTCTTCCCCGTGCAGATCAGAGGCAGTTGAGAGCAGAGAAGTTGCATGTCTCTTTCGAGCAGCTGCCGCAGAGACTGTCATCTGCTTGCCGACAGAAACCTCGATACAATCAGATGTATTTTCACAATCCATGCAGTTCATTCAGGTAAACCTCTATTAAATTACGAACATTTACGGGGGCCTTTTACCAAAGGGCAGTAAGGTTACCGCCAGCTTGGTGCGCGGCATATCAACCCTATCACTGGGCTCACCCACGAGCCCGGTGGCATTTCTGGTTTTCCCGTGCACAATTTTCATCGCTAGAAAATACCTCTGTATTTTCTAGTGCTGGGGTGGGGGGTGGTTGCCTGGCAGTAATTAAGCAGTCGATTGTTCTATATTGTGTGCTATTTATTTATTTATTACATTTGTATCCCATACTTTCCCACTAAAAGCAGGCTCAATGCAGCTTACATAGTAATAGGTTACACAGAATTTTGTTATGTAAAGTAGGAAATTAAGTATAACATAGTAATAGGATGGATAGGTAGGTAGAGATAGGTGATAGAGAGGAAGATAAGGTGGGAGATAGAGTCTGGGTCAATGTCATTTTCTCTTCGGTATATGTAAGGTAGATGGGTTCATAAGATTAATCTGGGTCTTTTGGGTAGGCTTACTTGAATAAATGGGTTTTTGGTGCTTTCCTGAATGGTAGGTGGTCATGCATTGCTCGGATAGGTCTAGGGAGAGCGTTCTAGAGTTGGCTGCCCAGGAAGGAGAAATTGGATCCATAATAAGTTTTGTACTTGAGACTTTTACAGTTGGGATAGTGCAGGTTGAGGTACTTTCGGAGATAACGTGGTAACAGCAGTCAGAAATCTCGACTCTGTTGACTGCTGTTACCTCGTTATCTCTGTGAAAAATCTCGGTCTCCTGATGACGCCCAAGGACGAAACATGCATGCATGTTGAGAGCGTGAAGGCACTTATTAAGGGCTGATCACACACATTCACTCTGCACTATAGCACTTGTACCAGCATTATTTCAGAAAAAGAAAAAAAAGTGAAGCCCATAAAAGAGCAACAGATGGGCAGCTGTTTTCCCGTTGAAGCACCTAGCACTTGGAAGGAATATATCTGAAACTCCCGCTGCAGAGGAGGTAAGTACTGTTATTGTTGATGATACAGTGGCTTTAATCAACCTATATTGGCCATATATTAGAAGTAGTTGCCGATTTTGGCCTCTTCTGCAGGGAGGAAGGGAGGGTCTATTAGTGCAATGATGGTGGTACGGGTGTTGATGACATAAGCTGCCCCATGGCTTAAACTCATGCACCTATTTCTGAGCACTATTATACATTATACGCTAATGCACATCACTATATAGCACATAATATAGAACAATAGGTTGTATGATCATACTGTGAGGTTTCTAGTTCTTGATAGATTTAAATATAAAGTGGAACCTTTTAATAGTGAACCCCAGATTATTTCCTATTAGGTAATTAAGCAGTGCCACGCGCTGCCCGATTACCGCCGGAGCCCTCACCACCTCATAAACAGGAGACAGTATGGGCTCTAGCGGTAAATGGCTGCATGGCAATTTTTTAGGGAAAGGGAAATGGGACTTGATATACTGCCTTTCTGAGGTTTTTGCAACTACATTCAAAGTGGTTTACATATATTCAGGTACTTATTTTGTACCAGGCGCAATGGAGGGTTAAGTGACTTGCTCAGAGTCACAAGGAGCTGCAGTGGGAATTGAACTCAGTTCACCAGGATCAAAGTCCACTGAACTAACCACTAGGCTACTCCTCCACTCTAATTATCACATAGCCATTTACTGGCCCTTTAAAAAAAAAAAAAAAAGTGGGGTTACCGGCGGCATAAAAAGGTGGCCTTGGTGCATGGCAATCCCACATGTCAACACCACCGTGGACCACTTTTTACCACTGTTAGAATAGCTAAAAACCTGGAAAGCCAAGGTTCAAATGCTACCTTCTCCCACACACTCATTTCTTGTGACCTCTGAAAAGCCACTTCACCCTCTATTGCCTCAGGGAGACAACATGTTTATAACGCATCTTGAGTTTAGATTAGGAAAGGTTAACAAAATACAAAATTTTAATTATTATCATTTTTATTACATCTATAGTCAGCCCCCCTCCAGTCATAGAGACAATGCTCTGAAGTGGATTTTGGTGCCTCAACTGCTAATTTAGCTCATGCATATTCATTGAGAGTATCTCAAAAATCTGACTGGCTGGCTGTGTCTCAAGGACTGGATTGTAAACCCCTGTTGTAGCCTTTAGTTAACTGATCCCCTGTCCTATGTATTAGTCTCCCCCTCCCCCAATTAAACCAGTACCTCAGCTGACTAATCATTCTCCCTACCCCATATGACAGCAATCCCCTTATTTTTATGGACCTGTTCACTAAAGGTTTTCACTTATTTTGTCTCTATGGGATAATATCAAGTAAACAAGAGTCCTAAATGCAATTTATGAAACCAAGAAAGCCTGAAAAACCCCCAGGGGAAAAAAGCAATGTAGAAGAAAAGTTCCACGCTCCTTCTTACTCTGGGGCCAATGCAAAAGCTACCGCTAGCAGACATATACATTTAACAAGTGATCTACGTGCTTATTATTGGCTGCAGGAAGGGTGAAGTGCTGAAGTTCACACGTGATAATATGGTGTGTGCTGATGTCTAAAATATATGGTAGGAAACCTTTTGGTAATCTGCAGTGATGTAAAAAAGAAAAAAAAGAAAATAAATATGTGTGTATATATATATATATATATCAAAAAGGCATCCCTGGTAGTCTAGTGTACCCTCTCTCCCCCCCTCCCCCCCCCCAAAAGCAATGTCCACACACTCCTGCTACAATGCTACCATAATCCAAAATGAGGGTGCTTGATCTCCAGCGGAGTGGTACGATGCACTGGCAGTCTACCAAATAAGGCATTGGAATTGGGGTGTGGTAGGATGGGGGGGAGGGGCACCTTGTCCCTGGGAAAGGGGGTGTCATTTACTGGGGCCAATGTAGGCCCGTGACTTCTTTTTTAATGTCACCCTTCCTGTCAGTGCATGAGCCAATCACTACTCCCACACTGACAGGCATTGTGACATTCAGCAATGAGTTGTAGATAACTACAGTGATTTTAAATGTGCCAGTGATTGGTATGCTTACTGATTTCTGCACTCTGTGGAAAACGTTTGTGGGAACCTTGCATTAGAAGCCATGTAATACGCAGCTCTAATGTAAAATTTTCTGCATCAGCCCCTCTGAACTGTCTACCAGAGTGGCCCATGGCTCTGCCTAAGCTGATGCTGGTTTTTGGATTCAGCAATTTCATCTCCTACATAAGGAACGAGACATGTGGATGCCAAGTCATTGAAAGATGGCAGACCTCTTAGTTTGGCATGAATGCAAACGTGGACAAAACCTACTACATAAAATCTCAGCACTTTTGGATGCCAGTCCTACGCTGAATGATTTTTGGAAATAAAAATACTGTAATCCGATAAGCCAGTATTTACACACTGTGAAGAATTTTAGTGAGTCAAAAATGAATTCGATGATCTGAGGCATCTGTGATTATAACTCACTAGAGCTGGTGCTCTCTCTGTGGCTGGACCTGAGGCATGGAATAAACTGCCCTTTTCTTTGAAACCACAGCAGAATATTGCATTATTTAAGCAGATGTTGAAATGCTATCTGCTGGATCATATTGTTGGAATAATGCTTTCTGCTGTCCTTTGCTGCTGTAACTGTGTGGGACTGATGTTATTGTACTGATTAGTAGTCTGTACTGTTTTGTTTTTGCTATTATCTAAGTTGTGCTGTTACTCGCCTCAGACCAAGGCGGGATAAAAATAAATAAACAATCTCTAGATGAAAACAAGCAGCACAGAAGAGATTAAAAAATAGAACTGATGCAATGCCCTACTCATTACATCGAGTTTGATTTTCAGAGGAAGATCATGTTCTATGGGCAGCCAAACATCAGTGGTACTGCCTGACAGAATGCACCTTCTAGCAGGGTGCCTTTGCAGTACTAGAACTGCTTGCCGACTCAGAAGAGTATGGGAATGGGGCTAGGAGTTGGAAGAGGAAGAACAAGGGACAAAAACAAGATGAGGACTTCATGCTACCCTCTCAGTTACCACAACAGAGCAGTTCTTTATTAGCAAGGCAAGAAAGATAATGCATCATGAAAACCCCACCCCACCCCCCCAAGAGATGGTGGCAGCATATAACAGACTGATAAAAAGTAGCATGTGAAAGGCTACTGGGGAGCACTCACATAGACAGAGTAGCAATGCGCAAGAATGTGGAGATGGGAACTGGAGTTTAAAAAAGAACAACTAGGCATTTGAAAGTAAAGATAATGGAGGTAACGGAAGAAGGACACAGCCACTTTCAGAAATATTGTGAAAAGGGTTTTTTTTTTTTGTCTTTATACCTCAGGAAAAAAAAAAAAACCTTTCCAGATGCAACATTCTTTCTTTAAAAACATCCAAATATAGATCTGGTAAGATTAATAACCTTCATACTGCTGGAAGCCTATTTTTATATCCACTATGCAGAGCAGATGAAATGAAAAAAGTGCACATTCATTAAAGCAATTTTTTATTCTCCAAGACAAGAATTTGAGTCTGAAAACCTGTCAAGACCATTTTTTAAATTCAGATTTGATTAAAATTCCATATTTCAGAAAGTAGAGAATTATGGTGGTGATGTCACTCTTCAGCATTACATAAATTGCTTTCTGAAACCAGCATATCCTATAAGCAGGGCTAGAAAGTCCCCAGATGTCCGACTCCTGATCAGGCTTAACAGTCACTTTCACACCGGGGCCCAGGAGGCCTGCCGCTGCTGCTGTAGCTAGAGAGGGTGTGGAAGAGCAACTGGAAGAACTAGAACAACTGGGCAGACTGGAAGATGGGTAAAATTGGATTTTTTTTTCTTTTTAATAGTCATCTACTATTTTACTCGGAGGAAAATTGTAAGAGCTGAGGGTTAAAGCTCAAAAGACAGCGGAAAAAAAAAAGAACACAAAATATATTAATGAAATGACAGCAAAAGAAAACAAAAATTCTGTAACTCCTAAAGATTCTCTGACTATAATGGAGGAAGTTATTAAAGTGCAGTAATGGGCAGGCTTTTACCACAGAAACTCCCATATATAGTAGGGAAGACTGGCCCTGGCACCACCATTTTGAGGAGCTGCCTGAAGAGGAGGGAAGGAGTGCTAGTCCCACCTACCTCCATCTTTGAGGTAGGCCACAAGAGGGTGCTATGTGGGAGTCTTCCAGCTATATTCCTACCAATGGGGGTAATGTTTCAATATCACATTTTCAATTGTGAAGGACAGGTATGTTCTGCAGGATTCGAGAACATTTTTCACCCTTGTCAATAAGTATGATTTGTTTCTCAGCTCCCAACTACATCTACAGCACAATTTTAAAAATTATTACTGCGTGTAAAACCTAGTTTTATACACAAAGGGTGAGAAATACTATAAATGGTGCTCACAAATTGGCACTAATCAGTATTCTATGAAGGGCTCTCAGGCTTCAAGCCGATTCTAATGTCTAATGTTGAGCTGAAACCTTGAGTAAAAGCCAGCACTCAACCCATGGCATTTTGGCTATTCTATAAAACAGCACGCAAATTTTTGGAATGCTTCAACCCATCAATACCTCTCTCCTGTCATGCACCCTTTTGAGTTGCGAGCTGAGATTTAGGTGCCCGAGCTTATAGAATAGCGCACAAGCAGATGTGCACACAAATCCAAATTAGTGCCAACTGAGTGCAGTTATTGATTGAGGCCCATCAAACATATAAATGGCAAGTGAGTGACTCACCTGCAAATGCGCAGTAGAGCCTTCCCTCTCTGTCCCGCCCTCGCGTCAAGACGTGATGACGTCAGAGAGCGGAACAGAGAGGGAAACGGAGTCTAACTGTCGGACGCTGCAGCTGCCGTTGGAGCCTGGAAACGAACATCGCACGCACCAATCTCCACCCTTCCCCCCCCCCCCCCCCCCGTATCGGGCCCCCTGCACTGACCTGACAGCGCCTCTCACCTCCATGTGGAAGTGCTGCAGGCAGCAGCAGAGCGATCTGCTGCTGCCTGCAGTGCTTTCACACGGAGGCGAGAGGTGCTGTCAGGTCAGTGCAGGGGGACCAGCATGGAGGGGGGAGTGAGCGGCGGCGATGAGGGTAGCTGGAAATCTCGCCCGTTTTAACGGGCTTAACGGCTAATTAATTCATACTCGACTGCTCATTAACTCATTTAGCTGCATGCACATCTTGGATCTGTGCCGATATTTCAGAACAGAATCTGGGGGACCATGTGCATTACACAAAACCTGCCGTCATATACACATATGAATGTATAGGTAGGGAACAATCACATGTATACTTTTATTCATGCCTTGAACAGGTGCTCTCAGGCGTGGAGTCACGTGGAGTTTGGGATTTATACCTATATTTTGTAAAATGCACAGAAAACACCTGTGCAACCCAGCAGACATAATCAAGGGAAGAAACTAAATCATTCTTTAATTGTGTTTGGGAAAATTCAAGTCTCACTTTTTCATAAAAGTCCTAAAATCTGTTACATCTCATAAAAAGATAAAAAGAACTTTCCTAAATACGAGCACTTCTTTTATCACAAACTTTCGAAGGACTGACAGACCAAAAGATCTTAACTAAGTCCGTACGGTCTAATCGTAGCACGCCTTGATGTGAAGAATGTTTATATCTATATACACACACACACATATATTTATTTATTCTTCTTGTATTAAAGTCAAATATGCTTCTACAGTGGCATCACACAGTGAAAACTGATGTTTTAAACTTAAATATAAAAAAACGTCACCTTTCACTGTGTGATGCCAATGTAGAAAAATATTTGACTTTATATATATATATTTTTTTTCATCTTGTATCAAACATCTTTTGACATCAAGACGTGCCATTATGATTAGACCCAGTGGCATTCCTAGGCTGGCTGACAGCCGGGGCGGATCGCCGATGCGCCCCCCCCCCCCCCCGACGAAATTACACCCCCCCGGGTACATTTTTACCTGCTGGGGGGGGGGGGGAGGGGGGTGGTGCTGCGCGCCTGTCGGCTCCAAGTCCGCTCGTTCCCTGCTGCTCCCTTTGCCCCGGAACAGGAAGTAACCTGTTCCGCGCAGAGGGAGCAGCAGGAAGGGAACAAGCAGACTCTGCCAACAGGCGCGCGGCACCCCCCCAGCGGCGTGCACCTGGGGCGGACAGCCCCCACCTTGGTACGCCACTGATTAGACCATACGGACTTTGTTAAGATTATTTGGTCCGTGTCAGTCCTTAAACTTTATAAGCACTTCTTTTATCACATTTAAGAGAGTTCTTGTTATGAGATGTAACGGGTTTTGGGACTTTTATGAAAAAAAAATGAAAATGTGTGTGTTTAAGCCTGCTCTGGAGCAAATGTAAATATAGAGATGTGCCTGCCAGTTCTGGCAGCAATGCATAAACAGCAATTTTAGAAGAAAGTATATACGGAGTATTAGCCTTTCTAAAATTGCCGCTTTTATAGATATATTCCTGCCTTTGTCGCTTATGCAGCTCGTTCTAACATCACTTCCTAAACATATTGGTAAGCTGTTCTATTTTTATATCTCAATATGATCCTAATGAGCTTCCAAAGTCAGGGTCACATGAAAGTTGCACAGTATAATTACAGGGCAAGACATGATTGAGTTTAGACATATATTTTAGCTGAAACAGCAGGATGCGTTTCAAAAAACTTAAAGCTGTTTAGAGCTCATTTCAAAATGGGTCATAATGAAACTAAGGGTGGTACAGCAAATGATAAACTTGGATAGGGGAAATCAATACACCAAAACACAAATAAAAGTATGCATAATTTTGCATAACTAAAATACTGTATGCTGAATTATCAACATTTTTTGTGCAGAATTCCCCCAAGCACAACAAGTCAAACTATGGAGAGTCTGGGGGGAGGAGAGGAATTGACTGCCACAATATATTCTAGTCCTTGCTTATAATACCCACACTGTCATCCCCGTGATAATCCTTGGTTAGGGTTCACAGACAACAGTACTTTCTAAAATCCAAATACATGCACCTCAGGTTTGGCCACTTGGTGCCTCCATTGTACAGGAGACAACTCTCCCCCCCTCCTTCCCCAAATAAATTCAATACGTGTAAAAAGAGTCTATTCTTACCCATTGAAGCAGGTCTTTTGGGCACCGCCGTTTGGGTAACAGTACAGGCACCACCCTTTGTTCACCTATATACATTGAAGTTGGACTTTTGGGAACCCAAACGGGGGGGGGGGGGGGGGGGGGGGCATCTAAATGTTCTCTCCCCACTCTCCAGAATCTGTCCTCTTACCTTCCACCTCCAATCCCCTGCATCAGACCTAACTCCAAGTCCCAGCCCAGGTCCAGCATGATATCCCTTCTCCCATCCCTTAGCTCCTGTCCCCTTGTATTCAGCATCAGAAAGGATGAACAGCAAGTATCCTCGAATAGACACGTGCCTAGGGCAGTTAAGATCTTCCTTATGCTCTGAGGGCCTGTCTGGTCGTTATGCTCACCACCTCGCTTCCTGCTCCGTCTCGTAAGCCCTGCAGGCCGCCCGCACCTAGGGGCTCAACCTCTGGGGAACGGCGGTCAGCGCAGATGAAACCTGGGGTTGTCCGGCTGCCAAGCAGAACCTGGTCCGAGTACCAGGCTCAGCAGCGCTCTACTTGGTACAAGAACTCATAAGCCTGACACTTGTGTCCAGAAGAATCCACCTAAGCGGAGAACTCAAACGACCCACAAAAAAACACAAAAGTGTAAAAAGAAAGGGTGGGAGGTTGACCACAGATACCAAAGACTAGAGAGATGAACACTGCAGTAAAAATGTTTATTAATAATAAGACTCGACACAAACATTGTGTTTCGGTCACTAGGTCTGCATCAGGAGTCTGTATAGACAGAAAACATCTAATATGCTGATGTTGTGAAATACAGAATGGTCTTTGTACATATAATAATGTCCAATCTCTTGTTATAAGGGGTTGGATAGTGGTTTTTAAAAATACCCTTGATTAAAAAGATATTATTGCCAGTGAAGTTGGTTTTTAGTACCTGAAAGTATTCAGTTCTCCAAAAAGAATTGGATTCTTGGTATAAATCCAAAGGAACAGCATTCAACAACGGTGGCCTAATGGTTAGAGTGGTGGACTTTGGTCCTGGGGAACTGGGTTCAATTCCCACTGCAGGCACAGGCAGCTCCTTGTGACTCTGGGCAAGTCACTTAACCCTCCATTGCCCCAGGTACAAATAAGTACCTGTATATAATATGTAAGCCGCACTGAACCTGCCATGAGTGGGAAAGCGCGGGGTACAAATGTAATAAAAAAAATTATCTATCAGGCTCACTGCGGATAACATCAAAGACAACCAGTTGATTTAAACTGGGGAAATTACAGAAAAAGGCTTAACTTGATGTTCAACTATTCAAAGAGCAGGTAAATAAAAATGATTTCAGCTTCTTCCTAAATCTCAGATAATTCATTTCTAGTCTAACCCCCATCTGGCAAGGAATTCCATATTCTAGCTGACTAATAAAGTGTTTAATTATGTACCCATTTATATTTCACCTGAGACACAGAAAGAAAACTAAGCATAAAACCCCAGATTCTATATATCGTGTCTAGCGCTCCATGCTGATATCCAAGCATAACTTAATTCGCTTAACAAGTCAATCAGCATTTTTAACAACACTTAAGCAATAATGAGCACTAATTGGCAATAATCAGAATTTACGCGGACAACTTAAGCATATTCTGTAACGCAGAGTGCCTAAATTCTAATGCATGCAGCCAAAATAGGGGCATAGTTATGGGTGGGGAAATGGAAATTTCATGGGCATTCCAAAATTTACATGCACTGTTTATATAGAATATGCCCCTCTGCACCTAAATCTATTTGCTGGTATTTATGCCATGTTTTCCTTGGTGTAAGTGGATGTGCGTAGTTCTAGGCGCACTAAGCGTATTTTGTATACTGAACTTAAAATCTAGGCGCCGTTTATAGAATACGCTTAAGCAGAAATTTGTTCCACACAGATTTTTCAGGCGCTATATATAGAATCTAGCCCTAAGTGACTTGTAGCATGAATGAAGCAGGTACTTGAAAGCTTGAGCTCAAAAACAAGCCAAACAAGTTTCCTGACAAGACAACATCCTTAAAAAACATCCTGATTGTTTTAATCTTTCACAGGTGAATACAAATAGGACGACCTACCAAATATTCTGGGCCTGATCTCTGCCAATACTACGTAAGCTAAGAAGTTATTTAAAATTTCACCCTTTCAACCAGCAAAAACCAATGCAGTCTCTGGAGCAGACATTTAATAGTTAGATAATATTATCCCACTTGGTTTCAATTTATTTTTAAAAACAATAGAATGTTTTTGTACTGGCTCCATTCAAACCATCCCTCTCCTCTCTTCTCCAGCTCCACACGGAGCTAAAAACAGAGCTATTTTTCCTTTCCATCTCCAAGCTTTACTCACCATCTTCCTGCCTGCCAAATTCCTACTCAACCCTTTGTCTGACCTTCACCATCCTCTCCTCACAATTTCTCCTGCGCCCATCACCATTGATCAGGCTATCGGAAGGAGACCATACTTTTCTTTTTCTATTCAGGGCCCAACTGGTGCTTTGAACTCAAAACAGTGAAATCAGGAAGGGAACAGAGAAGGGTGAACATAATGATGACAGGGATGGAATGACTCTCATATAAGGAAAGGGTAAAGAGGTTATGGTTTTTCAGCTTGGAGAAGAGGCAGCTAACTCATTTACCCTGTCCTTTGTCCTCACCTCTTTATTCCCTTACCCTTAATTGTTCTGTCTGTTTACCTGTCTTATCTAGATTGTAAGCTCTTTGAGAAGGGACTGTCTTTTTGTGTATGGTGTACAGCACTCCGTATGCCTTGTAGCGCTATAGAAATGATAAGTAGATAGATAGATAATAGAGGTTTGTAATACTGAGTAGAACGGAAAATGTAAATTGCTTACTCTTTCAAAAAGTACAAAGATTAGAGGACATGTAATACATTTAAAATAAATAGGAGAAAATAGTAGTAGTAGTAGCAGCAGTAGTCATTCAGCTCATGGTGTCGCTGGGTTTAAAAAAAAGATCTAGATAAATTCCTGAAGGAAAATTCAATAAACTTATGACAGACTGGGGGAAAAACACTGTTATCCCTAAGAGGTTAGTTGAATGGAAACCATTTACTTTTTGGATTCCTACTGGACTGGCCATGGTTAGTTAACAAGACACTGGGCTTGATGGACCTTTGGTCTAACCCAGTAGGGTAATTTTTATATTCTCATATTCTTAAGACTGTCAGAAGTACCCTAGCAGGATATTAGAAGAGTTCTTCCCCCCTCACTCAACATGAGAGGCAGCAAAAAGGATGTGATACAGCGGCTAAGAAGAAACCTTCCTGAGAATGAAGAGAGCAATTAATTTCTGAATGTCTGGACTTTCTCTGAACTATGTTACACCATAATTAGTGATCCCTTATCCCAAGGACTCATGACTCCATGTTTAGCTGTTGAAATGTGCACTCTGTTATCGTGTTTCCTCTCTATTGTCCGCTGATGTGAAGTGTCTGGCACAAGACTGATAGACAATCTGCTGACTTGTTCCTTTCAACCCCTTTTTCTTTTATTGATTACATTATAGATTGGGAGAGAGGGAGGGTAGTGAGGGGAGGGTGTAAACATGCTTTTTTTCTTCTTAAAATATTTCACCCCCATTCAATATCAAATTAAGGGTTAGGAGTAAATTGTTCATTTGCTTGTTAAAATGCTGCCTCTGATAGAGCTATCTTCTTTTCTTCTCTCGTTTTGTACTGCTTGCACTAGAATCAATGTTCCATTTATTGTTTGTACTGTATTTTAAGAGCCTTTAATTGCAGTAGATACTGTACTGCTATGTGATTTAGAAGTGCCAGTCTGGTTCTAGGTGGCAGAGAAAGAACAGCCTGAACTGCAACCACACTCCACCTTCTGCTGGCATAACTGGCAGTGGGTGAGGGAGGGGGAGAGGCGGGGAAAGAATATCAGTGGGTTACCCTTATGGGATAGACTCTGCCCCCACCACTTACATCTTTTGTTTGTGCACCTGTGTCACTAGTTCCACCGTGTAATATCAGGTGTCACAAACTAAAAACATAAGCACACTTTCAATAAAGCATGCTAAAATCTCAAGGTCCTGCAGTTTGTTAAAAATATTTCCAATTTAAGTGTTAAGCTTCTGAATGCTTTAAGATAAGGGATGGGCTGATGTTAGCTTCAGAACTTAGTACAAGAACAGTACTGGGCAGACTTCTACGGTCTGTGCCCTGAGAATGGCAAGGGCAAATCAAACTCGGGTATACATGTATCACATACCATGTAAAATGCGTTTATTTTGCTGGGCAGACTGGATGGACCATACAGGTCTTTATCTGCCGTCATTTACTATGTTACTATGTATGTTAATATGGGTTCTTTATATATCGCTCTTTGACATTTGTCAACAGAACAGTTTAGAATAACAAAATCATTTATAATTTTCGAAAACCTGGCAAATATAGATTACACTACACAACCACTATACAGAGCAGGCCACAAGTAACCTGCAGATCCCAAAAAGCAGATCTACTGTATTTTCATAGCTCATTTCCAAAGATGAGCAATGGCTGTCCTAAATCTGTTCTTACTTGAAGGGTCTGATCTTCCATTCTGGATCTATGTAAAAAGACCTTCATGAATAACCTTACAGAAATTATAGCATAACAACTGCCATAGCCACTGGAAGGGGAGGGGGGAGCTGGGAACCTCATTTGGGCTCAGCCCCGCCCCCAAATATCAGCACCCGTTATGGCTGGTGGGGGATGTTCAACCCCGCCAGTGGAAGAGAGCCTCTGCCTGAGCCTCCAGTGTCATCTGAACGCGAGGACGTTGGTAGTACGTTTCCAGCCAACAATGCCAGCACTCCCTGGGTGTGCTAGTTTATATACTGTGGAATGACCTGCCATTGCACATCAGAAATCAAACATCCCTTACTAGATTCAAGCAGGCCCTCAAAACCCATTCTCTTCTATGTTTTCCTTCTCTGGTACTACTTAAAAGTTTCCCCAATCCTCTGAGGCTACTTACCCCACCCTCCCCCTCCTTCGCTTATTTATTTTATATAACGTAAATTATGCCTATGTTCAGGCCCTGGTGGCATATCATGCATGTGAAATAAATAAACTGAGCAGGCATGGGGCGTGCCAGTGTCCATGTCAGACACCACAGGGGGCTTGGGCAGAAGATCTTTTCCACTGGTGGTAATAATTTTAATGTTGAGGTGAGAGGGGACGATAGTACAGAGGAGATGGACTTCTAGTTATGCTATTAATACAGACAGAACACACTGTATCCTTCCCCACTATAAAAATGTGTTCTATTTTGTTACCAAAGATGATGAATTTTGCTAAGGTGTTCTTTAATTTTACAGAAAACACATTACCTCATATACCCAGGACGGAGTTAAGTTTTCAAGATGAAAACTCCGTTGGGGCTGCATTTTGATTTTGCTGCTGCATCCTGCCACCCAGGTGCTTTGCTGGAAAATCAATCCTCGCCAAGCTTCTCTGTCCCCTGCCACATCCTTTCATCTGTCTGGATGCATTCCAAGGTGTTCTATGCATTCGAGGAAACTTCCTTTCAGAGCAAGTGAACCTATTCCCTTCTCTTGTATAAATTATACAAACCTCCACGCATGTATTTACAAGTAATTGTTTCAATTCTGTCACATTGCTAGTTGGAAGCCATTTGTTTCTGAGCAAAGATTTAGAGGTTGCTATTCTTGTGCTTTTAACTGGAACGATACCCTTCCATATAGAGCTATTTATCTAAACCTACAACTTTATGAGTTCAACGAAAATACGAGCACGAGATTACACAACATAAATAAGACTCCATTTAAGTTTTTATGGGGAGGCACATTTACATGAAACAAACAAGATATTAGAATCTGAATGAATGTGAGGCCACCATGCTATTACACGCTTGACAATGTCCATAAGAAATGCTTATCTGTCATGTCTAATGATGCATTCTGAATCACAAGCACTGGGTGGGCTTCCCTGGAATTGTAGTGAGAGAAACAAAAGACATGCAATACGCTGGAAGCACTGTAGCTATAATAATTTTCTAAACTCCACTGTCTTCCCACTCCCCTGTTCCTCTTTTTATGTATATATTTTATTTGGATTTCAGTCACACCTTTTCAGTAGTAGATCAAAGTGAGTTACATTCAGGTACACTGGCCATTTCTCTTTCCCTCGGAGGCTCACGATCTAGTTTGTACCCGAGGCACTGGAGGGTAGGGTAAAGCGACTTGCCCAAGATCACAAGCAGCAGCAGTGGAATTTGAACTAGCCACCTCTGGATTCCCTTTACTTTTGTGACTATCAAAGCACAGAACTCCAAAAATCAATATTGTGATTCCAGTCTTCCATTTCTGGTTACTGCTGTCAGGTTATCAGAACTTCCTGAAAATAAAGCCACTCAGATCCGGATTTCAGCCAGGGCTTTATTTAAGGCAGTAGTTTCCACAGGAAATAAAGCAAGAGAGAGCTTGGCTTATGCTTGAAAAAAAAATTATAAAAGGCAAAAAAACCCCAAACCCATCTTATTTCAAGGCCCAGAACTCAGAAGCCTCCTCCTAGGGGCTCTCAGCTCAGCTGCTGAGCTCTCTAAACACCAGGAGACCTTTCAATGCACCAGGCCACTGAAAGGAATTGGGTTGTTAAAAGTCCAGGCTTCTGGCTTTTTCGTTCTGCAGCTCCAATCCATCCACTGACTCACAGCCAGAGCTCCAGTTTATTGCCACAGCTAAAACTTATCCAAAGCATTTTTAATGATCTTACTTTCGTTTCTTCATCAGCTTAACAGGAATTGCAATTATAGAATGTATGTATGTATATTTTCAGAAGCTCTGCACAATCTGCTTTGGTGAAACCTGCATCAAATGCATGTAATTGCAAGGGCAGAGAAAGGCTCAGTCTGGAACTAAACCACCACTCGTGCTGGTTGATCAGTAAGTGATGGCAACAGTAGTGACCCAACTTGTTTACTCACCAAACTCTGGCAGAAATTATCACCACACTAAACACATCCCAGCACAACTGAGTGTCAACCAAGTCTGGTTTTAATATTAACCCACTGTATCATGGCCGTATACTGCTGAATCAAACCACACCAATGTTAAAAACATAATTACTGACTGGTCATAACACTGGCACTCGCACTGGCTTTGATACTCACTCACAAACCCAATGACACTGAACAATTTATCATGGTGGAAGAAACTTGGATGCAGCTAGGTATAGCTTAACGTAAAGCCAAAATTACAACTCATTCCGCTACTTCCTAAACAAGCTTCACTTGTAATTAGTCACCCTTTCACGCAGCTAGTTGGTGATGACCTAGCTGCCCCTTCTTATCTTTCCATATATTAATTTTCAAACCCATGTCTGGTCTAGTGAGAAATGCGGTGTCGTTAAGGCCGCACCTCGGCTTATGGCGGTTTCACACACAAGCATATCGTACCCCAAAACTTTACAGGTTATGTTTCCTTTAATAAAGGCCACTTGCGACTTTTCAATATCTTCCATGCAGCTGTGGTCCAAGCAACTACCCCATGAAAGCCAAATAACACAAAACATCATAACAACCACAAGAACCCAACTATTAAACCCCTGTGCCATCCTGTTAACATCAAGGGAGGGCAGTGCGGGAGTAAAAATGGCTAAGTTTAAATTTCTTCAGATCTTTCTTCTTCCTCCTGCCGTCCCTAACTTTCCTCACAATAACCACCAACTCCATACAGATTCCTTCACACACATTCCCGCCCACCAGTTAACGCTCAATCATACTCTTTCTCCTTCCATCAGTCACCGCTCAAGTCTGTCCTTTGTTGCATCCCCTCGGCAACATGACACCTCATTTTTTAAAAACTCATTTACATGCAGATGATTAGCCCGGGTTGCAAATTAAGGCACACTATTAGCTCTGATCATAAGGGTACTTCTGCGGGAGGGATTGTGCCGTGGCATGTGCCCAAGGCACAATCCTACTGCAGAAGTTGTTCCAGGCTGTCAAAAAGAAAAAGCCTGGACCTGTCAAACATTCCAAGGACTGGTGAATTTCCACACACCCCCACCCTCGGCCTGGCCCAGCCTGACCAGATGACCTTCCCCCCCCCCCCCCCCCGACGGAAGATGACCTGACCCCACTACCTCCCCCCAACAGGGGAGACCTCCCCTGGTGGTCTAGCACCCTTCCTTACCCTGACCCGATCCCTCACGCCCAACAGAAGAAAGGGCTCTGAATCTGGTAGTCTAGCTGCCCCAACCCCCCCACCGTACCCTTCCAATGACGAGGAAGTAGCATTCCCTCCTCCTTTCAGTGCCACATCCAAAATGGTGTCACCGTGCCCTGTCCTGCCCAGTGCATCCTGTTCCCTACCATAGTGGTTAGGGTGGTGGACTTTGGTCCTGGGGAACAGAGGAACTGAGTTCGATTCCCGGCACAGGCAGCTCCTTGTGACTCTGGGCAAGTCACTTAACCCTCCATTGCCCGCCGCATAGAGCCTGCCATAAGTGGGAAAGCGCGGGGTACAAATGTAATAAAAAATATATATATATATGGGAGTTTCTCTCTTATATGGTAGGGAAGCTCTGCCTAGCACATCCCAGGATGCACTGGGTAGGGCAGGGCTGGAACGAGGAGGGAGTGCTACTCCCTTCTCGTCATTTGAAGGTATGGAGGGAGGAGGGTCGGGGTAAGGGGGGCATTAGACTACCATGGTGGTCTCTTCTGCTGAGGGAGCGGGGGTTAGTCAGATTGTCTTCCGTTGGGGGGGTCTCTTCTGTCAAGGGGTGGGGGGCTATTGAGAAAGATATGGGAAGCAACTGCTGGCCCTGGGATTTGTAGTATGGAGTGTTGCCACGATTTGGATTTCTGCCAGGTACTTGTGACCTGGCTTGGCCACTGTTTGGAAAACAAGATATGGGGCTAAATGGACCACTGGTCTGACACAGTATGGCTACTCTTATGTTCTTATGACCACCAGATCTTTTTAGTGTTTCGGAGGTGGGGGGGGGGGGGGCCCAGGAGGTCCAGGTGCTTGGGGGGGGGGGGGCAGGCTTAGGTTTGACAGGTCCGGAGTCAAACTTCTTGGTATCCCCCACACCTCCAAACCCTAATGCCCGCTCCAAGCGAGAGCAGAGCCCTTGTTTGGCACATTGCCCACTGATCCTGAGTGAGGAATGCGGGAGACCCTCATCTGCACACAATTAGCAGTCAGAGCTAACGAGCACATTGTTTCACAAGCTCTCTGGCTTTGATCCTGGGACGCAGGCAAACATGGGCACTAGTCTGGTGCTAATGGGCTCTAGCACCCGCATTTGCTTCTGATCATCTGGGCATTACTTCTTACCTTCTCCCATCGCCTTCCCCTCCCATTGAGAGTTCTGCAAAATAATTATAAAAATCTCCTCAACCTCACCTACTCTTTTCTTTTAAAGTTCCATCACAGTTCACTTATAATATCCTTACCTTCCCACCCCTTTTTCCCTCCCCCACCCAAAAAAAACATGACATTCCTCCAGCAGGGAGGCCAGTGTTATACGGCCTTCAGTTAATTCCTCAGGTTCCCTATATTTAGCCTGGAGCAGTCAGGCTGACATGGGCTGGATTAAGACCTGGATATTCAGAACCAAGCCATATCCGATTATTGGTGCTGCCAGATGAAGGCCAGAAATTATACGGGTATTGTTGCATTCAGTGCATGTGTCATGATAGCTATCTGAAAAGGTTAGAATTGCTTATTTAGGCGGTCCAACTGGCCTGGAAAGTTTTCGGACACCAGTGCTGAATATTACCTATGGCCACATAATGTCCGCCCCCAAACCACCCAGAAATACCTGGGTTATGCCACAGCAGTCTGTGCAGATACTCAGCAGCCCTGGACCCAGTCAGAATGAGTTAACTGAGCTGAATACTGATACATGTGTTGGACCTCTGATATGATTATAACAGCTGGGTCTGAGCACCTGAGTGATTTAAAGAACAGGGCCTAAATCTGATTAGCTTCTCCTGAAAAAAAACAAACTGCAACACTAACATAGAATTATTTTATACCATGCAAAACCCTTTATTAATCACTGGCAGACCGATGATCAAAGGTAAATGCGGGCATCCTGGAGGTCAATAGAAACCCCAGGACCCACCTCCCAAAGCAAGGCCCTGTTGGCTTAGTGGCCCCCCACCAAGCACACACACCTCCTCCGGGATGGCGACACGGGGGGGGGGGGAGAGGGGCTGGAAGTGTGGCAGACTCTCTGACTCCCCCCCCCCAACACAAGGGCATGGGGGGGGGGAGTCTGGTCAATCTCCAGCCCCCCTTAACCCCCCCATACAAAAAATGTATCTGGCGGCCCAAGTGGGCTGCTGACACAACTCCCCACCCTCCCTCTCTGGTGGTCTAGTGACAAACCTGCCTGCCCCTTCCCTCCTCTTTCCAGCGCTACTGTCAAAATAGCGGCACCCTGCACTGCCCAGTGCATCCTGGAAGGTGCTAGGCAGGGCTTCCCTACCATATAAGGGAGAAACTTTCCTAGGATGATGTTTCAGAACAGTGTGGGGAATTGATCATCGGTGCCTAGCTGCAAAATTTAAGAACATGGCATACTGGGTCAGACCAAAGGTCCATCTAGCCCAGTACCCTGTTTCCATCAGCAGCCAGTCCACAAGTAACTGGCAGAACCCCAAGGGATAAGATGCAACTTTTATTAATAATAGATTATGGACTTCTCTTCCAGGAATTTGTCCAAACCTTTCTTTTTTTAACCCAGCTGCTTTAACTGCTTTTACTACTTGATCTGGCAAATGAGTTCCAGAGCTTGATTATACGTTGACTGAAAATATATTTTCTCCCATTTGTTTTAAATGTGCTTCTATGGAACTTCATGGAGTATCCCCTAGTCTTCGTACTTTTGAAACAGTAAACAATCATCCCTTCCACTTAATTCAAGATTTTAGAGACCTCTATATCACCTCTCAGTCCTCAAAGCTGGAGAGCCCTAACCTCATTAGCCTTTTCTCATACCAGTTGTTTCATCCCCTTAATCATTTTGACCTATCAGTTCTCTTTCTGCTTGCTTGCTTATTTATTTTTGGCCCAGTGGGGGAAGCAGGGAAGAGGATCAGTACTTTCTTTGAGTTTTCAGCTCCAACTGGAACCAGGATTAGGAATCCGCATCACATACCTTCATTCACAACTATTCATCCAAACTGGTGCCAGTGCATTTACATTTTAGATGTGTATACCTTCTTTGCCAAGTCTGAGCTCAAGGCAAGTTACAAACAGATACAAGTAGGTATTTTCCTGATCAAGAGGGCTTTAACTAATGTTCTGCATCTGAGACACTGGAGGGATAAGTGAAGACCTGACCCGGGAACTGAACCCAAAATTTCAGCACTAGCCAGTTAATCTTAGGTTGCTAACCACAAATATACAGCTAAATTTTGGCTGGCTAGATTTAGAATATATGCTCAGTTGGGCTGTACCTGAAACTCAGCTAGTGAAAATGAATGAAAAAGATCCAACTGAGTATTTAGCAAAAATATAGACCTTTTGAAACAGTCTTAATCCTACTGTATTACTTTCAGTAAATCTCTCATTCCTCTTAAATGCAGGTATTGTTTTCTGCACACCCTTCAACAAATCTGCTTTTAATGATTGATAAAATGTACCTTACACCAGTGCTTCTCAACCCATTCCTTGAGGCACACCTAGCCCCATCATTTACATACCAGGCTTGTATGCACTGCCTCCTTATCTCAAGTATATTCATTGTAGATATCCTGAAAACCTGATGGGACTGGGTGTGCCTCAAGGACTGGATTGAGAAGCACTGTCTTAGACTATATGCAATATCAAAATTTATTGACCTGTGTTTCAAATAGAGTGATGAGGTAACCTTTTTTTACAGTTTTCTTTTTAAAATCCTTTAAAGCTACATATTCTTCAGTGTTTTCCAGTCCTTATAGCCTTGGGATTCCTATTGTCTTTCCATCATCCCAGAAAACCTTTTAGTACAAACTTTTGGGGGACGGATTCTAATTAGTTCAGCGCTATGGCTGTGACTCCACTATCACAGCCACAGAAAACACGCAACCCCCAGGGGCGCAAACTGATGATGTTTTTATGGACAGCCCGCCCAGGATGTGACCCAAAATGCGTGTTTTACAACTCCATTTGTGGTTGCGACACCCAGTTTTGAGAAGCTCTGCTTTATTAGTCCTCCTAAAATTCCACCCATGGGTGCAGTAGCTACCACTTTAACATTTAAGTTATGGATACTGAGTGAGGTTTTGCTGCTTGTGACCTTCACTCTGAATACTTGACTTTTCTATGTCAGAATGCTATGGAGACACCAGGACAACACACACACATGAGACAAGACACTCAGTCCAAACGGAATACACAATCTTACATACTTTTATGTAACAAAGAGGCATATTTTCAAAGCACTTAGCCTTCCAAAGTTCCATAGGTTTCTATGGAACTTTGGAAGGCTAAGTGCTTTGAAAATATGCCTCAGAGTCTCTCAACATACGGCATGGCAACGTGCCTCAGGAGGCTACTAACACTTTACCATGAATGTTTGAAACAAAAATGTAAAGGTAAAAATCGGTCATTTCCTCTGGAATTTATGGCGACAGCTGCAAAGTACAGGACTACACCATAATGCCATTTTGGAGCCTTTGAAGAAACCGTTTCCAAAGTGTAAGTGTAAGTAACTCTCCTTACTACTACTACTTATTTCTATAGCACTACAAGGCATACGCAGCACTGTACACCACACACAAAAAAAGACAGTCCCTGCTCAAAGAGCTTACAATCTAGATAAGACAGGCAGACAGACAGAACAATTAAGGTTAAGGGAATAAAGAGGTGAGGATAAAAGGACAGGGCATGTGAGGGTTAGGAGTCAAAAGCAGTGGTAAAGAGGTGGGCTTTAAGTTTGGACTTGAAAACGGCCAAAGAGGGGGCTAGACGTACAGGCTCCTTACCCCTCACGATACCAAATATGAAACTAAGTGATTTTCCTTTTCCAAAGAACATTAATCTATCTATGAAGGTGCATGTCACCATCACTGGAAAAAAAAGAAACAACACCAGTTGCTGGACTGTAAGCACTATTCCTTCTAAGATGAGCAGGAGTCCTCCACCTGCATTGCTGCCAGTGGGTGGTAGTGCTTCAATATTGCATTTTCAATTGCTAAGGACAGGCAGGTTCCCTGGAGTACTGCAGAGCTTGCCTGTCCCTCAGTATTGAAAAATGTGTCGTGAAACAGCACCCCCCACTGGCAGGACTGTAGATGGAGAACTCCCACAAAGCTTAGGGGGAACTGTGATTAAAATTCAGGAAAAGATTTTCCAATCAACTTGATCATACTTCTGGTATACTTTTAAAGCTGGAAGGGAATTTTTTGGAGCAAGTTTATAAGGTGCGCTTTTAACGAGAGCTCCTATTACAGAAGCTACTTTCATTTATTAAGGGAAAGGGAATGGTACTTGATATACCACCTTTCTATGTTTTTTTGCAAGTACATTCAAAGGGGTTTACATAGTATATACAGGTACTTATTTGTACCTGGGGCAATGCAGAGTTAAGTGACTTGCTTAGAGCCACAAGGAGCTGCACCTCTGCTAAAGGTTCTGAAGTTACCGTGCAGTAACTGTAAAACCTTTGCTCTAACTGCTGGAATGGATCGGGTGGATGTGAAGCGACTGTTCACGCTATCCAAAAATACTAGGACTAGAGGGCATGAGTTGAAGCTACAGTGTGGTAAATTTAAAACGAATCGGAGAAAATTTTTCTTCACCCAACGTGTAATTAGACTCTGGAATTCGTTGCCAGAGAACGTGGTACGGGCGGTTAGCTTGACGGAGTTTAAAAAGGGGTTAGATAGATTCCTAAAGGACAAGTCCATAGACCGCTATTAAATGGACTTGGAAAAATTCCGCATTTTTAGGTATAACTTGTCTGGAATGTTTTTACGTTTGGGGAGCGTGCCAGGTGCCCTTGACCTGGATTGGCCACTGTCGGTGACAGGATGCTGGGCTAGATGGACCTTTGGTCTTTCCCAGTATGGCACTACTTATGTACTTATGTACTTTTTCCAGCATCTTGCAAAGTTGCTACTGTGCAATGTGATTAGCCATACTTAAGGGGTCTTTACTGCTATATTGAATATTAACACACAGAAGGGTATGCAACTGTAAAAGTACAGTTCCTGTCCGCCTCACACCCCCTTCTGTTTCACGTATTTAATGTAGGAGCCATCAAAAAGAGCATGGCAATTCCCATATTAACCTTAGTAAATTGGCCCTAAAATAGCAAGTCTACACATTAAAGTCTTGAACCGATAGTTTTCTACTGAATACAACTGTCAGAAAAATAATAAAACAAGAAACCATGTTCAAAACTAATTATTAGAATATATGACCAATGAGCAAAGAAGCAGAAAAAAAAACTTGCACAAACTTCTCTCCATTGTCACTGAAAATTGCTGCACTGAGCCCAAGAAATTTCACGGCTCAAAGTTCTCTCAGTTTTGCTTCCAATATGCATGTGTTCAATCAGGATTTAAACTTTCTAAAAAATACCTATGGAGACCTCCAGGAGTGCATGTCCAGCAGTAACAGCAATTTTAGAAACAGATATCGTGAAAAAAAAAAAAAAAAAAAGAAAGGAGTGCCCCCCATCTTGCACCTCTGCACTGCTACAGTCAAGAAAATTGTGGGATCTTGGCTGCAGCAATAGCAGGCCCCAAGTTAAGCCTGCTATGTGGTAAAGAGGCTGGTGGTGCATGAAATAGCTCCTTATATGCCAACTTAATCCTACAAGCAATACCTTGAGACCACCATTAGGAGTTAGAGGCACCATTTCGATTCATTTTAAAAACTAATCAATCTTTGATATTTGATTGTTTACCACTGAACTGAGTAGAAATTAGATATTTATCTGTGGGTTTCCTACATACTTTTATTTCCTTAAAGTATTTTGCACTAGTCTCCTGCCCCTCCTCCACCTTTTCTCTACCCATAGCCAAAAGTCACCTGGTCTTGTAGGCAGGCTTTGTTGAACAGCAGAGGTATAGTGAGGTGGACAAGAGAAGGAAAACGAGGAGGAGGCATAGCAATAATTTATAAATCTCAATTTACAATCACAACAACAGCGGAATCTATTCTTACCCAACTCGAAATAGCCTCAGTCAGAATCAACCACCCCAACTTAACTGATCACTTAAACCTAATCTTATTTTACAGACCCCCTGGGCAATTGGGCAAGACTCACAAACGCACTTTCTGGGGTTCATATCGAATACTTGTATGTCCACCCAGAACCTTCTCATAGCAGGAGACATCAATCTTCACCTTGAAGATACGAATGCAAGCAATGTACGTGAATGCAAAGACTTCCTCCAATTATGGGAGCTCCACTGGCCAAACACACAGCCCACCCATAAGAAAGGTCACACACTAGACATCACAACCCACAAATTCTCATCAGAACCAAATTTCACACTAATAGACACAAAATGGACAGCCAGGCCATGGTCCGATCACTACAGTGCAAACCTTTCCCTCCACTGAAAAACAAAAAAGACACAACAAATACAAAAACAACAAACCTATACTACGAAAGGCAAAATTGACTCACTAATATTCTGGCAACACTTCTACACAGACGAATGGACAACACCTGTAGACTCACCTCAATTTCTGCAAGAATGGGATAACAGATGCAGAACAATACTAGATAACATAGCGCCACTTCAAACCAGAACCTCACATAGAAAAAAACTCAATACCATGGTTTAACGAAGAACTGAAAGAACTAAAAACACAGGTAAGACGACTAGAAAGAGCATGGAACAAGAAAAAAACCGAAAACACACTCAAAGACTGGAAACAATTACAAAGAAAATACAAATACACGATCAGACAAACTAAAAGGACATATTACAAAACCAAAATAGGACAAAATTACAAGGATACACATAAACTCTTCTCACTCGTAAACAGTCTACTAAACACTACTACGGTCACCTCTAACAACCACAGAGACCCCATCAGCAACTGATCTTGCAAATTACTTCAAGGAAAAAATTACAAAGCTTCGACTCATGATACCCAGCAATAAAGCAAATTACACAATATCCTTGAATGCCTGGACCCAAAACCTGGAGAATACCCAGATCGATCATGGACCAACTTTGACACACTTTCATCAAAGGAAATCTCACGCTGGCTTGGAAAATATGCCAAATCACAATGTAAATTAGACATCTGCCCTAGCAGTCTAATAAGATCATCACCCAAACAATTCAAAATAGACATCACGAATCACGTAAATCATAGACTTCAAAATGGACTTTTCCCCACGGACAAAGGAAATATCCTACTTACACCGCTACCGAAAGACGCTAAAAAAAACACAATGGACCTAACCAACTATCGACCAGTAGCATCTATCCCCCTCATAACCAAACTCATGGAAGGCATAGTAACAAAACAACTTACTGAATACTTAAATAACCACTCAATTCTTCACGAGTCTCAATCAGGATTTCGGTCACAGTACTAAAACTGTGCTAGTGTCTGCAATGAACTCATTTAAACGAGAAATTGCAAGGGGCAACAACATACTCCTCCTATAATTCGACATGTCCAGTGCCTTTGACATGGTTGACCATGAAATACTATTACATATACTAGAATACTTCGGAATAGGAGGCACAGTTCTCAAATGGTTCAAAGGATTCCTGACCACAAGATCATACCAAGTAACAACGAAAGCGGACAGATCACCCCGCTGGACACCTGAATGTGGAGTACCCCAAGGATCCCCCTTCTCACCAACCTTATTCAACCTGATGATGATACCTTTGGCAAAACTTCTAGCAACTGAAAACCTCAACCCTTACATATATGCAGATGACGTCACGATCTCCATTCCGTTTAGACACGATCTAAATGAAATACCAACGAGATTAACCAAAGCCTCCAAATAATGCACTCCTGGGCAGATGCATTCCAACTGAAACTAAATGCAGAGAAAACACAATGTCTTGTTCTCACCTCACAACATAACACAAAAAGCTTCCCTACCATAACTACACCATACTGTTCTTTTCCTATTTCGCAAAACTTGAAAATTCTAGGAGTAACCATAGATTGAAACCTCACTCTCGATGCTCACGTGAAAAACACGACGAAAAATATGTTCTATTCCATGTGGAAACTCAAAAAAAAAGAGTTAAACCTTTCTTCCCGTGATACATATTCCGCACCCTGGTACAGTCAATGGTGATAAGTCATCTCGATTACTGTAATGCACTGTACGCAGGCTGTAAAGAGCAGAACATCAAGAAGCTTCAGACTGCCCAAAATACTGCGGCCAGACTCATATTTGGAAAAACCAAATATGAAAGTGCAAAACCCTTAAGAGAGAAACTTCACTGGCTCCCACTTAAGGAACGTATTGCATTCAAGATCTGCACAATGGTACACAAAATCATTCACGCAGACGCCCCAATCTACATGTTAAACCTTGTGGACCTACCTCCCAGAATCGCCTCAAAATCATCCCGCAAATTTCTTGACCTGCACTTCCCCAACTGCAAAGGACTAAAATACAAGACGATGCATGATACCACCTTCTCCTACTTGAGCACGAAGTTATGGAACGCACTACCTAGAAACCTGAAGACAATCAACGAAACAACTATCTTTCGCAAATCCCTCTAGACGTATTTCTTCAACAAAGCTTACCATGAAAACCCAGAACTGTACTAATCCACCTCTGAAAACCCATCGTCTAAGAAAACCCATCGTTTAATATTCCTACCAAATTCCTTCCTTCTTCTCTACTTCTTCCCCTAATTAATCTCTGCACAACAATAATTGTACCTGACATCCAGGATTAACTGTGTATAACAAAACTATGTAAGCCACTTTGAGCCTGCAAATAGGTGGGATAAGGTGGGATACAAATGCAATAAATAATAATAATAATAATACTACAGCATTGGAGACTGGTTTCACAGCTAGCACAGTCCACAGATCTATGGTTCTTTAAGCCCTTCTACCCTGCCCCTCAGCCCACCCACCCCAAATGTGACACTTCCTATATAGTCTACTCAATTCACTGCATATCCCCTTCAAATAATTCTATCTAGATTGCAGCCAAGTTTGAGAGAGAATTTCTGACTGCAGTTACTTTGAGCTGTCTGCTTTTTATCAGGTGCTGTTCCTGATTTTAGATTAACAGGGCTTTTCCTATTTAATATAAATATATAAACTCTGTATATAAAACCAAGTTTACTGTTCTTTCTTTATATACATCTCTTAGAAGAATATTACTTTCCTTTCTCTTTTCCTTTAAAAAAACAAACTTGATCTGCTTACGCTAGACTTCTCTTTTTTAACCCTCACTTCTAAAGAAGGAAACAAGTTTATACTCTTTTTATATACGCTACAAAGAACTAGCCCTACTGAAACTCTTAGCAGTACTAGTATTGCTTGGAAAGATAATCCAAGAAATCACTAAGTCACATATTTGTTAACTATTAATACTGATTAGATTTTATTTCTGGGTCTCATAAAATTAATCCCATGAATTAAGCCTACAAAGCAAACATACTACACTACACATCAGATATATACAATTCTAAAGCCTGAAACGATAGGCTAAATCACTGTATGTCCCGATAATAGGCAAGGAAGTACACAGAACTATACCCACAACGGGAATCTGAACAAGTACTTAGATATCACATTAATATAACTACCTGCTTTTTGTAACTTACAGAACAGGTGAATGATATAATAGGATCAGGACTTGTTCTTTCTGGTACAAAAAGCACCTACAGTTGAAGTATGGCTAAGAAACATCATGCCCCCAAAGCTGCTGCTCTCCTTACAACTTCTGCTTCTGTCCAGACTGAATGCTGGATCCAAGGCGAGAGACTGGTTTCAGGAAAGAAGTACAAGAATTAAGAGAGGAGGTGGCAAGACTAAGAAGCATCTCTGACAACCAGAAATCCATCACAGAAATACATCTCAAAGTGTTGGAGATCTTGAACAAAAGGATAGGAGATGTTGTACAGAAAGAAGACAGCTGGACACAGATAATCAGATCTTGCAAAATCAACTCCACCCCCAACTCCATCTTATGTTGAACTGAAGAAATGAAGGTAGAAGAGCTGAAAATATCTCAAGAACAGGAGGAAACAAGGCTCAAACATTGCAAAGCTGCTGGATCAGTGACCAATAAGAAGCAAAAGGTAGTCCTAATTGGTAATTCTCTTTTGAGGGGTACAGAAGCACCCATCTGCTGCCCCGAAATAATATCCAGAGAGGTGTGCTGTCTGTCTGGTAACAACATTTGGGATGCAGCAGAAAGTTTGCAGAGATTCATCAAACCTACTGACCACTATCCTGTGCTACTAATCCATGCTGGCACAAATGATACTGCTAGGCATTTTGCTGAACATATCAAACATGACTTCATGGCAGTGTTCTCATCGATCCTTCCTGTTGAGGGTAAAAGCCAAATGACGGAAGCTCGCATCCTACAACTGAATGTGTGGCTGCATGGATCATACCAGCGCGAGTGCTTCAGTTTCCTTGACCATGGGATGCTTTTCCAAGACCTACTGAGCAGAGATGGCATCCGTCTAGCAAAGAAGGGACAAAATGTGTTCTGTAACAGACTGGCTAATATATTAAAGAGGGCTTTACACTAGATTCACTGGGGATGGGTGAGAAAAATGTAGGGTCATACACTTAGGTTGCAAAAATCCAAGGGAACGGTATAGTATAGGGGGTAAAGTACTTCTGTGAACGAAAGAAGAGTGGGAGTTGGGGGTGATTGTGTCTGGTGATCTCAAGGTGGCCAAACAGGTAGAAAGGGTCAAAACCAGAAGGATGCTAGGGTACATAGGGAGAGGAACAGCCAGCAGAAAAAAAAAAAGAGGTGATAGTGCCCTTCAATAAGTCTGGTGAGGCCCGATTTAGAATACTGTTCGCAATTCTGGAGACTGCACCTACGAAAAGATATAAACAGGATGAAGTCAATCCAGAGGGTGGCTACAAAATTGGTCAGTGGTCTCTGTCATAAAGCGTATGGGGACAGACTTAAGAATCTCAATATGTGTACTTTGGAAGAAAGGAGGGAGAGAGGGGATATGATAGAGATGTTTAAATACCTCTGTGGCATTAATGTTACTACTTAACATTTCTAGAGCGCTACTAGGGTTACGCAGCGCTGTACAGATTAACATAAATTGACATAAAGGACAGTCCCTGCTCCAAGGAGCTTACAATCTAAAGGGCGAAATGTCAAGTAGGGGCAGTCCAGGTTTCCTGAATAGAGGCATGATGGTTAGGTGCCGAAGGCGACATTGAAGAGGTGGGTTTTGAGCAAGGCTTTGAAGATGGGCAGGGAGGGGGCCTGGCGTATGGGCTCAGGGAGATTATTCCAGGCATGGGGTGAGGCGAGGCAGAAAGGGCGGAGCTTGGAGTTGGCGGTGGTGGAGAAGGGTACTGACAGGAGGGATTTGTCTTGAGAACGGAGGTTATGGGTAGGAATGTAAGGGGAGATGTAAGGGAATGTTCAAGAGGTAAGCCTCTTTCAAATGAAGGAAAACTTTGGAATGTGAGGGCATAGGATGAAGTTAAGAGGTGTTAGGCCCAGGAGTAATCTAAGGAAATACTTTTTCATGGAAAGGGTGGTGGACGCGTGGAATTGCCTCCCAGTGGAGCTAATCGAGACAAGGGCTGTGTTTGAATATGAGAAAAGCATGGGACAAGCACATGGGATTTCTTAGGGAAAGGAGGAGATAGTGGTTCCTGTGGATGAGCAGACTGGATGGGCCATTTGGCTCTTATCTGCCGTCATGTTTCTAAGGCTCCTGCTGGGACAAGAGCAGCTGGAGATCACTCTTGACCCTTGCTTGATAGCAGGGAAGGTCCCTAGAAAGAGCTGTGGAGTTTCAGGAGGGGAGGGGAGGCAAAAGAGGAGCAGTGGAGTGCTACTGGCTTTTGCACCTTCCCTTTGCTTGAGCCCTCAGGCCTTAAGTGAGAGCTTGCACTTGCAAGTAAGTGCCTTGGGTCATGGATGTCAACATCGATTTTTTTTTTTTTTTTAAACCTAGACAGTGGATCCTAATTCCTTAGTTTCCGCCTTAGACTTAAGAGGCATGTAATAAAGTCTAAAGATTGGTGGAATAGAAGATACTGGAAGCTGCGGGGGTTCCACAAGATACTTTTTAAACACTTCCTTAGCAGATACTGAGAATATTCAGTAAATTAACCAATTTCAGGTTCTTATTGCATATGACATTTTCCATATTTTCCCAATTTATGGCATACAGCAAATTATTCTTAATTAAAGTTGTCTATAGATAAACAAGACCCTGGTTTAACAATGTTTTTTGAAACATTTGTGGTACAGGCAATTCCTGCAACTTCAATTGTACCACTGACTTTTGAAGCTAATAAAGATTGATACTGAAATTACTTTCTTCAGTATTTAAACTCAGCTCAAATCTTTCCTGATTTAGAACATGCTACTCAAAAAAAAAAAAGGCAGCAAATTTTGGTCATGCACCCTCGAAATTATATATATATATATATATATATATATATATATATAAACAGATGACATTTTTTCTCTCTGACAAAATTTTAAATCATTAATGGTACGGTCTACACTGTGCCAATGTTCTATTAATGGAGCAAAAACAATGTTCTGGCTGATACAACTGTGTTCTATAATTCGTGTTTTAATGTTTAGTTTTGCCAATGGTTTGTGTTTTAAACACATAATTTAAATTTTGTATTTTAGATTTAGTGTTTTTGATGCATGAATCTCATAGTTAAACTTTGTTGTTTTATTCGTTATAGTTATTGTTTGGTGATTTGTTTTTTTTATCTTTATTGTAATGTACTTTCTTTTTTTATATATAGTGTTTTTGTTGTGACCCCTCTAACAGGAGGCTGCAACTGTCAAACCATGGCCCGTATTGGGTCTTCCTCCTTGGTGCTCCAATAAAGTATCTTGAGTTTTGCCTCTCTGATGCATTCATCACTGGGTCATCTCTACTCTCTTTTGGTTCCTGAGACACACCCAGATCATGTCTTTGCCATTCCCCCTTTAAATCTCTTTATCCCAAGGGGTATACATGTCCAAAGAGCAGCTTTCTAAAATCGCTATTTGGACATATATTGCCGGGCGGACTTTTACGGTCCGTTTCCCGCAAACGACAAGATGGATTCGGATAGGCTGAAGTGGGCTTTGACGACAACTCCAGTAGTTGGAACATAAGAACAAAGCCGGGCGGACTTCTATGGTCTATGTCCCAGAAACACCAAAGAAAGATCAGGGAAATTATAGACCGGTGAGTCTGACGTTGGTGCCGGGGAAAATGGTAGAGGCTATTATTAAAAACAAAATTACAGAGCACATCTAAGGACATGGATTACTGAGACCAAGTCAGCACGGCTTTAGTGTGGGGAAATCTTGCCTGACCAATTTACTTCAATTCTTTGAAGGAGTAAACAAACATGTGGACAAAGGGGAACCGGTTGCTATTGAGGCATATTTTCAAAGCACTTAGCCTTCCAAAGTTCCATAGGTTTCTATGGAACTTTGGAAGGCTAAGTGCTTTGAAAATATGCCTCATTGTGTATCTTGATTTTCAAAAGGCGTTTGATAAGGTACCTCATGAAAGGCTACAGAGGAAATTGGAGAGTCATGGGATAGGAGGAAATGTCCTATTGTGGATTAAAAACTGGTTGAAGGATAGGAAACAGAGAGTGGGGTTAAATGGGCAGTATTCACAATGGAGAAGGGTAGTTAGTGGGGTTCCTCAGGGGTCAGTGCTAGGACCGCTGCTTTTTAATATATTTATAAACTAGTAAAAGAGGCCCATTTCTGAGCAAATGAAACGGGCGCTAGCAAGGTTTTCGTCGGCAACACCCCCCCCCCCTGCCAACCCCTTCGTTGTTGTGGCATTGCTGCGCCCTCAACGTCATGACGTTTGACGCGAGGGCGGGGCCCGTAGCGATTTCCCACCCCCTGCTTCCCTGCCTCCCTCCCTGCCAACCCCTTCGTTGTTCTGCCCTTGCTCCGCCCTCGAGGGCAGGGCCCGTAGCGATTTCCCACCCACCCCCGCCTCCCTGCCTCCCTCCCTGCCAACTCCTTCGTTGTTCTGCCATTGCTCCGCCCTTGAGGGCGGGGCCCGGAGCGATTTTGGTGGCTTCACCACCACGAACCTTCTTGAGGGAAGTCAGGGCTTGGCTTCAGTGACGTCACTGTCTTCAGAACGTTGAGGGTGAGTTTTATATATATATAGATGATTTAGAGATGGGAGTAACCAGTGAGGTAATTAAATTTACTGATGACACAAAGTTATTTAAAGTCGTTAACTCGCGAGAGGATTGTGAAAAATTACAAAAGGACCTTATGAGACTGGGAGACTGGGTGGCTAAATGGCAGATGACGTTTAATGTGAACAAGTGCAAGGTGATGCATGTGGGGAAAAAAGAACCCGAATTATAGCTACATCATGCAAGGTTCCACGTTAGGAGTTACGGACCAAGAAAGGGATCTGGGTGTCGTCGCTGATAATACACTGAAACCTTCTGCTCAGTGTGCTGCTGCGGCTAGAAAAGCGAATAGAATGTTGGGTATTATTAGGAAAGGTATGGAGAACAGATGTGAGGATGCTATAATGCCATTGTATCATTCCATGGTGCGACCGCACCTTGACTATTGTGTTCAATTCTGGTCGCCGCATCTCAAGAAAGATATAGCAGAACTGGAAAAGGTGCAGCGAAGGGCAACAAAAATGATAGCGGGGATGGGACGACTTCCCTATGAAGAAAGACTGAGGCTAGGGCTTTTCAGCTTGGAGAAGAGACGGCTGACGGGAGACATGATACAGGTATATAAAATAATGAGTGGAGTGGAACAGATGGATGTGAAGCGTCTGTTTACGTTTTCCAAAAATACTAGGACTAGGGGGCATGCGATGAAACTACAGTGTATTATATTTAAAACAAATAGGAGAAAAATTTTCTTCACCCAACGCATAATTAAACTCTGGAATTCGTTGCCGGAGAACGTAGTGAAGGCGGTTAGCTTGGCAAGACAAGTCCATAGACTGCTACTAAATGGACTTGGGAAAAATCCACAATTTCGGGAATAACTTGTATAAAATGTTTGTACGTTTGGGAGCTTGCCAGGTGCCCTTGACCTGGATTGGCCACTGTTGGACTCGATGGACCTTTGGTCTTTTCCCAGTATGGCATTACTTATGTACTTAAGATCAAGTATATAATATCACGTTCATTGTAGATTCAACCTTGAATTGATAATGAATGCGACTGTTGGGCACACTGGATGGACCACTGAGATCTTTGTCTGCCGTCGCTTACTATGTTACTAATGACATATCTAAATGCTTCTAAAATTAAACTCTGCCATGTTTTAGTTAGAATGAGCAAATTAAAAAACAAAACAAAATACCAAATCCACTCCTATACTACAATCCCCAAATATATGACATACTAGCAGAAACAAAACTGTAATTATCAAAGTTTTTACCAGACTTCTGTACACAGGAAAATGTAATAGAACTATGATATCTAGTGCATCTAGAAAAATAATAATATTACCAGGAAAACAGAAATCTAACCCAATCTATAAAGACAGGTGCAATATGGCAAAAGAGAAAATTAGCTCCATTCTAGTCTTTTGGCTACCACACACTCACCTGTTAACAACTGATGCCTTTATGTTTCACACTGTGTTAAAAGTTCTTTTAT
Source organism: Microcaecilia unicolor (assembly GCF_901765095.1). Classification (NCBI taxonomy): domain Eukaryota; kingdom Metazoa; phylum Chordata; class Amphibia; order Gymnophiona; family Siphonopidae; genus Microcaecilia; species Microcaecilia unicolor. Next base: position 71,263,021 of record NC_044035.1, on the reverse strand, counting down.
TTCTGGGGTTAAATGCTCAGCAGCTCTAGCAGCCTCCGCAATAGCTTTCCGATACAATCCTTTCTTCTTGCGATTAAACCTCAGTTTGAAGAAGTCACAGAAAGGGGAGAGTTTTGTAACTGATAAAAAAGACGTTGTCGGGGAACCAAACCATGCAATTTTTGCTTCTTGCCAGGTGGTTTCTCCATTTTCCTTGTGGCTGATGCTAATACTGAGAACTTGGGCAGGCCACCAAGGAGAACCATGGATTTTACCCCATACAATATCTCCCACGGAAACAGTTCTTCCTTCATCAGTGATGCACTTTGAAACATTTTTAGTGTGTAGTCTAACAGTTAATGGTGGCACAGTTTTACGCTCATCTTTGGAGGATGAAGAGACAGAAATTTCCTCACCAGGTAAAAAGTCACAGATTTCTAATGATGTTAGTTCTGAGCTGGATGATTTCGACTCATCCAAGCTGTCATTGCTACATACCGATATGCTGGAAGAATCCACTTTTCTCGTATGATAATTCATTACCAAAGTCAAATCATTGTGTCCATCTTTACTGTGGGGAAACACCTTGAAGTCATCTTCATCTTCCGAGCTTCCTGAACATATCTCAGGGAAACTTCTTCCTGTAGGTTCACCAGTATAAAATGAAGCAGAATCTGATTTTCTAGTGTTCTGCAATGAATTTATTCCATCAATAAGTTCTGCTTTATAAATAGACACACTTTCTCCATCATTCATCCTATGAGGTTTCAATCTAATTTTAGGAGGAGGAACATCCACACGTGCATGCACAGGCCTCGTTAACTTCAGTTTTGGAATGGACACAAATTGACTGTTTGACGACTTTTCCGTGAAACCACTGGTTTCTTGACATTTGTCGTACTCTCTGTTTTTTTCTTGGTCCCCATCCCCATTTAGCAATATACGCTTGGGACAAAAGGGTTCTACAGACCCATGAACACGGGATGGAATTTTCACCACCTCTCCTTTACCTTGTGGCGTGCTGTAAGATATTTTTATTACTGGGCTCCTGTGCACAAGTTCTCCAGAATACTTTTCTTCTTTCCTCTCTCTCTTATTTTTAAGCTCCTCATTATCTGATTCATTATGCCTTTTTTTAATCTTGTTCAAAATATTTAATTTTCCTACTGTTCTTCTGGCATGCCCGTCTTTGCTGTCCTCATTGGGGCCCAAAGTATTTTTGCATTTTTCACAAAGAACCTGCCTTGGTCTTAGTCTTATGGTGCTCATTATAAGCCTCCCACAGTCTCTATTTCGGGATAATCGTCTCTTTGTCCTTTTTATAGTCCTTGGTGGGGGCTGAGGTACCCACTGGTTGTAAGAGTGTCTTAACCATAATGGGGGAGGAAAAGGAGCACCTTCAAAATATGGAGGGCAAGGAGGTATACTTCCAGGGGACAGCAGAAGAGAAGGAACTGGACCATTATTATTTTCCTTGGACGCCACTGCAGATTTTTCAGACTGTGATTCCACCTCAGATGTCGGCGCTACTTGCACTTCATTATCAAGGCTTCCATTAGTGCCACTGTTAATGGGTGGTTCATCTTGCTTTGGCAACAAAGATGGAGGAATGCAAAACAACCCAGACCTGCATCAGCCAAGAAAGGTATATGACACATCAGAACCTTTTAACAAAAGATAATGAACAAATAAAGCTTTAAAGCAATATTTTGATTACAAATATATTATGCAGTTTGTTTAAACAAAATGTTTACCCAAATGCTAATATTGGAAAACCACAATATTTTAAGGGCCCTCTTTACTAAGCTGCCTTAAAGTTTGGCACCTAATATGCCTTAATTTTGGCTCCAAAGGCATGTTAAGTGGGATACCTCTGGGTTAATTGTTAGTAGGGTTCCCAGCACTTTGGTGAAGGCAGCTGTGCAGAGAAATGGTTGCTGCAATACAACAGACAGGGCAATAGAGTCAGTTGGAAGCAATTTTGGGTGGAGTCAGAGTCGGTAAAAATGTACCAACTGAATCCAGTTTCAAAATAAAAACTTACATTATAATGTTGAGGAGTAGCCTAGTGGTTAGTGCAGTGGACTTTGATCCTGGGGAACTGGGTTCAATTCCCACTGCAGCTCTTTGTGACTCTGGGCAAGTCACTTAACCCTCCATTGCCCCAGGTACAAATAAGTACCTGTATATAATATGTAAGCCACATTGAGCCTGCCATGAGTGGGAAAGCGTGGGGTACAAATGTAACAAAAAAAAAATAATAGAGTAAAATTTATCATTTTTTAGTTATATATATTTTTGTTCAGGTTTTGTTCAAATTTCAAATAAATATATTATGTGGTCTATTAATCCTAATTTTGGCAAATAAATAGCTCCTATATTGCTGTAATTAAATCAAATTTCTCACATTTACTATGCATAGTAAGAGTCAGAGTTGGCGAGTAGAAAAATAGAGGCATTGGAGTAGACTGGAGGTCTAGTGAATGTACCACATATCTGCCACATTTGCAGTTAACGCACACTAACAACCTCTGGGTCCCTTTTACTAAGCCACGGTAAAAACTGGCTTGCGACAGTGTAGGCACATGTTTTGGGCGCACGCCGGGTCAGTTTTTACTGCATATGCAAAAAAGGGCTTTTTTGTTTTAATGGGACGGGAAAAGGTTATGTAGTAAAACTGAAACCAGCGCGCACCTAAAACCGGCCTGAGCCCTTAATGCCACCCATTGATCTAGCGGTAAGGGCTCATGTGCGGTGACCAGTCGGTGCATGTCAACTGCCGATTAGCACCTGAAAGTCCATGTGTGGGAGGAAATAAATAAATAAATCATCCAGGCATTATGGGTGCATGGCAAATCTGAAATTACCGCCAGGGGTCAAGGTAGCCTGCTGGTAGTCACATTTTGGTGCATACAGCCTAACGCGCCTTTGTAAAAGGGCCCCCTAAGTGTTACCTGCAGGATGCAGCCCTCATCCATTCCCACCCCAAAAGGAATTTCAGTATTAGTTGAAAAACATGGCATTTAGTGTGAGCTAACACTTAACATAACGGGGTGCCATGCTCTTAATGCTGCATATGACACATGCTAAAACGTCTAATACAGCTTGGTAAATAGGCCCCTTAATGTATTAAAACCTAGGTTATCCATGAAATCCAGGTGCATGCAACACTTCAGCTGTATACAGATTTAACATATATGATCAATCTGACCCCCCCTTGTTTACAAAGCCACACTAGCAGTTGCCGGTGCGCTACAGCCCATTCACGCGCGTCTTTGTAAACAGAGGGGTGAGTTTAATCAAATGGTATATTCATTGAAGAAAAGCATTTTCACAACAAAACAGAGGTAACAAGAAATGAACATTGCATTTTTCAGTGCCAGAGTTCTGGCCTGCATATAGAATAAATAAAATGTAACCCACTCATTTTGTAACGTAAGCTGTGGTAAAAGTGGACCTGCGCCAGCATCAGTGCATGTTTTTTACCGCAGTGGGTAAAAGGCTGTTTTTATTTTATTTTTTTTTTTAAAGAAATGGCCATGCGGTAAGTAAACCACTTTCCGCAAGGCCATTTCTGGGAGGGGGGGGAGCACCTCCTCCCATTGCGGTGGTGGTAAGGGCTTCTGTGATAACCTAGTAGTAACTGGGCAGTGATTAACACTGGGTAAGCAACAGCGCTACAAAAATAGAAAATATTTTTGTAGCGTTGAAAATGGTATGTGCTGGGAGTGGAACTACTGCCTGGCTCCTGCAGTAGCCCAGCGGTAGTTCCAGATTGCCGCACGCCAACCCTTAAGTAAAAGGGCCCCTGTATACTCCATTTGTGCGCTCAGATTGCATTTGATGTGGGCAGATGCAGGTAGGATATAAGCCTGAATGAATGATGAATTGAAGGATTTTACTTGCTTTAAACTCATAACAGGACTATTTTTGGAACAACTTTGCCACTGTCTAGGCCCTGAACTTATGCTGTTGTCAGTTCATGTATCTCAGTTGAATTTTGAATAAGTATCACCAAGGTGCCTGGGGAACAACTTCCAGTCAACTGTAATTTCATGGAGCTCAAAACTATATAAGTGTCAAACAGGTTTAAAGCTGCCCCCGCTATTGGTTGATGATTATAATACATCCACATTTCTGTACCGAAGTAAGAGTAAACAGCATGCAGAAATCATCACATACATCCTTCCTTGAACTCCTGCTATACATCATGAGGCCAAGGTACCAACCTGTGAAGTTTTCCATGGGTTGGAAGCCCTTTTTAGGATATTTAGCTATGGGATAGAAATTCATGTTTGGCTCATCTATATATTGTACCTAAATACCACAAAATTTTACCTGCATTGCCACAGCTGGAAACTTTGTACATTCCTGGACGTGGAATGCAAGTGAAAGGTAATGTAGCCCATTCACATGCCATATATATATATACTTGTGTATAAATTAAGAAATTGTGACTTCAAAATCCCATCAATAAGTCAGGGTAGTCTTATTGACTGCTGTGCTGAAGTTGCTTGAGAAGGTACAGCCAGTGCTATGTATGTCCCTGGTGTGGGAAGAACTCTTAATTCAGCTTGTACAATGTTATAATTAAAGAGGTTTGGAGGAGGTATGCAAGTGAGACTGGGGAATGATAAGCATAGGCAGTTCATGACTCAGACGTGTAGGGAGGCTAAAAAGAGGCGAGGCAAGTTAAAATCCTAGGGGGGGGAGGAGAACACTTATAATCATCAGTAAATGGATGGCAGGTCACTTTTGAACACAGTACAGAAGGGCCCCTCAATGTGTCGCTCTGGTGCAGCTGCATATTGTTAATCAACACAAAACCCTACAACAGTCACTCAAGACCTATAAAGCAATTCTATCGTACCATATAGCACTATAAACACTGCAATGGGCAGTAGATCATCAATACACCTATTGGAAAAACTAAATAAGTTGGCTTAGTACCAATCATTCAATGTCTTTCACACATGTAGAATACAGATAGATACTCACCAAGCATAGAACAAGTAATCACAAACTAAAAACAGAAATAAGTAGACAAACTGAATTCCCCAGAAAGCCAGATTCTGCATATAGTGCAACTAAAAAAAAAAAAAAGAGAGAGAGAGAAAGTGGTGCATGTCACCCTCTACTGTGCATAAAAACAGAAACAGATGTCATTTAAAAAAAAAAAAAAAACCTGATGCATTCCAATACAAACAAAAATAAAACGAAAAACTGAAAATCAAGTAATTTGTGACTAGTTTTCAGAGGCCAAACCTACCTTCCTCAGGTAAGATTTTAACCCTGAAAAGCTAGTCAAAAATGTATTGAATTAATCCAATGAAAAGGTGTTGCCTTATTTCCTGTTTTTTTTTTTAATTTATTAACCTTAATTTTTACTATCCAGTCTTCAATCTCTCTTTTTTCTATTGCATTCACTTACAGCTTTACACATCTTTCCCTCTCATTTTCCCCCCCAAACCCACCTCCCCGCTCCCCCCGTTTTCTATTTCTGTTGATGGCTCTCTCATTCTCCCTGTCTCCTCAGCTCGAAACCTTGGGGTCATCTTTGACTCTTCTCTCTCCTTCTCTGCTCATATCCAGCAGACCGCCAAGACCTGTCGTTTCTTTCTTTACAACATCCGTAAAATCCGCCCCTTTCTTTCCGAGCACTCTACCAAAACCCTCATCCACACACTTGTCACCTCTCGTTTAGACTACTGCAATCCGCTTCTTGCTGGCCTCCCACTTAGTCACCTCTCCCCTCTCCAGTCGGTTCAAAACTCTGCTGCCCGTCTCATCTTCCGCCAGGGTCGCTTTACTCATACTACCCCTCTCCTCAAGACCCTTCACTGGCTCCCTATCCGTTTTCGCATCCTGTTCAAACTTCTTCTACTAACCTATAAATGTATTCACTCTGCTGCTCCCCAGTATCTCTCCACACTCGTCCTTCCCTACACCCCTTCCCGTGCACTCCGCTCCATGGATAAATCCTTCTTATCTGTTCCCTTCTCCACTACTGCCAACTCCAGACTTCGCGCCTTCTATCTCGCTGCACCCTACGCCTGGAATAAACTTCCTGAGCCCCTACGTCTTGCCCCATCCTTGGCCACCTTTAAATCTAGACTGAAAACCCACCTCTTTAACATTGCTTTTGACTCGTAACCACTTGTAACCACTCGCCTCCACCTACCCTCCTCTCTTCCTTCCCGTTCACATTAATTGATTTGATTTGCTTACTTTATTTATTTTTTGTCTATTAGATTGTAAGCTCTTTGAGCAGGGACTGTCTTTCTTCTATGTTTGTACAGCGCTGCGTATGCCTTGTAGCGCTATAGAAATGCTAAATAGTAGTAGTAGTAGTAGTAGGTCCTCCCTATTCTCTTATTCCCCAGTCTTTCATTTACTCTTCCGTTTCTCCCTCTAACATCACCTTTGTCCTATCTCTCTCTCTTCTGCCCCATCCAGCGTCAGAGTGTGTGTGTGTCTCTCTCTTCTCTCCATTTAACAGTACACCATGTGTCTCCTCTCCTTATCTAGCACTATCCCGTCTGCCCCATCCAGCATTACCCAGTCTCTCGCTCTCTCTCTCCCCCATCTCTTCTTCCCCATCCAGCATTAACCAGTCTCTCTGTGTCTCTTTTGCCCCATTCAGCATTACCCTGTCTCTGTTTCTCTTTTACCCCATCCATTACCCATTCATCTCTCTCTCTCTTCTCCCCCATCAAGCATTACCGTTCTGTATGTGTGTGACTCTTCTTCTCTCTTCTCCCCCATCAAGCATTACTGTTCTGTGTGTGTCTGTGTCTTTATCATTATCTCATCTCTCTCTCTCTCTCTCTGCTCCCCATCCCAATCCAGCATCACCCGCTTTCTCTTCACCTCTGCTTCCCAGAACCAGCAAGGAGATAACCTGATTAACATGAAAGTCCAAAACCTTGGGCAAAAAAGATGGAACCAGCTTCAAAGAAACCTTCTCCCTCGAAAAAAAAGCAAGAAAGGGTTCCCTACAGGACAAGGCCTGCAAGTCCAAAATCCTCCTGGCCGAAGATATCACCACCAAAACCACCGCCTTTAAACTGAGATCCTTGCAGATGCTTGACTCAAGCGGCTCAAAAAGAGAACCAACCAAAACCTTCAAAACAAGGTTCAAATCCCAAGGAGGCACACAGGGGCACAGCAGCGGCCAAAGGAGTTTCACCCCGCAAAGGAAATGCACCACATCTGGAGAAGACGCTAAAGATGTCCACTAAACCTTACATCGAATCAAGCCAAGGCTGCCACTTGTACCTTCAAGGAAGACAAGGCAAGCACCTATCTAAACCATCCTGCAGAAATTCCAAAATCTCCGTGATCGAAGCATGCAGAGGCTGATAAGACTGGAACCAGTTCTCAAAAATACGCCACACTGTAACATAAGCCAAGGAAGATGACCATTTCTGCTACTGCAACATAGTAGAAATAACCTTGGAGGAATAGTCCTCCTTCCTCAGCTGAGCCCTTTCTACAGCTAGGCTGTGAGAATGGAGTCAGATCAGGCACAACAAATCAGACCCTGATGCAACAAGTCAACCGACTCCTGAAGCAGCAAGGGATCCTGCACCACCAGACAGATCAAGTCCCCATATCATGGCCGTCATGGCCAATCTGGAGCAACCAGAATCACTAGACCTGAATGCCACTCTATTTGTTGGATAATCCGACCCACCAAGGGCCAAGGTGAAAACAAGCAAAGAAATACTTGAGCCGGCCACGGAAGAATCATAGCATTGATCCCTTCAGAACGAGGATCCCTCCGATGACTAAAGAAGCGAGGCACCTGAGCATTGCTGGATGTGGCCATGAGATCCACGTGAGGCATGCCTCACTGCTGCACAATACGCTCAAAAATGGACCAGTAAAATGACCATTCACCAGGATCTAAAGTGTGCCTGCTCAGAAAATCAGCTTGCACATTGGCCACATGTACCGAGCAGAGGACCTGAAGATGCAACTCCTCCGAATTCACCACCAACGCTGTCTCTTCCGCATCATGACTCTTCATGCCACCCTGCTGATTGACATAGGCCACAGCCATAGTGTTGTCTGAAAGGACCCGCATGGCCTCACTGACGAGGAACAGCCGGAAATACTCTGGAGCCAAACTTGATTGCCTGGGTCTCCAGCCAGCGAGACTCCTCCATTGATCAGTGGCCCTGAGCCACCTGAACAAGACAATGGGCTCCCCAGCCACCAGACTGGTATCTGTGGTGACAACTACCCACTCCGGTGGCTCCAGAAGCATGCCCTTCTCTAGATGGGCAGTACAAAGCCACCATTGTAGACTGCACAGTGGCGCCCCCCCCCCCCCCCCCAAAGAGGGACCCGCACATCCAAGTCCTGCTGCTGTGGAGAACAGCGGGAAAGGAGCAAGAGCTGCAGGTCTCTGGTAAGTCCTGGTTCAAGCCACCACTTCCAATGTAGCTGCCATGAAGCCTAGGATCTGGAGATAGGACCGGGCCATGGAAGCCCTCTCCGACAGGAGCACCAAAATCCGACCCTGAATTTTGCTGACTTGAGCTGGCGGCAAAAACACACGCCCCACCAGCATGTTGAACTGGACCCTCAAATATTCAAGGGACTGAGAAGGCTGAAGATAGCTCTTGGCCAAGTTCACCACCTAGCCTAGAGACTCCAGAAAGGACACCACCTGGCTGGTTGCTCTCCAGATGGGACTCTCCTCAAATCAACCGGTTGTTCAGATAAGGTGGACCAAAATGCAATGTTTCCGAAGTGCTGCCACCACAACCACCAATCCGTGGCGCTGTTGTGAACCCAAACGGAAGCGCACAAAACTGAAAATGCTTCCCAAACTTTTTTTTTTTTTTTTTTAAAGAGAAGACTCCAAGGACTATAGAAAGCCAAAGAACACAAAGGACCCCGTCTGGGCCTATCAGACTGCTCAGACTACACAGGCTGCACATCTACTCTCTCCTAGAGACTGGCTGGGATCTGCACAGGGACATATACAAGGGTCAAAGTCAGGTGTTATCAGTCTCCCTCTGCTGGTAGGGATGCATAACCCAAGCGTCTTGACTGGTCTGGAGGGTTGCTGAGGAAATATACATTTAAAAAATGAACAGCATGAACTCAGCAGCTTCCACATGAATGGGAAATGGGACTTGACATACTGCCTGAGGTTTTTGCAACTACATTCAAAGCGGTTTACATATATTCAGGTACTTATTTTGTACCAGGGGCAATGAAGGGTTAAGTGACTTGCCCAGAGTCACAAGGAGCTGCAGTGGGAATTGAACTCAATTCCCCAGGATCAAAGTCCACTGCACTAACCACTAGGATACTCCTCCACAGTTTGCACATATAAGTGGTGCCACTTCCATGTGTAGCTGCCCCGTTTTATAAACCAATACATGTTAAGTGCTGCCAATTAAGGAGCAAGGCCATAATTTAACTTGCTTTCATTTTGAAGGTAGAAGTGAAGTACATGGGATTAAAATGGAGGATTCTCATGTAAAGTCTTGGCCAACATTTTTTACAACCTATGCATGTCTTTGAACTAGTGGAAATCCCAACATGGAAATTTCTCCCTATACACAGGCAGATTTTGCTTTCACCCAAACCACGCCCCCTTGATAAGTGTTTGTCATAATGGGACAGACCAAAGGTCCATCAAGCCCAGTATCCTGCTTCCAACAGTGGCCAACCCAGGACATAAGTACCTGGCAAGATCCCCAAAGAGTAGAATACATTTTATGATGCTTATCCTAGAAATAAGCAGTGGATTTTCCCCAAAGCCATGTTAATAATGGCTTATGGGCTTTTCCTTTAAGAAGATATCCAAACCTTTTTTAAACCCCGCTAAGCTAACTGCTTTCACAACATTCTCTGGCAACAAATTCCAGAGTTTAATTACACATTGTGTGAAGAAATATTTTCTACAATTTGTTTTAAAATTACTACTTTGTAGCTTCATAGCGTGCCCCCTAGTCCTAGTAATTTTAGACAGACTAAGCAAGTGATTCACGTCTACCCATTCCATTCATTATTTTATAGGCCTCTATCATATCTCCCCTCAGCCGTCTTTTCTCCAAGCTGAACAGCCCTAACTGCTTTAACCTTTCCTTATAGGGAAGTATTCCCATCCCCTTTATTTTTGTTACCCTACTCTGTACCTTTTCAAATTCTAATATATCTTTTTTGACATGCGGTGACCAGAATTGCAAATAATATTTGAGGTGCGGTCACACCATTGAGTGATATAAAGGTATTATAGCGTCCTCATTTTTGTTTTCCATTCCTTTCCTAATAATACCTAACATTCTATTTGCTTTCTTAGCCACCATACACAGTGAGCAGAGGGTTTCAACGTATCAACAATGGCACCTAGATCCTTGTCCTGATCGGTGACTCCTAATGGGGAACCTTGCATCACATAGCTATAGTTCAGGTTCCTTTTTCTCACATGCATCACTTTGCACTTGCGCACATTAAACATCATCTACCATTTGGATGCCCAGTCTCCCAGTCTCGTAAGGTCCTCTTACAATATTTCACAATCCTCTTGCGATTTAACAACTTTGAATAACTTTGTGTAGTCAGAAAATTAAATTACTTCACTAGTTATTCCCATCTCTAGGTCACTTATAAGTGTTAAAAAGCAGCAATTCTAGTACAGACCCCTTTGGGACCTCACTATCTAGCCTTCTCCATTGGGAATAATCAGTACATTTTTTCTAGCAAAAAAGGTCCGGTACTCAAATGATAGACCACCCCAGTGGTAGGGTGATCACTGATGGACTCATCCCACAATAGCCAGGCCCCCTGCAACCAGTCATAGAATCTATAACAAGGCAGAATTGGTGTGTAGAGCCTGAGCTCTTTCATTAAAACTTGGGGTCCATGGGTCAATTTTAGCAGACAGTGGAAAAGGTGCCGGTACTCAGTACCCCCAAGTACCCTCCTCAAAAAAAGCCCTGGGAATAATGATCATTTAGCCCTACTCTCTGTTTTCCATCTTTTAACCAGTTTTTAATGCACGAAAGGACAGTACCTCCTATCTCAAGGCTTTCCAATTTCCTCTGGAGTCTTTCATGAGGTACTTTGTCAAATGCTTTTTTGAAAATCCAGATACACAATATCAACTGGCTCACCTTTATCCATCCTTTCAAAGAAATGTAGTAAATAGGCAAGATTTCCCTTCATTAAAATCCATGTTGGCTTTGTCTTATTAATCTATGCTTATGTATATGCTCTTTAATTTTGTTCTTTATAATAGTCTCCACCATTTTTCCCAGCATCGATGTCAGGCTCACTGGTCTATAATTTCCAGGATCACCTCTAGAACCCTTAAAAAAAAAAAAAAATCAGTGTTACATTAGCCACCCTCCAATCTTCTGGTTCCATGTTTGATTTTAAAGATAAATTACATATTGCTAACAATAGTTCCGCAAGTTCATTTTTCAATACTATCAGTTCTCTGGGATGTATACCATCCAGTCCAGGTGATTTGCTATTCCTCAATTTGTCAAATTGCACCATTACATCTTCCAGGTTTACAGAGATTTGATTTAGTTTCTCTGACTTGTCTGCACTGAATACCATTTCTGGCAACCTTATCTCTCCCACATCTTCCTCGGTGAAGACTGAAACAAAGAATTCATTTAATCACTCCGCTATGGCCTTGTCTGTCACGTCTGTGGCCGTGACCACCCTCATACTTACCCTGTTTCTGGGAGTCAGTGGCTGTGCTGGCTTCTGCTTGTCTCTGTGTCTGTCTCTGTCTTAGTTTCTCTCTGGCTCTGTGTGCTGATTGCCCTACTGAATCTCACCTGTGTGGGCTTTGCCTCTTCCAAGATGGCTGCCGCTTCCTCCTGCTTGCCAGTATCCAAGATGGCTCCCGCTGTTCCTTTCTATGGGATGCCTGCTCTGAGTGTCAAGCCTCTGTTTGGTTGCAAGGTGATTGCTGCACCTGTGGCTCTGGTGTTGAGGGGCTTTATTAGTGATTTGGAAACTACAGTCCTGGCCTTTGCATTGCCATTTCCTCCGCAGTGCCTTAGGTCCCGAGGTTAGTGTGCTGTTAGCACCGTTGGCTTTCCTTGTCTTTTGCTCTGTGGGTTTTCTGCCCTTCTGTGTTTATTGTTCTGTGGGCTTCCAGCCCTTCTGTGTTATTTGCTCTGTGGGTCTCCTACCCTTCTGTGGGTTTTCAGCCCTTCTGTGTTTATCGCTTGTAGGGTTTCAGCCCTTCTGTGTTTATTGCTCTATGGGTTTCCTACCCTTCTGTGTCTAGCTCTGCTAGTTCTCTGTGTTTGTTTCCTGTGCATGACTTGTTAGCTTGGGCACAGCTTTGTTGTTAGCTGGTGTATAGCTTTACTAAGTCTCCTGAGTTTGCTCTGTGTATGTTTCCAGTGCATGACTTGTTAGCTTGGGCACAGCTTTGTTGTTAGCTGGTGTATAGCTTTTCTAAGTCTCCTGAGTTTGCTCTGTGTATGTTCCTGTGTATGACTGGTTGCCTGGGTATAGCGTTCCTATTAGCCTGGGTACAGTCTACTAGTCATTGTGTTGATTCCTGCTGACTGCCAGAACCCGGACAGTTCCTGCTTGTCTGCCTTGCCTTCACCTAGGTGCCAGGGGGCACTCCTGGATCTTCATTCCTGCTGTTCCTGTAAGTCCTACCGGCTGCCAGAACCTGAGGGCTCAACCCGAGGGGGAAGGCAGTCAAGTGTAGGTGAAGCCTAGGTCCAGGGTGTTCCAGTTCCGCTCCAGTGTGTTCCAGTCCAGCGGGTTTCACTCCTGTATGTTCCTGTCCAGTAGGGCCACTCCAGTGTGTCCAGTCCAGCGGGCCCCACTCCAGTGCGCACCTGTCCGGTGCGTTCCAGTTCCGAGTATTCCAGTGTAGAACTCCAGTCTGGAGTTCCGGTCCAGTCTTGTCTTATCTCTACCTTGTAGGTGATCTTGCCTGCCACTGCCGCTCCACGGTAGTGGTCCAAGGACTCACGAAACCAGTGCTCCCGGGGAAGAAGCCTGACAGTGTGCCAAGGTCCTCGTGCACGTGACATTGTCTTCCCTGAGTGCCCCTTTACCCCTCAGTCATCAAGCAGTCCAACTGATTTCTGGCAACCTTATCTCTCCCACATCTTCCTCGGTGAAGACTGAAACAAAGAATTCATTTAATCACTCCGCTATGGCCTTGTCTTCCCTGAGTGCCCCTTTACCCCTCAGTCATCAAGCAGTCCAACTGATTCTTTTACCAGCTTCTTGCTTTTAATATACCTAAAAAAAAGTTTTTACTATATGTTTTTGCCTCCAACACAATCTTCTTTTCAAAGTCTTTCTTTGTATTTGACTTGCCATTCCTTATGCTGTTTCCTATTATTTTCATTCGGATCCTTTTTTAGCACTAATAGCTTCCTTCACCTCACTTTTTAACCATGCCAGCTGTCATTTGGCCTTTCTTCCTCCTTTTATAATACATGGAATATATCTGGCCTGGGCTTCCAGGACGGCATTTTTGAACAGCATCCACACCTGATGTAAATTTTTGACCTTTGCAGTTGATCCTCTAAGGTTTTTTTTTTTTTATTTTGTTTTAAAAAATACTAGGACTAGGGGGCATGCAATGAAGCTACAATTTAGTAAATTTAAAACGAATCTGAGAAAATATTTCTTCACTCAACGTGTAATTAAACTCTGGAATTCGTTGCCAGAGAATGTGGTAAAGGCGGTTAACTTAGCGGAGTTTAAAAAAGGTTTGGACGGCTTCCTAAAGGAAAAGTCCATAGACTGTTATTAAATGGACTTGGGGGAAATCCACTATTTCTGGGTAAACAGTATAAAATGTTTTGTACATTTTTGGGATCTTGCCGGGTATTTGTGACCAGGATTGGCCACTGTTTGAAACAGGATGCTAGGCTCGTTGGACCTTTGGTCTTTCCCAGTATGGCAATACTTTTGTACTTATGTAACTTTGAGACCTAGAGAGGAAATCTGTTGAGAGTGATCATAACATGCATCCATAGTTTGAGGAGGAGCACACTATGAATGAAGTTATGGGAGACTGGAGACCATTCGCTGGGAGGGCCATGAACCTGAACTCCAGGGAAGGAGGGACTTATGAGAAATGACTGCATACCTGAAAAAAGAGAGAGAATAGAGTAAAATTGGTTGCACCTCTTTGGCCTTTTATTCCCCATTAGTGCCGTAAAGCAGATGGATAATAATAGTGCAGGAAGCCTGAAGGATGCTAGATAAAGGAGTGTGACCATTAACAAATGGGAAAATTGTTTTATTATATTTCATATACCTCCTTATCTGACAGGCAGGTCTAGGCAGTTTACAATAAAAAAAACATATAAGGAAAGAAACACCAATTTGTAAATAGGATAGCTCACAGGCATACAAGAGCCATCAAAACCACTATATCTTTGCCATCTGGTCATCTCTTCACTCCATATCTGGAGTCCAAAAGCTTGTTGGAAAAAATGAGTTTTCAGTAAGATCTTAAACTTTTGAAAGGATTGTTCCATGCACAGAGGAGGAGGTAACTCGCTCCATAATTTGGGAGCTAGAAAGTAGAAGGCAGAATGTCTTGTGGATTCATAATGAGCTTGTTTTAGACTTGGAAGAAGTAGTCAGTGGGAGTCCAGTGATCTTAGGTGTCTTGAGGACATGCAGGGAATTGTTAGAGAGGACAGAAATGAAGTTACATCTAAGTAATAGGCTTTGTGTGTCAGGCAAAGCGGTTTGAAATGGATTCGAAATGGGAATGGCAGCCAGTGCAACAGGAAGAAAAAGAGAGTAATGCGATTACACTTCTTGGATCCACAAAGGAGTCTAACCACAGTTAAGACATTTGAGTACATACCTGGTTATTCCTGCATAGAATACATTACAACACCAAAAATGTGTGTATAAGCTTTGGAGCTTCTAGGAAAGAATATAGATAGCATAGTTTATGTGAAATAGCAAAGCCTGCTTTCATTGCAGCGTTATCTTGGTAGTAGAATAATAAGAGATGAGTCGAATATTACACCTAGATAGCAAAAAAGGACAACACAGGAGATGGGAATGTCGAATAAGACCAGTTTACTGCCCAACTACCGCTTGACACTCGCGGTAATTTCATTTTTGGCGCGAGTTCAATACGCGCGTCTGAAAAATAAATTTTTATTTTCTGATGCACGTATTGGATGCACACCAAGAGGAATTTGATGCGCGTAGGTCATTATCACCTGGTTACTGCATGAGACTTTACCGCTAGGTCAATGGCTGGCGGTAGGGTCTCAGACCCAAAATGGACGTGCGCCAATTTTGATTTTGCTGTATGTCCATTTTCGGCAAAAATTTTAAAAAAGGCATTTTTTTGCAGGCGCGTTGAAAAATAGATCTGAGCGAGCCCAAAACATGCACCTACACTTCCGCAGGCCATTTTTCAGCGCACCCTAGTAAAAGGACCCCTAAATGAGAAAATCGTTGCTCGCCATGCTAAGCAGCAGTGGGTACTAGGAGACGGGGTAAGATTCTATTGGAGAAGCCAGCTCAGTACCCACCGTAGATGGAAGATAATGACCGAGAATTTTACTGGTGCTTATGTACCAGAAAGCTCTATGGAGCAGAGAGAAGTGAAGTGTGCTTTGGCCATGAGAGGCAGTTTTGCAAAGTTTATACAAGATGGGATTTTTAGGCATTCAGTTTATGAGAAAGTGTGTACTAGAAAACTGTTTACTGATTAATGAATGTTGAAAAAGAACAGGAGAACTGTATGCAGCAAGAACAACTAGAATACAAAACTTCCAGTGTGATGACTAGCTACTGAACTGTGGGGGAGCTAGTCTTTTAAAAATGATGGGCAATACTTAAGAGTTAAGAGGGGAATCTGTATCTCAGTAAATAAAGGTGTGTGCATGTGGGAGGTAACTGAGATATGAAGGAAATGAGTAACAGAGATGAGTGAATGGAAACAAGATGGGAAGGGCTGGGAGAATTAGGGGTTGCCATCCAGTCAAATGTCAGAGAAATGATGAGGGGAGAAGAGTTAACTGACTAGGGAGTAGCAACAATGGTGGCATAATTGAAGGGGGAGGGGGAGGGTAAACTACGTAACACAATGTGATACTAATACTCCAGTGGTCATTCCCTTTCAGAAGAGGAAACAGAATGCTGTCAGAATTCTTTTTGTGAAGGGGCTATGAGGGAATTGGGAGGATTAAGGGGGTCTAAGGTACAAGGGTTTCTGGATACTGGAGTGCTAGTAGCAGAGCGGGGTATTAAGGGTAGAGTTTTAGGAAAAAAAAGAGGGGGACAGAGAAGGCCCAGGGCACAAGAGTAGTTCACTACATTTCAGGGGGTTAAATGCTTCAGGGAAATGGAGGTTGCTATTTAAAAAAAAATTAAATGCTTAAAATGAGACACAGTTTTGAATCAGAAAACACACTTGCAAGCTAGAGATATTGGCCTGCTCCACAATAAATATTAGGTCCTTAAGGAGTAAAAGAGTCATTCAGGGAGGCTAAGGGCCATAGCGGAGACTAACGAGTCCTTTTACAAAGCTGTGGCAAAAAGGGGCCTGCGCTGGCATTGGCGTGTGTATTCGTCACACACCGAAGCCCCCTTTTACCGCAGTGGATAAAAGGCAGGTTTCCCTTTTCTTAATGAAATGGCCCTGTGGCAAGTGAACCCACTTGCCGTGCGGCCATTTTGAGGGGGGGGGGAGCACTTACTGCCACCCACTAAGGTGGTGGTAAGGGCTCCCGCACTAACCCAGCGGTAACCAGGCAGCACATGGCACTGCCCAATTTTTGCAGCGCCGGAAACGGCGTCCTGGGGTAGGGAAGTACCGTCAGGCTGCTGCGGTAGCTTGGAAGTACTTCCTGTTCAGCGAGCAGTAAGCTCACATTGGGCTTACCGCCGCTTTGCAAACGGGCCCATAAATCAATTCTTTGCTTCAGAATATAATCAACAAGTTAATGTGCAGCCAATCACCTAGTCAGGATGGTATACACACCCAGAGAACTGAAAGAACTCAAAAATGAAACTGCACGTCTACGATTAATAATCTGCAACCTATCGT
Organism: Microcaecilia unicolor; assembly: GCF_901765095.1. NCBI lineage: Eukaryota > Metazoa > Chordata > Amphibia > Gymnophiona > Siphonopidae > Microcaecilia > Microcaecilia unicolor. The sequence continues at coordinate 71,245,989 of NC_044035.1, read as the reverse complement.
TAAAATCCTCCACAGTACCTAAAATTGGAGGGTGGCCAACATAAAACTAGTTTTTTTTAAAAGGGTTCCAGAAGTGATCCAGGAAAGCTCAGGCTTGTGCACGTTATGTAAGCAATGGGCAAAAAAGGTTGAAACTAACAAAATTACTGAACAGAAACATGATTTAAAGGGCCAGATCCTTAGAATTAGCCAAGGAAGTCTTGCTTCATCAGTCTGCTACCCTGTTTCCCTGAAAGTAAGACATCCCCCGAAAATAAGACCTAGTAGAGGTTTTCCTGAATTGGTAGATATAAGGCCTCCCCCGAAAGTAAGACCTAGCAAATTTTTGTTTGAAAGCATGGCCACCGAGAGCTGGACAAGGCCGCCCCCCCCCCTACCCGAGGTCGCCGGGCCCCCACCCACCCACCCTCCGTCGCTCCCGAAACTAACCTTAAATGCCTCCTTTCACCTTCGCAGCAAGCAGCAGCAGGGCAGACCTCTCCTTCCTTCCATGCCCCGCCCTCGCGGACGTTACATCAGGCGAGGGCAGGACACGGAAGGAAGGAGTGGCCTGCCCTGCTGCTGCTTGCTGTGAAGGTGAAAGGAGGCGTTTAAGGTTAGTTCCGGGAGCGACGGAGGGCGCGCGGGCCAACCCCAATCCAACCCTGATGTTTCCCCGAAAAATAAGACAGCCCCTGAAAATAAGACCTAGCGCATTTTTGGGGGCAAAAATTAATATAAGACAGTGTCTTATTTTCGGGGAAACACGGTATATATTTTTTTGAAGGCATGAATAAACAAACAAACTGTGAGGCAGTTGATACAGTGTATCCAGATTTTCAGAAAGCTGTTGATGAATTCCCTCAAGAGGGACTGCTGCTAAAGAAATTTAAAAAGACATGGGCTTGAGGCAATATCCAGTTGCAGATTGGGAACTGGTTAAAAGATAACAGAAAGTTATCTCACAATGGAGGAAGGTGAACAGTGGAGAACCACAGGGATATGCACTGGGACTGGTGTGGTTTTTATTTACTGTTAAACATATTTATAAATGATCTGGAAATGAGAACAATGAGTGAAGAGATCAAATTTGCAGATGACAAATTTGTTAAACTACATGCAGATTGTGAGAAATTACAAGAGGATCTCAAGAGACAATGAGACCGGACATTCAAACAGCTGATGAAGTCTGATGTGGAGAAGTGCCTACCCTAGTGAAGTACATAAGGCTGAATAACCAAAGGGTCCTTTTACAAAGGCACGCTGAAAAATGGCTTGCGGTAGTGTAGGCGAGGGTTTTGGGTGCTCGCAGATCAATTTTTCAGCGCGTCTGTAAAAAAAAATGCCTTTTTAAAAAAGTTTGCCGAAAATGGACGTGCAGCAAAATGAAAATTGCCGCGCATCCATTTTGGGTCTGAGACCTTACCATCAGCCATTGACCTAGCGGTAAAGACTCATGTAGTGACCAGCGGTAATGACCTACGTGCACCAAATGCCACTTGGCGCGGATCTGAAAATAAAAAATATTTTTCAGATGCGCATATCGGATGCGTACCAAAAATGAAATTACCGTAAGCACCGTGCAGTAACTCCCTTTTGGCGCGCATTGGGCACGCATAGACGCTTACGCGGCTTAGTAAAAGGGCCCCCCAATTATAGCTACACAATGCTAGGATCCATATTCGGTATCACCACCCAGAAAAAGTATCTAGGTGTGGTTTGCTCAGTATGCGGTGGCCAAAAAAAAAAAAGCAAATCAGAAAATAAGGGGAAGGGAAATGAGACTTGATATACTGCCTTTCTGAGGTTTATTTGCAACTACATTCAAAGCAGTTTATATACATTCAGGTACTTATTTTGTACCAGGGGCAATGGAGGGTTAAGTGACTTGCCCAGAGTCACAAGGCGCTGCAGTGGGAATCGAACTCAGTTCCCCAGGATCAAAGTCCATTGCACTATCCACTAGGCTACTCCTCCACTTATTAGGAAAGTAATAGAGAATAAAAAAAAAAAAAGAACATCATAATGCCTATGTACTGCTCTATAGTGCAACCACATCCCGAGTATTGTGTGTGATTCTGGTTGCCACATCTCAAAAAAGAACATAACAAAATTAGAAAAGGTATAGAGAACGGTGATCAAAACGATTACAAGGATGAATCAACTCATGCGAGGAAAGGCTAGGAAAGTTGGAGCTTTTCAGTTTACACGAAAGACGGCTGAGGTGAGATATGAGAGGTAGACTGTAGTGAAACAGGTACACTCAAATCGATTGGTACTTGTTAAAAAGTGCAAAGACTAGGGGCATGACATTAAGTTACTAAACAGTACATTTAAAACAATCTGGAGAAGACATTTTTTTTTTTACTCAGTGCACAACTAAGCTGTTGAACTCATTGCAGGAAGATGTGGTAAAAGCAGTTAACACAGCACAGTTTAAAAAAGGTTTTGAAAAATTCCTGGTGGCAAAGTCCATAAATTAAGGCAGACCTGAGGAAAGTCACCGCTTATCCCTGGGGGTAAGTAGCATAGAATGGTGCTAATCTTGGGGATCCTGCCAGGTACTTATGATGAATTTTCTATTTCCCCCTCTTCATTGATATGTCATATAGATGGTCATTTTATTGGTTTTTATATATAAACTTCTTAATCTCATTTATCTTAATTATTAAAGGTTGTTACAATATATATATGTGATTTTGGAACTATATATGTGATGTTAGAATTGTATATGCGATTTGCACATGTTTTCATGATATGCATTTAAATGTAAGGTGATGATCTATATATGTTTCTAGCATAGTATATTTCACATTGGTTTTGGAAGCAGAATGTTATATTATTTGTATGTATGGTCTTATTGAATTTTGTTTTGTTTTTAGTTTTACCCCTGACGCAGCCTGAGGGCAAAACGTGGCCACGTCGGGTATTGTTCCAATAAACCTTTTTGACCTTATTCTGCTTTTCTGTTTGTTAAAAATCACAAGGGACATTAGGTGAATATATGATTTGAACTTTCCACCAGTAATAAAAGGAATATGAAAAGATATGCCTATATAGCATATTTTGCATATCTCATGGTTTGTGTGAAAATGACAGCATTAGCTACATTGCTCTTTTTATATGAGGCACTAGAAATTGATTTACCAAGGGGGTGCTGCAGGTTTTACAAAGAAAGTTTTCCAGTGTATCTGGAAAAAATGCCCACCTCTCCCTATGTTGTCCCAAGGGTTATGCATGATGGTAGGAATCAAGGAGGAACTGGGGGTGCCTGATATTTAAAGATATTATGTTAGTGCAATTATGGTAGGGGATCCCAAAGGATACAAAAAGAACAAGGGTGAGCAACTTTTCTACACAGAGGATCACATGAATGTCAATACTTACTATCCCTAGCAGACTGAACACAGAAAATAAACAAAACATGCCATATAATTCACCGTCAACAAAATTCAATGTGATGACTGAATCAAGATAAATTATTACCAGAATGGTCTGTTACCATATACTTCTGTCTTTCCAAACAATCACTAACACTGTCAGACAAGTCTTGCCTAGACAGCTGCGTGGGAACGGGGATCGAGGGAATCCTGCAGGTTCTGTGGAATTCCTGCAGGGATGGAAGAAGTTGCCACAGGACTCCAGTGGGAATGCAGTCAAAATCCCAGACGATACCAGAATGAGGCATGGAATACCCAGAGGCAGCCAGAACACCAGTCTGAGGCTTGGAACACTTATTGGTTGAATAATAAATACCACCCAGAAAACTGAGGGAGGCTGTAGGGGTTGGGAGGAAACCGAGGGCTGTGAGCGACGGAGTAATAGCATCAACTCCTTTAACGATTGCACCGACAACAAAACTCTGGTTAATTACGTTTGCGTGAGCTGTTTTCTGCGTACATTTCCCATGGTCTTATGAGACACATAAAATTCAATGGCAGGCTGCAGGCGGCCCATCCCTGAGATACAGCAACACTATATTTTATGCACCTATCCACAGTGCATGTGCCTTGAGCGGAAAAAAACAATCAACAGGTGGAAGACAATTTATAAGCTCTTTGTAAAACATGTGATTAGATTGTGAGATAGGTTTATGAAATGTAGAGGCCTTAGGAAACTACAACCTGGGTGCTGAACGGAAGGCACTAGTGAGTTGCAGTGGGGGAACAGTTGCTGAGTTAATTGTGTTTGGCTACGTTTGAGACATTTAACTATAGTTTAGGTTTGGTTTCAAGTGTGATGGGAAACAGTATATTTATTAGATTTCTATCCATAAGGATTCCATAGTGCACTATTTCCTGCAAAGATGCAAATCCTGTTGGACTACAGGGGGGCAATTCTATAAGTGGGCAACTCTTTTTAGGCATCTTGACCCATTCTAAGCTGGTATCTACATGTACACGTCTACAGTTGTATCAGTCATAAACCTGGCTCGCTTAACAGCTGTCAAGTAAGTATGGCAAGAGTGTGCATAACTGACAGTATTCTGCAAGTTACGCATCGTGGCAGCTCTGCCCCATCCCAAGCAACCTCCCCTTGCACTGTGCCACTTATGTATGCCATTCAGAACAGCACGTATGCGGGTACGTGGCAGCAGGGCAACTACGTATATACTTACCCACTAAAGTGCTATTGTGCTGTACAATGACACCTTCAACTGCATGTAAATTTAGGCATCCAGTTATAAAGCTTATTACATCTATGTTTGCATTTAGTACCATACAGTCTTATCCTTCAATCTTATTTTTCAGACTTTTGACATTCACATATAGGTAATTTAAAGTATACGCATATATTATCAGTTATATTTACAACCTGTCTAGCAGTTAATAGAGGTAAATAGGAATCATTTATATCTCTCTGTTCTTTCTTAAAATGCACTTTGGCTACTTCAGTCTTTAAAACAACCTCTTGATTAGGATATTCTAATTTCCTCATTTTGCCATTATCCTTTCAAACATTTTCAGCCTCTAAACCATGCGCTACTGAGGAACCGTCAGCTTTCTCTCCATAAACTAGCTTAAAAGCTTCAGAACAGCGGGCTGAAAATCAAAGAAGCCATGGTTCAAATCCCACCAACACTGCTTGTGATCTTGGGTAAGTCACTTAACCCTTTACTGCCTCAGGAACAAACAGACTGAGTCCTCAGAGGACAAAAATACCTACTGTACCTGAAAACCTATAAATAAATAAATAAATGATTGCTTAAAGTGGAGCCCAATGTTTCAAGCGGGCTCCCCTTGCAGAAAGTTTTACCCAGTTCCTAACAAACCTACAGCCCTCTTCCCTGCACCACTGACTTATCCACTCACTCTACCTGCCTCTGGGATGGGAAGTATTTCTGAAGTGCTACCCTGAAGGCTCTAGATTTCAATTTCCTCTCAAAAGTCTGTATCTCATTCCAGAACCTTCTTAGGGCATGTCACTATTTTGTTAACCACTTTCACACAAGGCAGGTGAGTTACCAAGTGATCCTCATGCCCTCCAGCCCCAGCAATCTATATTGCTAATGACTGAATTGTCCAGAACAATAATTTCAACTCTTCCCTCCTGGGTACACATCCCTGGAGAGACCCGCTCTTGGTACGAAAGGATACAGCTACAAGGCAGTGCTTCTCAATCCAGTTCTTGGGGCATGCCAAGCCAGTCTACACGATATCTACAATTAATGTGAATGAGAAGGATTTGCATGCATCCTTTCATTGGTATGCAAACCTATCACAGCCATATTCATTGTGGATATCCTGAAAACCTGGACTGGCTGGGTGTGCTCCCAAGACTGACTGAGAAGCATTGCAATAAGATAATATTCTCCTTTCAGATGACCTTGCTCCTGTAAAGTAACAGAGGGGCTGCCAGTCACTGAAGGTCTCATATATATTTACTTCTCCATCTGCCTCAGCTCCTCCAAATCTGCCACCCAAACCTCCAGAGATTAAACATTATCTGAGGGCCAGAAATTCTCTGCACCAACACACTACCTGGTACAGAGCATACATATAGCACTCTGTTGAAAAGACTGAATAGCCACCATCCTATTACTGGACTGCTGTCTGTATTTTAAGTGTTGATGAGTTATTAAAGTTATTTAAAATGGTTTGGGGTGGGAGATTAAATTGGATTAACAAAATCACATGAATTTAGCATACTTAATATTAAGTTTGTTCATCTATAAAAGGACAAAAATTAGTCTACTGCTAAGTCACAATTCCTGACTTGTTAAAAGGTTTTCTCCTAATCTCTGAATTTAGATAAAACCGGAGAACGCACCTTGGGTGGGTGGGTGGATATAAAACACCACTGACTAAGCTCTCTCACCCTCTCACAGCAAAACAATAACCCTTTTGTAAACTGCTCAAAATACTGTTTCACCCACTTTACCAGTCTATGCATACTTAAAATCTCAATCTTTCTCTCTCTTTCCAAGCTTACAAAGACACATATACACTTAAATTGTGCTTTAAAAGAGGGAGAAAGACCGTCTAAATCCTGTGCACCAGTCTGCTCTCCCACACAACATTTCCAGCAACACAAGTAAACTATTTGTGATATCTAGCTAAAGAGTATCATTTATTTATTTATTGCACTTGTATGCCACATTTTCCCACCTATTTGCAGGCTCAATGCGGTTTACAAAGACCTGTTATGGCTGCTAACCTGTGGAAAGTTTTGCAGGTTAGAAGCACATCAGCCTTGAAAAGAGCAAACATTTGCTCCCATTAAGACCAACTGTCTTATGTCTACAGTGGAATCCATTAACATTTTGCTTCCAGCCTTCCCTCTGATTCACAATGGGAACTTCCTGCACTGCTTAAGGGAACAGAAGGTACAGCAGAGTCATACATTACTGACAAAGGCAAAAATGTTGCTGCTCACACTGCTGAAAAGGGAAATAATAAGCAATTGATATCAAAGATAATCATGCTACTGAAAATTGATCATGTACATACAGATAAATCAAATATTCAGTAAGTTAAAAAAGGTAAAAAGCATGCCACATGGATGAACAGATTAACCTCTTATCGCCTACCATGAAGAGCATCCATGCAAATGCTTTCAAAATCTGATCTGTTTTAACCCAAGCTCCACCAACAGAAATATTTGTGATAACATTCTGCCAAACTTAATAATGAAGCGGTATGTGCAGGAAAAGGGATTCTGCCAAACTTGAAGCTGCGTGTGTAAGAAAAGGGAGACTGGGAACAGAATGAAATGTAACAGCCGTGCATTTCATCAGGATATTTTGTAAATGACAGTAGCCTAAAAACCATGGTACTTTGCAGGAAATTATTATGCTAGTTAACTGAGAAAAATAAACTTTGGTAAATCTAGGAAAGTCAGTCAGTATTGAGAGGCACTTTCTTCCATGAAATATATTTATTTATTAAGGTATTTATACTCCACATTATCCCCACAAACATGTAAGCTCAACGTGGTTTACATAAACCGGAGAGAGAGAGAGAGAACTCCGGGTGATAGATACAAATGAGAATAGTAGAGTATAAGGGCAAGAAAGAAAGGATACGTTACATATAACAGTACACAAGAATAGGACTAAACAGGATCCACGTATGCCAGCTGGCAGAGACGATAGTCCTATATTGTATCCTTGATGTACAAACTCACAGCCTGATGATCAAAGGTAAATGCAGGCACTAGAGGCCACTAGCGTCCACATTTACTTTTGCACCCATGATCATCGGGCAAACAGCACCCACGCCCCTTAATATCGCAGAGCTCATTTAAATTAGATTTAAATGAGCTCTGCTTGTATTCTGCCACTATAATCAGAGAACAGCACTCTGTTTGTAGGGGCGGAAGAGAGTCTTAATCCTATACCACTGTCAGCCTGGGCTGCCACCGTGTCCTGCGGGTCCACTGGACCCCCACCATCGCTTCAGTCCCCACCGGATCTCCAGCCCCCTATCCCCCCCACAACCCGCCAAAAAAATCCCTGGTGGCCCAGTGGGCTGCTAATTCAACCCCCCCACCCAACCTGATGATGGTCTGATGGTCACCCCCCCCCCCCACTTACCTCCATGGAGGAGGGAGTAACACACTCCCTCCTCTTCCAGCACCGCCTTCAAAATAGCAGCACCCTGCCCTGTCCAGTGCATCCTGGGGTGCGCTAGGCAGGGCTTCCCTACCATAAAGGAGAAACCCCCTTTATGAAATCCCAGGATGCACTGGGCAGGGTGCCACCATCTTGAAGGCAGCGCTGGAAGAGGAGGGAGTGTGTTACTGCCATCTCCATCACAGAAGTACGGAAGGGAGGGTTGGCCGCCAGACCATCGGGGCTTGGATTACCAGCTGACTGGAACGTAAGGGGAGATGAGGGTAGAGAGGTAAGGAGGGGCTGCAGATTGAGTGCATTTGTAGGTGAGTAGGAGAAGATATCCATACAAGGTATGGCAGCTTATATTATGGAAAACTACATATATTTCACATGGCCCTTAAAGCATCCAGTTGACCCCTTAATAATCAAGACAGAAAAGCTGGCCTTTTTCTGGAGATTTGAAGACCAAACCCTGCTCTAACAGGGTTTAAGACAAATGATCTATCAATTTGTAATGAAATTCAACTCCCAACCTACAAATTAGAGGAAAGGGAATGAGACATGATATACCACCTTTCTGTGGTTTTTGCATGACATTCAAAGCAGTTTACATGGTACATACAGGTACTTATTTGTACCTGGAGCAATGGAGGGTTAAGTGATTTGCCCAGAGTCACAAGGAGCTGCAGTGGGAACCAAACCCAGGTCCACAGGATCAAAGTCCACTGCACTAACCACTAGGCTACTCCTCCACTCTCTATATGGGTCACAGAAGAGGATGACTTAATTCAAGACCAGGGTTGCAATGTGGGGGCAGAGTGCAGTGTTCTGTCTAGTCTGAGCTAACACTACTTGAAGCCAGTGCTGTAATTCCTTTGCTAATTGGTCATTGCTACATTGTCTCCTCAATCAGCCACTTTTACTATATTAAGCTTGCAAAGATATATCAAGGTATGGACACTTGCAGCAGTCAGCAGCAAGTTTTGAAGGTATATATAGCAGGTATGCAAATAATCCAGGGACTGGTTGTCAGGCGCATTTAGAAAAACTTCATACTTCCTTATTGCTTCCCTCTCTGCTAATAGCAGGGGAACAGACTACAGTGCCTGCTCTGGTCACTGAGGCAGCTGTGTCCGTCCCCCACCATAGTAACATAGTAAATGACGGCAGAAAAAGACCTGCATGGTCCATCCAGTCTGCCCAACAAGACAAACTCATATGTGCTACTTTTTGTGTATACCCTACTTTGATTTGTAACTGTCCTCTTCAGGGCACAGACCGTATAAGTCTGTCCAGCACTATCCCCGCCTCCCAACCACCAGCCCCGCCTCCCACCACTGGCACAGACCGTATAAGTCTGCCCAGCACTATCCTCGCCTCCCACCACCGGCTGGCTCTGCCATCCAATCTCGGCTAAGCTCCTTAGGATCCGTTCCTTCTGAATAGGATTACTTTATGTTTATCCCATGCGTGTTTGAATTCTGTTACCGTTTTCATTTCCACCATCTCCCGCGGAAGGGCATTCCAAGTTTACAGAAGAAGCAGGAGCTGGGAAGACTAATGAGCAGCAGAAGGAGGAAGGAACATGGACCAGCAGCATGCACTCACCTGTCCCTGCACTTAGACTGATGTAGGCTAGAGCTGAGAAAGCAACCTGAACGGGGAGGAGCAGGAAATGGTTTTTAAAGTTTAGCTAAAACTTCAATTTCTTATGGTGCCATACCATTTTCTAATGAACATTTTCTACAAAGTGTTCACCTTTTATGACCAAATCTCTTCTGAAAAATATTCCCCTGGAATTCATGTTTTACCTGTTCCAAGCTATATCTAGACTTGAGATGCAGCAGTATTATGCATGACTAGAGTGTTTCTAAAAGGATCAAAACAGAACCTCATTTTATTTCAAGCCCTTATGACAGGATCACTTTTGTGGGGGGGGGGGGGGGGGGGGGGGGGGAGAGAGAAGCTTCAAACACAACTTGCTCCAATAGTAATTAACAACATTACATTGCACTACACTATGCATTAAAGAGTACATTTTAATGCTTAAGTTTTTTTTCTCCCATGCATTCCATAAAATAAAAGGTTCCCCAGGTTTCTGAAAAATAAGCCTATCCTTCCACTTGTCTACCCCACTAATTATAGCATTAAAATTAAAATAAATAAAATATAGAGATTGTGAGTTTTTTTACCTTTAAATTAGTGGCATCTGCTTTGACAGATTATCAGGTCAAATCATTCATAAATTACTTTGGCCTGACTACTAGATTAAAAGAGAACATTAAGCCAAGAGATGGTATCTGAAACAGCCCCACTGTGTAACAGCAGCACCTCTCACGAGCGTGGCCTAGTCCTTCTCCCCAGCCTGGCTCCAGCCTCGGGCCGGCCCGGGATAAACTTTTGCCATCAATGCACACAGATGATTGATTGCAATAGACTCGCTTCCTTACTTTTTGCTGCAGTCCAGGAGAAGTCCGGTGAAACTGCGCTGTCCGTGGCTCAAGGTGACTAGCAGCGTGTCGTTCAGTACCTGCTCGACCAGCACCGGCACCCAGGAGCCGGCCTGCAGCTCCCTCCCACCGGCATCCATGCTCGCCGCAGCTCGGTGCGGACTGTCAGGTCGCCTCGGCCGCTCCCCCTCCCCCGCTCCGCTCTGGACGCTCACGCCAGACGCGCCGATGACGCCATCGCCTCCGACTCCCTCTCGGCTGACGTCACAATCCTTAAATAAACGAAGCCGAATCCTGCAAGAAGTGAAAAGAAAGGAAAAGAACGTGGAATAGTGCGGCCACGTTATTAGAAAAAGTCGGTGCATGGGTGGTGCTTTTTTAGTGCATTATGAAAATCGTTTTGGAAACTCCCAAATCCTAACACTTTCCACTGTATTCCTCCCCCCCCCCCCCCCCCCCCCCCAAGTAAACAACATTAAAATTGTTATTAAAGTCGATCCATAATCTTTAGTGGACAAAAACATATCTCATTTTACACACCTAAACAGAGTGTCAGAGATTTAACATTAAGATCAACAGCATATAAATAAAGGCACACTTAATTTTCTCCAGCAGCACACAAAGCATAGGTGTACTGGGGATACGTATTTTCTGTGATTGTACTTTCACTTGTTCCCTTGAAATGCTCTCCACCAATTTAAACGCTCCAGTTTACAGGTCTGTGCCGTTGGAGAGGCTTAAAAAGTGCACGAACCTGCCTTAACTTGGGGTCTTATTGATGGTAGATGGTCAATAGTCTTTCTTGATGCATTCCATTCCTACAAGCATGGAATATTGATTTTCAGCACTGCTGCAACAACCACTTCATACATGTTTATTTTCCATCGTTGAAGTAAGTTATTGTGGGATACTAGACCTAAATTTTTGGATTTTTTACTCTGAGAGTAAGCTCTCAAACCAAGACTAATCCAAAATGATACCAAGAAGTTGCACATGTTGGGGACTTAGAGCAACACTGGCCTGTGAGTAAATTGTAAAGAAAGCTAACACAAATGGCAACATCATTCATAGCTTTTAAACAAATATAATTGTTCTTTGTTGTCTAGGTGCCAGATTTACTAAGCAGTTTCTCCCATCTTTAGTCTGTGAGAAAAGCTGTAGTGCTTCTGGCCCTTCCTGGCTGTCACCACTGTGTGAAATTTCATGCCTTATGAATACCAGTATTTTCGTATTTTTCCATCAACCACCACCTACTGTACTGTGTGCAGATATTTGTATTTTACCTTCAGGCTTGTTTTACCCCTCCTGTGCTCTAAAGCACCCATTAGGTGGGCTCAATAGGCCCAATTAATAAGCAAACAGCAAGAGACCTATTTACTAGCTGGCACTAACATGCATGTTAACATTAAAGTTAAGACACATTGAATAGGGGTAATTCTATAAAGAAGGCACCAAGAACACATACAATTGACCTGAATACTAGCATATATGTGTACACATATGTGGGTAAATGCCAAAATTCTGGCTAAGCACTGTTCTATAAATTGGTGCCTAAATGCAGTGGCATATAGTTCAAAGGTGGGTGTAGTCTAGGTGGAGCATGGACAAAGTATGTAAATTAACACCCTCCAGAGCTATAGCTAATTGCATTCTGTTTTAACAATCACGTCCTTGACCCCCAGTAATGATCAGTGGTTGCAGTAAGGACACAGGAATGCCCCCAACAGTTAATGCTGAGGTCTTGCACTTCTGGAAAGGGGAGCTTATTCTATAAAGGAATGTAGGTGCCCCCCCCCCCCACTTTATAGAATACTAGCGTAACAAGTAAACCCCCTGATTCTGTATAGAGCAACCAGAGTTGCGCACGCAAAGCAGGTCATAATCTGATTAGCGCGTGCAACTTAATTATCTTAATAAACCAGTCAGCACCGATAATTGCCACTTCACAGGAATTACTGGCATTAATTAGAATTTATATGCAGAACTTGCTAAGCATATTCTGTAAAGTTCTGTGCGTAAATTCTAAGATGCAGAACTAGAAAGGGGGCATGGCCATGGGCATGGAATGGGCAGGTCATGGGTGTTTCTGAAATCTATGTGCGCTGATATCGAATATACCCACTCCGCACCTAACTTAGTCGCTGGCACTTATACCAAGTTTTACTTGGCATAAATACCTGCAACTAAATTTAGTCATGTGGACAGGCGCTAGGTGTAGTCTATAAACTGCGCCTAATTTTAAGAATAGTTTATAGAATATGCCTAGATGTATTTTTTGTGCCGACTTTTACGGTGCCATATATAGAATCTAGTCCAAAATGTGCACATTTAACATACTACATTTTTTGTGGTTTTTAAAATAATCTAATCACAAGCATTTACACCAGCTCTAGGACTGGTCTAAACGATTACACCTACATTAATATAAGAACATAACATATGCATCACCATACCAGCCCACTATCCAACACAAGTACCTGGCAAGATCCCAGAAGAGTAAAACTAATTTTATGCTGCTTATCCTAGAAATAAGTAGTGGATTTTCCTAAGTCCATCTTAATAATGGCGTGTGTGCTTTTCTTATCAAAACCTTTTTTAAACCCTGCTACGCTAACTGCTTTTACCACATTCTCTGGCAACGAATTCCAGAGTTTAATTACACATTGAGTTAAGAAATATTTTCTCTAATTTGTTTTAATTTAGCTACTTAGTATCTTCATTTCATGCCTCCTAGTCCTTGTATTCTTGGAAAGATTATACAAACGATTCACATCTACCCATTCCACTCCACTCAGTATTTTATAGACCTCTATTATATCCCCCTCAGCTGTTTCTTCTCCGAGCTGAAGAATTCTAACATCTTTAACCTTTTCTCATAGGGAAGTAGTCCCATCCCCTTTATCATTTTCATCACTCTTTTCTGTACCTTTCTAAATCCTATTACCCCCGCCCCCCCCCCCCCCACCAATTCTATAAAAAGGGCAAAACAAATGTGCACGCAAATTTGGGTGTATGCCCAAACTGTGTGTGCATTTTAATTGAATGAGATAATTAGCACCAATTGTCTTTTTAACAAACAATTATTTTCACTAATTTTCACTATATCCAATTAACATGTTTGCACGTCATTTTTTTTAAGCGTGAGTTGGAGAAGGCATGAAAATAGGAGGGCCGTGGGCAGATTAGGGGCATGACTTTTAGTTACATGTATAGTTATAGAATAAGAGGGTTCCACACCTAAATATAGGTGCAGGCATTTGCACACATTTTTGTTGGTGCAAATGACCAAGCCTAAATGTAGGTGCAATTCCTGGGCTTAAGCACTATTCTATAAGCCCCCGCCTAACTTTAGGCCCAGTTTATAGAATACCGCTATGCACTTTTTTTGGCACCAATTTCTTAGGCGTTATTTATAGAGTCTCCCCCTATATCTTTTTTTTTAGATGCAGTGACCAAAATTGCACACAATATTCGAGGTGTGTATTTTGTCTGTTATACTAGTATTCTATAAAGCAAAGGAGGCAGATACATTCCTTTATCGAATAGGCTCCCTTTTCTAGAACTGCCCTTATTGAGTGCAAGAACTCAGCATTAACTGTTAGGGGCATTCCTGTGTCATTACTATAAACAGTTTAAGGGCCTGACTGATAAAGCAGAATGCAATTAGCTATACCTCTGGAGGTGTGGCAATTTCACTATGCTATTTGCCACATTAGCAGTTAATATGTGCTAACAACATCTGTGTTTGTGACATGGTCCCCACCCGGTCCCTGCCCAAACTCAAGGCAGGATTAACCTCTGTTATGCAGGGGCGTAGCCAGACAAGAGATTTTGGGTGGGCCTAGGCAAGAATTGGGTGGGCATCAAGTGTCCCCCCCCCCCTTCAAAAAAAAAATCCCAGCTGGTGGGAAAACGCTTCTTTCCACCTTGGCAGCAGTATTGCACTGAAAACTGAGCATGTGCAGGTGCCGGTGTCATGGAGAGTAGCGTTTTTGTTACCATCAGGGGGAAATCTTCAGCTGGCAGAGCTTGGGATTCCCACCAGTTACCACTAAACATGTGCTACTGCTGGGTGGGCCCTGGCTCACCCAAGCCCACCTGTGGCTACGCCACTGCTGTTATGCTCTAGACAAACAAGGTGTTGGGTCTCTCATTGTAACATAAGTACATTTTTAAACCTCTATAAACTTCGACCCCAGCTTTTGTCATAATCATATCCCCCTTCTCATCCTTCCACTTCCCTAACATAATCACCGTCATCTTCTCCCCCTCCCTACCCAATCCTTTCCAGCCAGCAGGAGTCAGTAAGTTAAGTACCTTGACAACTTGTGATCCGCTGCTGCGTGGTCCTTCTCCTCTGGGCTTTTCTCTATAGATGCTGTCGGCAGATCTCTTTTAACTATGGGGCCCTGCAAGGTGAGAACTGCAAAGGAAAACTGGCAGAAGAGGCAGCACTGCTCGCCATCTCCTGCCAATTGGAAAACTCTGCACAGAGGTGGTGTAGCTCTGGCTTGCTCCCACTGTTTTTGCTAAATTACCAGAGCAAATATCTTCCTTCGGAACCACTAAATTAACACATCTGACAAAGGCTTCATAAGTGTTTGGGCGCTAGGCAGGTGCCTAGTTTGTCTATGTTTTAATCCTGCGCTGCCCATAGCACACTGTCTAATCGGAATTTCCATGTTAGGTGTATGACTGTTTGATGTCTAGTGACAGCGCCTCCTGCACTTTCTCTCAAGATACACTGTGGACCGAGTTTACAGTAAGGCAAAGTCCTGTTTTCTTTGTGCACCAGAGATACTGCTTTCCATCTTCTGACTAGGCACAGAATCACATTTGCGACCCCTGAGGCAGGCGGCTGTGCCCACTGAAACACAGCCCGTGTCAGGTCCGATTTCACTGGTGCTTTCAACAAAAGATTTGAAGACCTCATCCCCATAGCTGGTCGTCATTTGTTTCAACCTTCCTGGACCCCTATTGCACCTAGGCTTTGTTCCTGTTGCTGAGTTAGCATGTGCTAACACTTCACATACTGCATGAGCTGTTAAAGTGGCACCACATTGTTAGTGAGCATTGAAGGCCTTGATAAACAACTAAGCAGTCTTGGTATGCAGTAATTTTACTTGAACTAACACTGCAGGCCTTGGTTTCTGCTCCATACTGTATTGTACTCAAGTAGACAATAAAGTACATAAGTACATAAGTAGTGCCATACTGGGAAAGACCAAAGGTCCATCTAGCCCAGCATCCTGTCACCGACAGTGGCCAATCCAGGTCAAGGGCACCTGGCACGCTCCCCAAACGTAAAAACATTCCAGACAAGTTATACCTAAAAATGCGGAATTTTTCCAAGTCCATTTAATAGCGGTCTATGGACTTGTCCTTTAGGAATCTATCTAACCCCTTTTTAAACTCCGTCAAGCTAACCGCCCGTACCACGTTCTCCGGCAACGAATTCCAGAGTCTAATTACACGTTGGGTGAAGAAAAATTTTCTCCGATTCGTTTTAAATTTACCACACTGTAGCTTCAACTCATGCCCTCTAGTCCTAGTATTTTTGGATAGCGTGAACAGTCGCTTCACATCCACCCGATCCATTCCACTCATTATTTTATACACTTCTATCATATCTCCCCTCAGCCGTCTCTTCTCCAAGCTGAAAAGCCCTAGCCTTCTCAGCCTCTCTTCATTGTGTAACCCGCTAATACTTCTGCTTTGAATAATAGTTATATGTATAAAAGGAAAATAAGATAAAATTCATTTTATAAGTATTGTGGTATTAAACATAGGTGTTATTAATGAGTGCATTGTTTGCTAGCATGCCTTAAAAATTTAGGGCCCTGTTTACTAAGCAGTGCTAAGGACGTGTTAGTGTTTTTAGCATGCACTAATGATTAGCATGCGGTACATCCTAAGTTGCACATGAGTGACTCAACATATGAGTGACTCTAGCGTTTAGCGTGTGCTAAAAACACCAGCGCGGCTTAGTAAACAGGGCCCTTAGAGTGTGCAAGATTGATATAATGTGCATTACCCTACATATTAACGCACGTACATAATCTGTACATAAAAAAATATCACTAAGCACTATTCTATAAACAGCACTTACAGTTATCATTTATTCATTTCATATACCACCTCTTTCATGTATGAGTTGAGGTGGTTTACATAAAAATTCTAAAATTTAGCATTAAAACATAGTAAAAAGCTTATGAGAAGAACGCCAATTTTGATAGGACAGACCAATATACACATTGAATATCATCCAGAGATCATTCACCCCAAGACAGCATACATATTAGGTAACATTAGGAGGTTGTTCACTCATAAACTACCACTGGCTGCCATGCTTCCTGTGCTCCAGCTGCAGGATCAACGGTTATCAAAGGACTCATGAAACTGGTAGGTTTTCAGGGCCATGAGAAGGATATATAAGACTTCTCTAATCTAAGGTATTTTGGCAAAGAGTTCCATAATGCAGGTGTCAAAAAGTAGAAGGCGTTGGACCTGGTTGGCTCCCATTTAGGCTCCGTATATAGAATAACTCTTAATGCTGGGAACCGTGACTACATTTAGGCACGACCATTTACACAAATGGAACCTTGGTGTAAATCCCTGCACCAATCCTGTTTATTCTACAACAATGTGCATAATTTAAAGGAATGCCCCTGATCTGTCCATGATCTGCCTATGGCTGTGCCTCCCTTTTGGACCCATGCCTAAATTAGAATGATAGGTATTATTAGGAAAGGAATGGAAAACAAAAATGAGGATGTTATAATGCCTTTGTATTGCTCCATGGTGCGACTGCACCTCGAATATTGTGTTCAATTCTGGTCGCCGCATCTCAAAAAAGATATAGTGGAATTAGAAAAGGTGCAGAGAAGGGTGACGATAATGATAAAGGGGATGGGACAACTTCCCTATGAGGAAAGGCTAAAGCAGCTAGGGCTCTTCAGCTTGGAGAAAAGGTGGCTGAGGGGAGATATGATAGAGGTCTATAAAATAGTGAATGGAGTTGAACGGGTAGATGTGAAGCGTCTGTTTACACTTTCCAAAAATAGTAGGACTAGGGGACATGCGCTGAAGCTACAATGTAGTAAATTTAAAACAAATCGGAGAAAATGTTTGTTCACGCAACGTGTAATTAAACTCTGGAATTCGTTGCCAGAGAATGTGGTAAAGGCGGTTAGCTTAGCGGAGTTTAAAAAAGGATTGGACGGCTTCCTAAAGGAAAAGTCCATAGACTATTAATAAATGGACTTGGGAAAAATCCACTATTTCTGGGATAAGCAGAATAAAATGGTTTGTACTTTTTTGGGATCTTGCCAGGTATTTGTGACCTGGATTGGCCACTGTTGGAAACAGGATGCTGGGCTTGATGGACCTTTGGTCTTTCCCAGTATGACAATACTTATGTACTTTGTGAATTTTAATTAAATCCAATTAGCACCAATGGTTGCTTGTTAAGATCTCAATTGATTTTGTATGGTATTGCCCCTGACTATTTGCTGCCCCTTGTTACTTTGTCTTCTCACAATTCAGTCTGGTGCAAGAGACTAGCTGTGTATTCATTTTCCTACCTGTAAGAAAGTAGTTTAGAAATCTATATATTCAGCTAGTTTTTCATACGAAGGTACTAAATGCTGGAATTCCTTGCGAAAAAATATAAGGTCCCAACATGATTATTTAGTTTTTCATAAGTTTTTGAAATCTTTCTTTTTCAAAACTTTTCTGCCAATTGATCTTGGTGCCTAATCCCCCCCTTCCATTCTCCCTATTATGCTTTATTATTGAATTTTTTTATATATTTACAATTCTTGCCTTATTGATATGTGTGGGTTAATGTATTTTGTTTCATATTTTGTAATTACTTCTTTTTAGATTGTTAGCCACATTAAACTCAGAATTGTATGGGAAAATGTGGAGTATAAATGTCATACCTACATAAATAAATAAATAAATAAATAATCGGTGCTAGTTGGCTCATTATTCAATTAATTTGTGCGTGCAGCCAAAGTTACGTGCACAATTTTAGCACCTTTTATAGAATTGGGATAATGTGTACAGCACTGCATATGTCTAGTATTAGTAGTAGTAGCACTAGAGGAGTAGAGGAGTAGCCGAGTGGTCAGTGTAGCGGACTTTGATCTTGGAGAACTGGGTGCGATTCCCACTGCAACTCCTTGAGACTCTGGGCAAGTCACTCAACCCTCTGTTGCCCCAGGTACAAATAAGTTCCTGTTTATACTATTTAAACCACTTTGAATGTAGTTGCAAAAACCACAAAATGCAAAAACCACAAAAAGGTGTTATATCAAGTTCCTTTCCTGCAGAATGTTTAGTCTATTTGAAATCTCTGCATGCTGTGGATCTCCATGTGTATATATGATTTACATGTGTAAATGCTGCTATTTACATGTGGATGTGTTTCTAATCACAACACACCCCCCCACCCCATTTTTTTAAAAGTTAAATGTGATTGAAGGAATTTTTCTTATTTATTTTTGGATGATTTAGCTCATGTCTTTCCAGTACTTCTCCTTAAAGCCGCTCCTCCAGTGACAATGAGGGGCATTTTCAAAAGAAACATCCAAGTTGGGATTTGGCCGTCTTTGTGAAACGTCTAAATCCTGGGGTGGAGAAAACCATATTTTCGAAAAAAGATAGATGTCCATCTTTCGTTTTGAAAATACCAAGGATGTCCTTGGATTTGGATGTCCTTAGAGATGGATGTCCTTAGAGATGGATGTCTTCGACTTTCGACGATTTTCGAAACCAAAGACGTCCATGGCAAAAACGTCCAAATGTAAGCCATTTGGACGTGGGAGGAGCCAGCATTTGTAGTGCACTGGTCCCCCTGACATGCCAGGACACCAGCCGGGCACCCTAGGGGGCAATGCAGTGGACTTCATAAATTGGTCCCAGGTGCTGAGCCCCCCAAAAACCCACTACCCCCAACTACACCACTACCATAGCCCTTATGGGTGAAGGGGGGCACCTAGATGTGGGTACAGTAGGTTTGTGGTGGATTTTGGAGGGCTTGCTGTTTCCTCCACAAACATAACAGGTAGGGGGTATGGGCCTGGTACGCCTGTCTGAAGTGCACTGGCAGTACCCACTAAAACTGCTCCCGAGAACTGCATGCGCTGTCATGGACCCGAGTATGACATGTGAGGTTGGCATAGAGGCTGGCACAAAATATTTTAAAGATGTTTTTTTAAGGTGGGAGGGGGTTAGTGACCACTGGGGGAGTAACGGGAGGTCATCCCTGATTCCCTCCCATGGTCATCTGGTCATTTCAGACACCTTTTTGTGCCATATTCGTAAAATATATCACATCCGGGTGAAAATGTCCAAGTTTTACTCAAGGATGTCCCTGCTTTTTTTCGATTATGGCTTAAAGACGTCCAAGTGTTAGGCATGCCCAAGTCCCGCCTTCTCCACGCCTCCAACACGCCCCCTTAAAATTTGGACATCCTTGCGATGGACTGCAGTTGGAGACGTCCAAAATCGGGTTTCGATTATACCGATTTGGACATCTCTGGGAGATGGACATCCATGTTCTGATTTATGTCGAAAGATGGACGTCCATCTGTTTTGAAAATGAGCCTGCAAGTCACGTTTGACTGTGTTATCCCTCACACCGTTATCCCTCACACCAGGTCCTACATTGAACTGAGAACAAGATCTAAAATAGTTCCCCATAATGTGATTCCAGAAGCAGTTTGCTTCATGAAAACAGTCATTTATGGCATCTAAAATCTACCCTCCCTAACGTGTCCCAATGAGACATTTACCCAATCAGCCAAATCTCCATTATTATCATGCTGCCATTTTATTAGCATTTCACTGTCTTGGTTCCTCATTCTGGCCAGGATGATGGTTGCACAACCTCATTACTATACTCTTTCCCAACTTCTGATGATGTTACCAATGGGTACTGCTGACAGATAATAGCTCCAAGGGGAACAAGCAAGCCCTGTCAATAGCTTTGAGTGGATGATCCCAGAGCCAGTCTGGTAACATGCAGCTGTGTAAGGCTAGTCATACCCAAAACAAAGAAATTCAGCACCTCTCCCAAGGAAGGGAAAAAGTCATGAGTAAAGAATTATGTGCCACGCCCTGCGGAGAGATGGTGTTGGATACTGAAGTTGAACAGAAATTACTGTCTGGAGAATCTGTAATTATGTGGTCAGAAATGGCGAGCTGGCTTGTAATGGGAAGGTGGTGTCCATCAAGGGGAAGATTAGAGAAGCAATGGCAAAGATTTAGGTAGACCTGACAGATTTGGAAGCTAGAGAAGATACAGGTAGAGAACAGAAGTCTAGGAGGATAGTATAAATGCTCTGAGAAAGGTAACAGAAGAACTCTAGGACTCCAACTGGGATCTAGAGCAGCAAACTAGAGGACCTATCATGGCATAATAATATTAGGATCCAGGGGATCCCAGAGAGATGCCTACAGCATCACCAGGAAAGTGGTATAGAAAATGTGATCGAGTCACTTAACCTTCTATTGCCCCAGGTACAAATAAGCAGCTGTATATGTAAACTGCTTTGAATGTAGTTAGTTGCAAGTACCACAAAAAGGCAGTATATCAAATCCCATTCCCCTTTCCCTTAGTTCTATTTAGTAGGTTATTTTTAAACTGGAAGGTAGGTTGTGTTTGGTTTTCAATGCCCCTTTTCTGCCAGAAAATATCAACATCTACACGTGAGGCCCTTTTACTAAGCTGTGTTAGCTGTTAACATGCACCTAATATAGGAAAAATGGCCCAACATAGGACGTACTGAAGCGCCTCACATTACTTTTGACATTTGTGCACACTAACTCCCAGATTCTATATAGGACGCCTAGAGATCTGCTCTGAAATCCAGGCGTATTCTATAACAATTCACATAACTTAATTGGCTTAACAAGCCAATCAGCGTTTTTACAAACTCTTAACAAGCAATCATGAGCAGTAATTAGCAATAAGTAGAATTTATGCGCACAACTCACTAAGCGTATTCTGTAATGAACTGCGCCCAAATTTTAATATGGGCAGTTCAAAAGGGGCATGGCTATGGGTGGGGAAATGGGCATTCCATGGGCGTTCCCAAATTTACTCTTGTTTTTATAGAATATGGCCCATTGCACATAAATCTACGCACAGGGATTTATGCCACATTTTCATTGGTATAAATGGAGGCATGTAGTTTTAGGCACTAGGATATCAACTAAGCATATTCTATAAATTGTGCCTAAATCTTATACTGCGCCTAAATCTAGGCGCCGCTTATAGAGTATGCTTAGGCAGAAATGTTTTCTGCACAGATTTTCTCGGCGCCATATATAGAATCTGGCTCTAAGCATGCGGGATTTAAATTTTTTTTTTTTAATTAGGTAGCATGTCAGAGGCAGAAAACGGGCAAAGTCTGGGTGTGGAAGCAGTAACCAGTTAGCACATGCACATTAGCACGCACTAGCTGTTACTGCAGGGTTAACACAGGAGTCCTTTAACCCCGGATTCTATATATTTATTTATTATTCAAGACTTGATATACCACTGAAGCTGACGAACAGATCACAGTGGTTTACAAAATAAAACCAAAAAGCATAGGAAAACAAATACAATAAATTATAGAAAAGAAAAAGCATACACTCGTATTCTGGATTTTTGCCTGCAACTTAATTAGTTAACCACCAAATCAGCACTGAAAATTGCCATTTAATCAATTAGTCACACTAATTGGCATTAATTAGAATTTACATGCAGAACTGTCTAAGTGTATTCTATAATATGATGCCCAAATTCATTTAAGAGTAGGATGAGCCCAGAGCACTTTCTATAGTCGGGTATACTAGAATAGGAAGCTAATTTGGGCTTCTTATAACCTACACCTTCAATGCACCTACAGCACAAGCTGAAGAAATAAAAGCAAGAGAATAATTCACACCCACTATGAATTAGGGCCGAATATTGAATAGGCCTCGATTTACTAAAATGCAGATGTGTAGCCAAAACACGTTTTCTTTTATGATCTAACCAGAAAGTGAATCCACAACAGATTTACAGAAGTGGACACCCAGTACTTTTACCTATCCAGTACTCGCAACCAAATCACCTAACAGGTGGTACGGTCAGTTATGACTAAAATCCAGAAAAGGACTAAATCTTGTTTAAGGGGCTTGTTTACTAAATTGCGTTAAGCACTTACCCCAGATTCTACATATGGCACCGAAAAATGTGACCCGAAATTTGCACATGGATCGGATATGCATGTGTAAATTAATTAGCTGATGAGCTATTCACTTGCAATAAATTGATGTTAATCAATTATTGCAGTTCATTGGCAGTAACTGAAATTTGCGTGTGCATCTTCCTGTGTGCTATTCTACAACATTTAAATCCACTAGTGTGCAATTCAAAAGGAGGTGTACTCAGGGGCAGGGCAGAGGCATTCCAAAATATTGCTCATGCTTTTATAGAATAGCGCCATTCCTGCACACAAATGCCACAAGTCGAGTGCCAGCATTTACACCAGGTTTCAGGTGGAGTAAATACTGGCACCAAACATTGGGTATGGGAATTGGCTCTACGCACTGATCCATACATACTCTGAGTGCTGTTTATGGGATAGCTCTCCATGCCGATTTTTTTCGGCACCAATTTTTCAGCACTGATTATAGAATTTACTCCTTGGTTTACCATACCATAACTGCAATAAGGGATTTTGTGATATTTGTGTGGTAAACCACACATTAACCCCAGGATTCTATATAGCATGCCTAGAGATCTGAACTGAAATCCAGGCGTATTCTATAACAACGCACTTAGTTTAATTGGCTTCACCATCTAATCAGCGTTGATAATGGCACTTAACAAGCAATAATGGGACCATTTATCACATAGTATATAATAAAGAAATATATAAGAGAAGCGGTATGTCAAATCCATGACTCTACCATTACCTTCTATATAGGAGGTGCTAAATGCTAACTCCAAGTTAAGGGGTCCTTTTACCAAGTTGTGGGAAAAAGGCCCTACAGTAGTGGCGGGGGCCGTTTTTACCGCACACCATGGCCCTTTTTACTGCTGGGGGTAAAAAGCCCCAAAAACAAAATGGCATGCAGCAGGGAGTCCTTACCAGAGCTTCTGCAGTAACTGGGCAGCACACAGCGATGCCCGATTACCACCATGCTAACCATTTCTGGTCCCCCCCCCCCCCTCCCGGAAATGGCATATGCTCGACCTGGAACTACTGCTGGAGGCTGCGTTAGGCCGGCGGTAGTCCTGGAATAGTGAGCGGTAAGCCTGTGTTGGGCTTACTGCTGCTCTGTAAAAGGGCCCCTAAGAACCATGTGGTAGCTGCAAATTTCATGTGGCACCTGTAACGGCAAATGTTGGGAACATCAATAGCCACATAAAATTTGCAGCTACTGCACAGTAAAGTCCCATGTTAAGCTGCAGTAACTGCAAACTTTTACTGTGGTTTAGTAAAAGGGCCTCCTCAATGTGCTTCTCTGAAGGAAGAAAGAAAGAAAGATTGTGCCATTCTCAACTCTATAGATATATTCTAGTCTGGTAATGTTTGGGGAAGATACCTTCCCCATACCAAATTATTAAAAAAGGTCTACCCCTGAATTCTATAAAACTTGTGTGCACAATTTAATTACATAACAAGCCAATTAGTGCCAATAAGTGGCTTGTAACAAACAATTATTGGCACTAATTAGATTTAATTAGAACTTTACAAGCCTAAATTTTATGAGCGGCCCAAAAAAGGGGGCATGGAAATGGGAAGGTCATGGGCATTTCTGGGGCACGATTTTGAGTTATGCACAAAATAAAGAGTCTGTGCGTAAATTTAGGCACAGGCATTTGCAGCACATTTTCACTGGGGCCTAAATTTACACACGAACCCTGGGTGTAAGCACCTAACTTTAAGTGCCTAATGGGCAAGATTCCAGAATACACTCTCACAGAAGTAAAAATACATACTCAGGGGCCTAGCTAGACTTCAGCGGGAGGGGGGTCCAGAGCCCGAGGTGAGGGGGCACATTTTAGCCCCCCAGCGCTGCCGACCCCCCCATTGCCAACCCCCCCATTGCCGCCGCCGCCACCACCACCAATAACTTTGATCCCCCCTGCCGATGACCCTCTCGACCCCCCCTCCTGCCGCCAACCCTCCCCCGCCGCTGCCTACCTTTGCTGGCGGTGGACCCCAACCCCTGCCAGCCGAGGTCCTCTTCTTCCGGCGCAAAGGTAGGCGACGGCAGGGGGGGGTCAAGAGGGTCATCGGCAGGGGGGGTCCAGGGCCAAATCTAAGGGGGCCCAGGACCCCGTGGCCCCACGTAGCTACGCCACTGATACAAATAGAAAACAAGAGGCAAAGTCCGAACATTACATGTTAAAAGCCGCTGTATGTAAGTGAACATGCAACTTTTCTACAAATGCGATCTCACCTATAAAGGGCATTTGTTTTCTATTGTTTATATGCAAGTCTGCATTGCCACTGAAAATATTGCCTTAGATAACAGAGGATGTCTGTGCAGGGCCTACTGAAAATGAAGGTGGCATTTACACCAAGTAGAATGTCAATGAAGCAAAAACCTTGAGAATTTCATTTTTCTTAATTCACATCTGCTGTACATTTAGAAATGGTCTGAGTGACCCAGCAGTTAAATGGCACAGTCTGTTTACTACACCAAAAATGTTTGATCGATGGAGGCACTAACACGTTTTTATTATGGGTGCATAGAGGGAGACGAAGCCATGTATTTCCCCCACCGGCTTAATCAAGAAAAATCAAAACAAAACAAAAAAAAAAAAACACAATTTCAATGTTAAATAGCATGAAATAGATTGGATATCTCGTTTTCAAGTTTTCCAACTAGATGGCTGCAGCAATCCGCTGTTCTCAGAAGCTCTTGATATATCGTCCCTATAGTTATTAAGATGATTGAAGAAACAAATTGAAAGCAAGTTTTAATTTCAAGACAGCAAGAAAGCTGCAACTTATTCCAGATGTATTATCTGATACCACATAGTCTGGATCGTTTAAAAAATTTGACCACAATTTATATTTAGTGTTGGTGACAAACAAATGTTGAAAGCAAATGAACATCCTACTACCCCCGGCAACACCACTGTCTGCAAGTACCTTTGAGAAGCGGCTTTTTGCAATTATTATATCTGTAAATAATTTCAGTTAGTTAACCTGAATGCGGTTATTTTAAACCTAGTAATATGTCTGAGACGGATCTAAAAAAGGATGCGCAGATCATACGTAAAGTATTGGAATGTTTAAACCTCTTTTGTGTTCAAATTCCTAAAAACGGTTTAAAATGCTCAATGCTTGCCACTCGGTTTACTGAACTTACTGCACTGTTGCTCTTGCTTACTGGAATACTTCTTTCAGCCATTCTATGACGGTGCAGATTTATAGGATTAAAACTAAAAGAAAGGTTATATAGTCACTGACGCTCACCCTCTTGCAGTTTTGCAGATGAAAATACTTGTCTACTGTAAACAGGAAAGAAGTGGAGCCAGAGCGATAGCAAACCCAGGTCTACGTCTAACAGGAAGCAATTGGTGGAAAACAGGCAGGAAAATAGAGAGAGAGAGCGAGAGAGAGAGAGAGAGAGACGAAAGTCCACGGCTCGTGTTACCTGAGTGGTCTTGATCTTCAGCCCTTAGCAATTAAATGTTTGACAATATGAAGGGGTTACTATGTGACATTTACTTTTCAGACCATAGCGCCCTCTAGTGGTCAGATGCGAAATGAAAGATTGCACTTAATACACAATAGAGGCGCACAGCACCACTCAATCTTCCTACTCCTCCCTTTACTCCCCACACCCCTCCCTTTAACCCTTCAGTAAATCACTCAGCCCAGTTTCTTCATGCTTTTATTAACAAACATAATTAATTTTCAATAGTGGAATAAATAGGCAACAGCTTTACAAAACAGGCATTTTGAAATACAACTAATACCTGCAGCTAAAAATCAACAAAAAAGTATGACACTTTAAGCATGAGCCTAAGTAGCCACCATGGCTTGTTGATAAGTACCAGTATATGAAAGAAGGGATATATTTACCAAGTGACAAGTATTCATTAACATCTTTACCAATATGTTCCATACACAGAATAAGGGTGCTTTTCCTCTGTCACCCTTTAAGCAATTAAATTAATTCTTTCTAAATCTATTAGGGAAGAAGTTTATTATCCATGCTTTCAGCTCCATAGCTCTATGCAAAATATGTGGTGAGGAGCAATAGGCCAGGATTTAAAATGACACTCTTTATGCTGTTTTACAGCCAAAGCTTTTCAGTTAATAGTACCAGATGAATTACTGTTGAAAACACAGCCAACTGCAGGACCAAAATCAGTTGTGCATAGGTAAGGGTGGGACACTGACAGATCAGAAACTAGCAAAGCTCCAAAATGGGAAATGTATTTCTGAAATTAGGGACCCAAGAGATGGAATACTCATCCACTTACCTTTTAACAGAGATGGTTGCTTTCAAGATAAGAAAGCCAGGGCCAGGCCCGAAGCTTGTTTACAAGTTTCAAACTTGTGTTAATTCAACCTCTATTTGTGTACTATATATGTGCAGATACTGTCCTATGTAAGTATACTTAGGCATGGAGAAGGCAATTTTCAAAGCAATTTAATGTCATTAAAAATGATTAGCACAATGTGCAATTTTTGAAAGGCTTATATTTAGGCACTGCAGAACAGGCACCAGTATGTAGCAACACTATCAGTTTTGGTTCAGACATGTACACAAGAAACCGCTCTTACTGTGAAACCTTGTGTGCATGTGTCCTGCATACTCCTCCCATTTTGCCTCAGATTTGCCATGCCAAAAATTTGCATATGATTAACTTGCTGCATTCCATGCTGTTACACTTGCAGTAGAAGTCATATACTCAAACGCCCATGAATGGCTCTGCCAAGAGCCTTTCTGCATCTCCCTCACAGTGTGCTGAATTATAAGGAAGAGTACAGTGTCTGGTAGATGCAGGAAATATTACAGATGCAAGTAAGAATTTATTGTTACAAAGAGGCCTGGGCTAATAATTTTAAAAGCTTCTAATTGAGAAGAGTTGGCATACAAATAATTTCTTCCCTGATATATAATAAGACATTGGCTCAGAAAACAAAGAAAAAAGGTTGCTCCAATTGCTAACAGATGGGGTTTATATTACAAGAAATTTCTTTTTATTTTAGGTATCCCTTGATACATCAAGGAAAATAATTACCTGACTTGTTCAGTTGCAAATTCTTTTTCTTCTTTTTGAGGATAATTTCCCTTTCCACTAACTTTTCATTTTTGTTTTGTGGGACAGGGGTAACCTTTTTAACACTGTAAATTTCCAGATATTCATACAGTGTTCATTATTTCTTCTATTTTATTCACTATTTCCTTGTAATGTGGTGTCTGGTTTAGATTGGTATACTTCTGAATGTTTAATGTAGTTATTGTATTATGTTTCCTCTATTTTTTTTGTAAAGTAAATAAAAATAAGCAAAAAAAAAAAAAAAACCCCATGGGCAATAAAACTCAAGGGGATAATTTTATAGAGGTTTTTCTGCATGTAATGCCTATTTTACACATGGTAAAGACGTTTTAGATAATTGCATGGCCATTTATGCTTGAATGTACACGTGCCAATTTATTGTTTAAACAGAACTAGATTTTGTTCCTTTTACTTGATTGCTTGTTTCTCCTTTTCTTTGAAAATTTGGTCAACAATTGAGCATGAGTTACCCTAGCAGCTACAAACTGATATGCATCCGATTACCTGGCAAACAATTTGAGTTAAGAAAATATTGAAGGTTGACGCACTGGTGGGTTTTTCAGCAGCCTTACTCTAGCTCAACGCCACGGCTCTGTCAAGAGTAGCCATTACAGCAGAGAAGGAGAGGAAAACCTTACCTACTCATGCATTTATAACATCAAGCATTACATTGACTATATGGTGATTAGTGACATTTAGAGGTTATGGACAACTGTGTGTCATAGTAACACGCGGTACAGAGTCGAGGTCTCTGTATGGACATTGGTGAACATATCTAATTGAATGTTGTATTTTGAATATAATATTTAAAACTGTAATGATTAAGAACATTGGCGAGAGGGAACAGATGAACGTGATTGATAAGAACGAATGTGAGCGGGTGTTGGACTAGTATGCAAGGAGTACTGAGGTTACTTGTTGTGGGATAGGAAATATGAACATATCCATATGACAAAAAATTAAAAGAATATTTTGTGAAAATTGATAATATAGTTGCAGTGTGAGTACTTTATTGGTCATCAAACAATTTGAATAGCCAGTTCAATTCTTATATCATTCTTTAAAAAAGTGTGTATTGGTGTGCAGACATACACATTGATGCTTTAGGAATCATCACAATGAATACTGCTCAGTATGGGGCTGTTTTACAATGCCACGGTACAGCTAATGTGGCGTTGACGCATGCCAATCAGCACTACCGCTGGCTCACCATGGGAGCTGACAGTAGGTACTGCCCCCACTGCATGGCCATTCCCCCCAGGAAATGGCTGCGCAGCAAGTTTGTACTTACCGCACAGCCATTTCCATTTTTTTTAAGAAAACCCCTTCACTGATATAGAAGGGGCCTCAGTGTACAGCAAATCCATGTGCTGACACCACTGCAGGGCCCCTTTTACCACAGCTTGATAAAGGGGCCCTATGTTTGTTAAAGGTTCTGGGGTTTTTTTTTTAAATTTATGATCATTTGTTTTTTATGCTTCTTTATTCATTTTTTAAATCTGTTCCCAGTGCTTTAACCTTTTACTTTGAAGATTGTCACTTTCCCTTGGCATCAGGATTTTGGATTTGGATTATTTGGTCTGTGGATCTGAACAATTATTTCTTGATCAAAAGCATGGGCATAGTTTGACTGTTTATTTGGGAGGGTAAGGGTGAGGTATGGCACAATAGCATATTCATTTGCATACATTCATCTATACATATTAGCTAGATACATATACAGATAGATAATTTTTAAACACTGAAAATTATCCAGCAATGGGAAATTTCTCTCATTATGCCCCCTCTCGCATTCACATGAATTAGCAAGGGATGAGCACACTTTCTCTGTCTCCCTTCCCTAGGCCTGAAAGCACCACCTTGACCTTTTCTCCTTCTCCAAAACCCAGCTTTCTCCCTTCCTCTCTCCATACCCAGCACTTCTCTCCTCCCCCCAGTGTAGATCCTAGAAATACACAGGCTGTAGATGTAGAAATGCAGTACTGGGGAGGCAAAATGGTTGACACTAATAGCAAGTACTTTCATACCTTCCAGAATAATGTCTTCAGATGGGTTAGTTCTATGTATTCCAGACCATCACCTCATACAAAATAGGGGACCACAAAAACAAGCAGACAAAAACTGAAATGGAGACCTCCTTCCCCTCAGCCAAAGAAAGCCAGACTCTATAAGCAGTGTAATTCTGGTAAAGAAACAGAAATGCATTTTCTCCTGCACTCTGCTAAAATACAAAAATTGATAAGATGTACATTTCTCAAAACAGACACATTCCAACCATGAAAAGGATTAAATAAAAATATTTTTTCTATGTTTGTTGTGTGGGCACTTTTCTAATTGGGTTGGTCCCAATCTGTTCTAATTTTGTGTTGGTCTTCTCCTAAATTCTTTTCCGGGTCTGCCTTTCCATTTCTTTTCTCTTCTCTTGTCCTTTCCTTTCTTCTCTACATCCGTTTGGCACTAATCTTTTTTTTTTTTTTAATGTTTCTTTTCTCTTCTTTGCCTCTGTATCCACCTATATATGATGTTTACCCCTCATTCTCCCTATCACCTTCTATTCTAATTTCCATTTCACCTCTCATTTACCTACCAGCATTTCCCATCTACCTCTCATCCTCTCTTCAGCAATCTCATTCCCTCCTTTCTTTTTCCCAAGTTTCCTATTCCCCTCCTCAGTCCCTGTCATGAAATGCCTATCCACCCGCTCAGGGCTACCCCGCAGCCACTTACAGGGTCTATCCCTAGCACAGCTCAGGTCCACCAGCACCTGCTACTTGTACTCTACATTAGCACCCTCCTCCCACCGACTGGGTCTCAACCGTCTCTGGGTGAGTCTCCTGCTCTTAAGGTGTTCCCCAGTGATTTCTAGGTTACTGGGGCCACACTGTGATTTCTAGGTTACTGGGGCCAGTGGTCCCTCTGTTCCTAGAAAGCACTCACAGACCCAACACACAAACAACCAGGATTCTTGGTCAGTCCAGACAAGCATAGGCAATAAACCAAAATGTTTATTGTCATGAAAAATTAGAACAATGAACAGAAAAGGTGCAATCAGCAAACAAATAACAGGTAACTAAAATAGTATTACTTATAAAACTATCTAAATATTAGTTTATTTAAATAGTACTTGGGGAGTTCAGGACATATAGCTGTTCACAGGTTACCAAATATAACTGTTCACAGGGCCTCAGCAAAGAGATCTTTCTCTCTCTTCTCCCTGGCTAAGTCTTGGGCAAAACCCAGTACATCCTAGATGAATTTGAGCTCCTGGGCCAATCAGAGCCTAGAACAGCAAATTTTAAAAGTAGCTGACCACATCACTGCAGGTTAACTTCTTCTTTGTGTTAAACTAAAGAGTCATCTCTCTGTAGCAGCTTTAAATATAAAACATGCATCACCTGCTGGCCAAACTTGTCACGTTTACTAAACGGGAACTGGGTTTGTGAGCCCTTGGGCCACTGCCGAGGAGCAGCAGTGGCAGGCAAAACCACCCCACACCAGAAGCAAGGCAGAACAGACATACCGGCAAATCC
Source organism: Microcaecilia unicolor (assembly GCF_901765095.1). Classification (NCBI taxonomy): domain Eukaryota; kingdom Metazoa; phylum Chordata; class Amphibia; order Gymnophiona; family Siphonopidae; genus Microcaecilia; species Microcaecilia unicolor. The sequence goes on along the minus strand of NC_044035.1, from coordinate 71,214,678 downwards.
AGGCTAGGTCTCTGGCGGTCAGCCAGCAAGCAGAAGACAGGTCCAGGCAAAGGTTCAAAAGGCAGGCAGCAAGCAAAACAAAGTCCAGGTCCAGGCAAAGGTTCAAAAGGCAGGCTGCAAGCAAAACAAAGTCCAGGTCCAGGCAAAGGTTCAAAAGACAGGCGGCAAGCAAAGCAAAGTCCAGGATCAGGCAAGGTTCAAAAGGCAGGAAACCAGCAAACGCAGAATCAGGTCCAGACAAAGTCTCTCAGGCAGAAGTGCACAAGCACCCACGTACCAGGGCCTTAGACGATGCAAAGGCAACTGCAGAGAGATTCCAAAAGGCTAATAAGCCCAGCAGCACCTGGAACTCAGCTGCTGCAATCACCAGGCAGCTACGGGTGCTGTGCAGGCTTAAACAACACAAGCAACCCTGGCAGCCTAGAAGATCCGGACCGGACTGGGCAGAAATCTGGAACGGGTGATGGTCCATAGCAGCCATCCGTTCTGGCCACCGGAGGGCGAGGAAGGCAGAGACGTAACAAAACTAGAGAAATACACTTCATGGAATATTCTTTTAATTCATATGCTGGAAAATTCACCATTTTGCCACAGTCCCCCATTTCCATCTTTTGTACTCACCTACTCTCTACTGCCACTCATCCCCTCACCAGCCCCGGCTCCAACCCTTTCAAGCCTGCTTTGCATAATTAATTTTTGAGAGGTGCCACGCTCACTTCTGGGTTGTCAGCCAAGGAGAATTCAGGGTCTGCCTTAGTCCTGCCTACTCTCCAACCAAGCCATGCATCTCCTGCCTGCCCTTTGTTGACATCACTGGAAGGACATCATGACTCCTCCTTAAACCCTGCCCCTTTTGGTGATGTTACACAAAATGATGTCATAACACTGCCCAGGACACACCCTTTTTCTAATATTCCAGCGACTATGGATCGCACAAATCCAAGATGGCGGCACACATGTGGGGGCATAATCGAACGGGGCACCCAAGTTTTCATGAGGGCGTCCTCGCAGGACGTCCTGCAAAGGAGCGGGGAAACCCGTATTATCGAAACAAGATGGGCGGCCATCTTTCATTTTGATAATATGGTCGGGGACGCCCAAATCTCAACATTTAGGTCGACCTTAGAGATGGTCGACATAAATGTTGAGATGGTCGTCACTGGTTTTCAGCCATAATGGAAAACCAAGGACGCCCATCTCAAAAACAACCAAATCCAACTCATTTGGTCATAGGAGGAGCCAGCATTCATAGTGCACTGGTGTCCCTGACATGCCAGGACACCAACTGGGCACTCTATGGGGCACTGCAGTGGACTAACTGATACACTAACTGAATGGAAAAAGTCCTTCCATTACTGATCCCTTAGCAATTCGGAAAGGAACGGGCATACATGAAGGAAATCACATGCAAATGAGCTGCTCGCTGTTAGCTCATTTGCACACGATTTCCTTCCTAAGGAGGGGAAGCCAGTGCAGAGCAGCCAAGTGTTACGCGTGGCTTCTCTGCGCATGCCAAAGACGGCTTCATACACGCAGACAAGCTACATGTATAATAGCCATCAACAACCTGAAAAAAAAATACAAGTCCAGGTGAAAATGTCCAAGTGCTCGTGAGGGACGTCTTTTTTTTTTTTTGAGTATGGATGAAGGACGTCCAAGTGTTAGGCGCCTTTGCTATGCCTCTGTCCCTGTGACGGGCAGTTGAGGATGTCCAAAATGTGGATGTTTCTGTGAGAAGGATGTCCATGCCTTTGCTATGCCTCCAACACCCCCTTTATTTACTTATTTGGATTTTGGATCAAAAGTAGCAGCAGTGGGATTTGAATCAGCCACTTCTGGATTGCATAACCAGTGCTCTAACCACTAGGCCACTCCTCACCATTGAAATTTGGCTGTCGCTTGGGGGGGGGGGGGGGTTCAGGATGTCCAAAATGTTTGAAAGAAGGACGTCCACACCTTCGCTATGCCTCCGCTGACACACATACACCTCCCCCCCAGGGACCTGCATACTGCTGCGATGGACCTGAGTATGATATTTGAGGCTGGCAAAAAAAAGTTTTTGAAGTTTTTTTTTTTTTCAGGGTGGGAGGGGGTTAGTCACTACTGGGTGAGTCAGGGGAGGTCATCCCCGATTCCCTCCAGTGGTCATCTGGTCAGTTAGGGCACCTTTTTGAGGCTTGGTCGTAACAAAAAATGGATCAAGTAAAGTCGGCCAAGTGCTCCTCAGGGACGCCCTTCTTTTTTCCATTATTGCTCGAGGATGCCCATCTGTTAGGCATGCCCCAGTCCCGCCTTTGCTACGCCTTCGACACACCCCCGGGAACTTTGGTCGTCCCTGCAACGGGAAGCAGTTGGGGACACCCAAAATCGACTTTCGATTATGCCGATTTGGGCGACCCTGAGAGAAGGACACTCATCTCCCGATTTGTGTCGAAAGATGGGCGCGCTTCTCTTTCGAAAATAAGCCTGTTAGTGTCACTTTGTGTGGTGTCACAAATCCAGATGGCAGTGAGTAGTGTAAGTAGTGGGAACTCTTTTTTTTTCTTGCCTGTCAGTGAAGTCTATAAGCGACACTACTTCTTCAAATTCATAAACGGTCTTTATAAAGACCATTTACAATCATATTTTAAAGATATATTACTGAATATATTTGTGACACTTTTGTCAAGACTCCTGAAGCAGGCACGCATGTGCCGAAACATGGTACCGTGTCAAGTCACTATCAAATAAATTTCTTAACCGTACATTAAGAGTCCTTGGCCTGTTTGGAAGAGCCTGATCCTGTTCCCACTCCTTGTTTGACTGTCCTTTCTACGTGGGACTTTGGTGTTTCTTCTACTTCTGTGGTTTTCTTGTAGTGAATAGTGTAAACCACATAAAGGGAAGTGATGTCCATTGCCAGACATCATTCCCACAGAGGAGCAATTCTTTGGCAATTGGTCTAGCAGGCAGCCCTCTCTCTCCCCTCCCCTCTACAAAAAAACCCTCATTCAATACACATGGGTTGTGAGTCTAAAAACAATAACTGGTCAAGAAGTGGCTGAAGCCTACGTGCTCCAACACCAGCCCACAGATGTGAAAAGAGGATATATTTTTTATTTTATTGTTTGTACAGGCCTGACTTTAAAGAGTCAGTGCCAGTTTCAAAAATGACAAGGCTACACTTTTCCCCCACTGCCACTAGACACTGGGGACTCTTTTTTTAAAGTTTTTGTTGGGCGGGGGAGGAGGCATTACACTAGACACCAGGGAGACAGTTTTTATATGTGTATGTTGATGTGGGACGTGAAGGGCAATTCTTTAAATTAGCCACTAATATTTATGGGCCCATTGCACGTGCAAATGTTTAGAATACTAGAATATATAAGCGTATATGTGCATATAGGCGCATACATGCAAGTATGCCACCTAAGCACTATCTGGTAAATACATGACTATCTTTTAAAGTATGTATTTGCAAGGCAGCATACACATGGGCGGGAGATAGGTAGAACATTTACAGAATAGTGTAAATTAGATTTGTCCCTACTGCATTTAGGTGCTCGCAGCTCAAAGTTAGGAACTCCAACACCAGTTTACACTAGAATTCTATAACAGAACCTTCACACCTAGGTTCCATTATGGTGGAATAGACTTCTACCACCTGCCCTTGGGGTACCTAATGCAAATATTTTCACTCTTTTATGTTTTTGTTTTACTAGTGTAACTTCTTTGAGGGGTAAAGTCCAGGATGGGTGCAGGGGCTTTAAGGTTAACAGCTGTGATCAATCAGATGGTGTAGTGGACCAAGGAGTGAAATTGTTCCCTGCACTGGGCTAACCAGACCCTTTAGAGGCTGGAATCAGGGGCAGCAGAATGTCTTTTTGGTTGAGGGAACCAAACATATAAACCTTCACCAATACCTGGCCAAGCTTCCTAATTATTTATGCTGTGTGGGACAAAACTTTTGTTGGGCCATGGTCCCTGCGTAGGGTTACCATACGTCCGGATTTCCCCGGACATGTCCTCTTTTTGAGGGCATGTCCGGGGCGTCCGGCGGATTTTGCCCCCGCCCACGTTTGTCCGGATTTCTGGACAAACGTGGGCGCGGGTGCGGGCAGGCGCGTGCGTGCGGTGGGCGTGTGGGCGGGCGATCGGCGCGTGGTCTCCCGTCCCCTCCCCTCCCCTTCCTTACCATGTTCCCTGGTGGTCTAGTGACGTCTTCGGGGCAGGAAAGAGCCCCCTCTTTCCTGCCCGGAGCGCTGCCTCCCCTGTCTATCATCCTTCTCGGTCTGGCTGGGGATTCAAAATGGCCGCCGAGAGTTGAACTCTCGCGAGGCCGCTTCAACTCTCGGTGGCCATTTTGAATCCCCAGCCATACCGAGGAGGATGCAGCAGGCAAGGGCAGGCAGCGCTCCGGGCAGGAAAGAGGGGGCTCTTTCCTGCCCCGAAGAGAAGACGCTACTAGACCACCAGGGCTAGACAGTAAGTGAGGGGGGGGTATGTGATGGGGGGGGAGGGGACTATGTGACGGGGGGGGGGAATAGGGGCGGAACCCGGACCTGAAGGGGGCGTGGTAGGGGCGGGGCATGAGGCGGGGCGGGGGCGGGGTAGGGGGCGTGACATGTGTCCTCTTTTTCAGAGGACACAAAATGGTAACCCTATCCCTGCGGCCTATCCTGTTCTGCCACCTATGCCTAGAATCCATGCTTTTCAATTGAACATTCTAGTTTTGGTCAGGGCCAGCCACAAATTTTTTGCTCTTGCTGGTAAGCAGTCACGGATCAAAGCAAAAATCATTATCATCCTTAACTTTGAGATACTGCAGGGTCGCCCAAATTGGCATAATCGAAAGCCGATTTTGGGCGTCCTCAACTGCTTTCCGTCGCAGGGATGATCAAAGTTCATGGGGGGTGTTGGAAGTGTAGTGAAGGCGGGACTGGGGCGTGCCTAACATATGGGTGTCCTCGACCGATAATGGAAAAAAGAAAGGCGTCCCTGACGAGCAGTTGGGCGACTTTACTTGGTCCATTTTTTGTTACGACCAAGCCTCAAAAAGGTGCCTGAAATGACTAGATGACCACCGGAGGGAATCGAGAATGACCTCCCCTTACTCCCCAGTGGTCACGAAACCCCTCCCACCCTTAAAAAAATCTTTTAAAATATCTTTTGCCAGCCTCTATGTCAGTCTCAAATGTCATACCCAGCTCCATGACAGAAGTATGTAGGTCCCTGGAGCAGTTTTAGTGGGTGCAGTGCACTTTAGGCAGGCGGACCCAGGCCTATCCCCCCCCCCCCCACCTGTTACACTTGTGGTGGTAAAAGTGAGCCCTTGAAAACCCACCACAAACCCACTGTACCCACATGTAGGTGCCCCCCTTCACCCCTTAGGGCTATGGAAGTGGTGTACAGTTGTGGGGAGTGGGTTTTGGGGGGGGGGGTTGGGGGGCTCAGCACACAAGGTAAGGGAGTTATGCACCTGGGAGAAATAAGTCCACTGCAGTGTCCCCTAGGGTGCCCGGTTGGTATCCTGGCATGTGAGGGGGACCAGTGCACTACGAATGCTGGCTCCTTCCACGACCAAATCGCTTGGATTTGGTCATTTCTGAGATTGGCGTCCTCAGTTTCCATTATCATCGAAAATCGGGGATGACCATCTCTAAGGACGACTATCTCTAAGGTCGACCTAAATTTTGCGATTTGGGTGTCCCCGACCGTATTATCGAAATGAAAGATGGACGCCCATCTTGTTTCGATAGTACGGGTTTCCCGCCCCTTTGTCAGGACCTCCTGCGAGGACGTCCTCAGGAAAACTTGGGCGCCCCTTTCGATTATGCCCCTCACTGTAACAGGTTACAATCATAATCAATAAAAGGAAATATAAGGCAAATTTAAAATCTAGAATGGAGGGAACATACAACAGTTAAGTTTAAGGAGTGTAAAATCACAAGATTAATGCAAGTTTAGAGTAGGGAGCTGCCAGTAGAAATCCCGGGAAGCACAGGCAGAGGCCCTGAAATTATGAAAAAGAACTGCTACTGTACAAAAAAAATGCTTGAATAAAACAGTATGTTTTTAAGAGTATGTTGTTTGCAGGAGTAAAGGTGGACCCTTGATTCTGATTGACTAACAACCTGGAAGTGGGCGTGGCACCTGTCAAAATCCATTATGGTCCAGTTCACAAGGATGTTTTTGCATCAAAATTCAGGCACAATATCAGCCTTCAAACATTACACCCTCAAACTACCTGTCTGGGTGAATTGAAAATATACAGAATACAGATTCCAAAGGTACTTGGAGTAATTTCAGCTGTATTTACTGAATTCCCTGCCTCCATATTGAGGGGGGGGGGGGGGGTGCTTTGACTTTCTGTAAATCTCAGTTGCTAGAATGTGTCTGCAGATCATTTAGTTCCCAGTAATAACACAATTTCTAGAACTACCCCAAAGGGTCTCTTAAGATGGACTGTAATAGCTTGAATATACAGGGGCATAGTTGATATTATGTCTAAATTCAACTTTGGATGGGTTTTGCTAAAAAAAGTCCAAAAATCAAGTGGTGAACACGGCCATTTTCAAACCTGAAAAATGTCTATCTTTTTGTTTCGAAAATGGCCATTTCCAAGACAGTTTTAGACGTATTGTACTCAGTGTGTTTTTCTTTTGTGACGATTAAAAAAAAAAAGACCAAGGAAAAATGCACAAAAACAAGCCATTGGGATGTCTGGGTGGGTGGGATGTTGCATTCTTAGTAGACTGGCAACAAAGACACCACAGCAGAGCAGTGGGGCCCCCTAGAGGGTGCTGCAGTGGACTTCATATAAAAGGTCCCAGGTACACATCTCATGGTTACTTTTTTATATTGTATGGTGAGCCCTTCAAAACCCACCAAAAACCTACTGTACCCAACTGTACACCACTACAATAGCCTTTATTATTAATTACATTTGTACCCCGCGCTTTCCCACACATAGCAGGTTCAATGCGGCTTACATAGTAAATAGAATTACAAAGTCTTGAAGGAGAATGTTACAAGTTGTAGTAAACATAGTAGTAGTGGGGTTTTGAGGATATGTAAGTTGAGCATGGAGAGGTAAACAAAGATAGGATGAGCAAAAGGAGAAGAGATTGGGAGGGGTAAGGAGTAGGAAGGATGGAGAGGAAGAGATTGAGGAATGAGCATAAGGAGATTCTGAGACATGGTCAAAGGTATAATAATCGTCGAGGCAGGAATCATGTGGGTGGGCTTAAAAAGTTAAGTTGGGTCATTAGGGTAAGCTTTTTTCAGGTGTAACCTATATATGGGTACAGTAGGTTTTTGATGGGTTTTGGAAGCTCACACTTTTCACCACAAGTGTATCATTTAGAGCGGGATATAGGCCTGGGTCCCCTTCTCCACAGTGTACTGCACTGACCACTAGGCTACTCCAGGGACCTGCTTGCTGCTGTAATAGGACTGGCCATAATATCTGAAGCTGTCATACAGGCTGGTATGCACTGTTTCTTTCACATCTTTGGGGGGGGGGGGGTAGGGGGTCAGTGACCACTGTGGAGTAAGGGGGTGGGTCATGTCTTAATCCCTCTAGTGGTCATCTGGTCATTTACGGCACCTTTTTATGACTTAGTCGTTAATGAAACAGATCCAAACCAAAACGTCCAACTTTTAGCCCTGGACGTTTTTGCTTTGTTCCATTATGGCAGAAAAACGTCCATTTTGTGGGAACACTCAAATCCTGCCCCCAAATGCTCCCTTGTGATTTGGATGCACTGCAGACAAACTGCATAGAAAAACGTCTTAAAATTGTGTTTCAAAAATAGCTATTTGGACATTTTTGTAAGAAAACCATTCATCTGCTGCTTTGTTCTGTTTTGAAAATGAGCCCCATGGTGTATTTCTATTGCAAGGGGCTTCATGAGTCTCCATAGTGTATTAAATACAGACAGGGAAAGGTGGGGTTTTTTTGCATCAGAGACTATCATATAGAAGAGTACATTAGCAGTTTTGACTTAGAATTGATGTATGTCTATAAGGCAAAAATATTTTTCATAAACCTCAAGTGTGCATGACAACACAGAGTATAAAATTAATGTTATATATCAGCCGAACAAAACACAATAAATAAATAAATGTCAGTAACATAAGAGAGAGCACCTCTAAAAGTTCCTCCATTATCTTAATGCATCCTTTCTCATTATGCTTTTATGCATACTTTCTACTCTTGCAACAAGCCAGCTCTCATGAGCTAGAGCAGAAGAAGAGCATTTTCATTACAGAAGACAACTTTTGCCACAGGATTTCCCAGGGAGAGTCTGAAGAACTGTTTTCTTGCGATAACACTATTGGCATTGCTGGATTTCTTACAGTAATTTCAGCAGTTGGTGCAGCTCTCCAAGCTGCATCTAAAAGCTTCCCTTTGAGTGTTTTGCTACAGCACATGACATTTAGAGGGTCATTTTATAAGCCATTTTTTGTACATATAGTAGTGCTTTACATGCAGAAATAGATGTTTATAAAATTGATGGGGGAGGGGGTTATATATGAATAAAAATATGCACTACTAATGTACAGCACATACTTTTGATTAGTATACACATAGGCATTCCTGGGGAAGGCTGGGTGGAACTGGGGTGGGGCTGCTAAATACACACTTGTATCTGCAGGAGTGACCTATTGGTTAGTGCAGCAGGTTGTGGAACTGGGTTTGATTCCTACTGCTGCCTGACGGTCAGCTGTGGGTTGAGATCCCAGGGAACCAAGTTCAATTCTCTCTGCAGTTCTGTGTGACCCTGGGCAAGTCACTTAGCCCTCCATTGCCCCATGTACAATATATAACTTACATTGTGAGCCCATTATGGACAGTACAAAGTACCTGTAATAGAAATTGTAAACCACATAGTCGTCTCAGGGATCACTTGCCATATATCAAGTGCTGATCCGGTCACAAGTACCTAACAGAGTCTCATAAAGTAGCGAGACTCCATGCTGCTAACCTTAGGGATAAGCAGTGGCCTTCCCCAGGTCTATCTTAATAGCAGTTTATGGAGTTTACTTCCAGGAATTTGTTCTAACCTTTTTTTAAACCCAGCTACTTTAATTGCCTTTACCGAGTTCCAGAGCTTAACTATGCATTGAGTGAAAAAATATGTTCTCCTATTTGTTTTAAAAGCATTATTATGTAACTTCATGGCATCTCCTAGTCTTTGTACTTCCTGAAAGAGTAAACAATCAATTTGCATTTACCTATTCCACTCCACACAGGATTTTATACACCTCTATCCCATCTACTTTCAACCATCTCTTCGGCAAGCTGAATAGCCCTAACACTTTAGCTTTTCCTAATATGAGAGTTGTTCTATCCCTTTAATCATCTTGGTTGCCCTTCTCTGTACCTTTTCTGATTTCGCTATATCTTTTTGATATATGGCGACTAGAATTGCAGGGTTAACTTTGTGTAAGAATTTTCCCGTATGCTATTTTATAAAGTGACATCTGCCTCATGTCTTTTTCAGCTGTAGCTCTATGTGAGGGAGTGAGTGACGTGGAGGGGCATTTTCGAAAGAAACGTCTAAATTAGAATTTGGATGTTTTACAAAGACGTACAAATTCCGAACAGAAAAGAAGGTCATTTTCAAAAAAGATGAACATCTATCTTTTGTGTTCGAAAATACTATGGACGTCCTGTAATTTGGATGTCCTTTTTTTTTTTGGTCCATTTTCAAACAAAAGACGTCTGAATGCAAGACATCCAAAACAGAGGAGGAGTGGCTTAATGGTTAGTGAAGTGGGCTTTGATCCTGGCAACATGGGTTGAATTCCCAGTGCTGCTCCTTGTGACTTTGGGCAGGTCAAATGCACAAGGGGCATTTTTGGATATGACATCTAAGTATGAATTTGAAAGTTTTTTGTAAAACGTCCAAAATCAGAACAGGAAAGATCATTTTCTACAAAAAAAGTCTCTCTTTTCCTTTTGAAAATGCTGTTTGGAAAAATGTTTTGTGATTTGGATGTTTTATGTTTTGGTCCATTTTCAAACAAATACATCCAAATGCAAAACATACAAGAAAATCCACAATAAAGTGAAACCATTCACATGTTCTAAGTGTGGTAAAAGCTTTACTTGTAATGTAAGTCCACACAGGAGAGAAACCATTTGCATGTATAGAGTCTGGTAAATGCTTTGGTCAGAAAGTAAATCTCACAATGCACCAGAGAATACGCACAGGAGTGAAACCATTTACATGTCCTGAGTGTGGTAAAAGCTTTGGTTGGAAAGAAAGCCTCACACGGCATCAGAGAATCCACATAGGGATTTACATGCACTGAGGAGGTAAAAGCTTCAGTTGCATTGGGACAGGTAATTAGGGAATGTATACTCTTGCTATGAAGTATGGAAAAATAACACTCTGGTATTTAGATATATGTAATGAGACCTCCTTTTCATCAATAGATCTGAATTCAAAGCCCAAATCTAATGATAAACAATAGACAAAAGGCTCAGATGTTATAAAAAAAATAGAAAGGTTGGCATCAGGTAGACTAGTGGAAAAGTGACATCCCAGGAAAGCAATAGGGCATCCTTGGGGGCACTGCAGTGGACTTTATAAAATGCTCCCAGGTACACATCTCACCATTTCTCCCTTACCTTGTCTGCTGAACCCCCCCAAACCCACTACCCCCAACTGCACACCACTACTATAGCCCTTACAGGTGAAGGGAACACCAATATGTGGGTACAGTGGGTTTCTGGTGGGTTTTGGAGGGCTCACAGTTTCCTCCACAAGTGTAACAAGTAGGGGGAGGTAGAAGCCTGGGTCCACCTGTCTGCAGTGCACTGCACCACTACTAGACTACTCCAGGGACCTGGATGCTATTCTAATTGACCTGAGTATACCATCTGAAGCTAGCATGGAGGCTGGCAAATAATAGTTTTAATCACATTTTTTGGGGTGGGAGGGGAATAGTGACCACTGGGGGAGTAAAGGGAGGTGATCCCTGAGACCCTCCAGTGGTCATCTGGTTATTTGGGGCACCTCCTGTGTGGAGTAGAGGAATAGCCTAGTGCTTAGTGCAGCAGACCTTGATCCTTGAGAAGTGTTCAATTCCCACTATAAAAACAGGTCTAGCTCAAAACATCTAAGTTTTAGTCTTGGACATATTTGTTTTGTTCCATTATTGCTGAAAGACATCCATGTCTTAGGAACGCCCAAGTCCCGCCATGAACACGCCCCTGGTATGCCCCCTTGAGATTTGGACGTCCTTCTGACGGACTTCAGAGAAAGACATCCAAAAAGAGGTTTTGATAATACTGATTTGGACGTTTCTGTGAGATTAACATCCAAATGCTGACTTTTTGGACGTCTCTTTTGAAAATGAGCCTGATAATGCTCTATTCTGGCTTGGAGACCTTTGCAGTCTTCTTTCTTTGTCTTTACCAAATGCTGCCGCCATCACCACTACCCTCCAACATTTGCTTTTGCATTGGTAAATTGCCACATTCTTTCATCTTTAAATTATGGGGCTCTGCTGCCAACTTCATGGTCAATCATGCCACAAAATATTATCAGAAGTTGAACAAGCCATAGTGGCATATCCTTCAAGACTACTCCTCTGAGATATTAACCTCATAGGATTCAAGCTGTGAGAACTGTGACTCCTTGCGGCAAAACCATGTGAGATCTTCATGTAATCATAACCAGAGAGTCTTGCTGCAGAGGTAGGTGTAATGGAGAATATCTGCATTTTAGAATTAGTAATTATAACCATGTCCCTGTAATCTGGCTGGAATTATTTTTATTATGAAAGCCTATATATATTTTTAGATGAGCTGAAGAAGGCAATTTTCAGAAAGGTACATGACTTCAAAACTTGCCTTCCTCAAGTATACAAATTATTGGATAACAGGAGTTTTTCAGTATAGTGGAACTAATACCCATGATGTTTCTGGGAGTTTTAAAATAATGCTCAGATAAAAACATGCACTTCTGTATTCTTAGAAAGCAAAAATAGAAAACTGTATCTATCATGTGACATACAAATACAGTTTCTATTTTTAAATGTTTATAAATGTTAAACTTAGGTATCTAAGTTCCAACTAATTATCCCCCCCCCCCCCCCCCCCGTTTAATAAGCTGCACTAGCAACTGCTGAGCAGCAATGCCAACACAGCTCATTCAAAGTGAATGGGTTGTGCCAGCATTAGTGCATGGCAGCCACTAGTGCAGCTTAGTAAACGGGGGAGGGGGGCATGTGTTTTTGGAAGGAACAAAAAAATCAGTGTTTATGAATGTTTTCATAGCATTGGTGTTATTGATGGGTACCTTCTGTGTTTGAATCCAATGCATACATTATTCTTTTTGTATCAGTGTGACTCATGGTAAAATTATGTATAATCATACCTGATAATTTTCTTTCCATTAATCATAGCTGATCAATCCATAGACTGGTGGGTTGTGTCCATCTACCAGCAGGTGGAGATAGAGAGCAAACTTTTGCCTCCCTATATGTGGTCATGTGCTGCCGGAAACTCCTCAGTATGTCGATATCAAAGCTCCATCCGCAGGACTCAGCACTTAGAGAATTACACCCACAAAGGGACACTCTGCCCAGCTCACCACCGCCGAAACGGGGGAGGGGAAGTAACCCAGCTCATCCCCACACAAGTGGGGGAGGGGAATCCGTCCAGCTCATCCCCGCGGAGCGGGGGAGGGACACCACACCCGCCGATGCGGGGGGATCTGGCTTATCCTGCAACCGCAACCGCGGGAGGAGCTGACTGACCCTAACACCGCCGAAGCGGGAGGGGTACAAAGCTGCCCTACAGCCGCACGAAGCGGGAGGGAGTGCCGGCAGAATTTTAAGTCTCAATCCAGCCCCGTAAAACGGAGGGGAGAGGAATGCAGCAGCTCACTGTAACACAAACTCGTCTTAACTCTTGAAGAATCCAAGTGAAAAAACTTGAACACGAAGTCTTTCTGAAGTAACTGAAGACTAAACTTGAACCTGAAATGCAACCAGAATAAAAACAGTACAGATATCTGGGAGGGGCTATGGATTGATCAGCTATGATTAATGGAAAGAAAATTATCAGGTATGATTATACATAATTTTACCTTCCATATCATCAAGCTGATCAATCCATAGACTGGTGGGATGTACCGAAGCAGTACTCACCCAGGGCGGGACATTGAAATCCCTGACCTCAACACTGAAGCTCCAAACCGGGCCTCCGCCCGTGCAGCCACAGTCAAACGGTAATGCTTGGAGAATGTATGAGCCGAAGCCCAAGTTGCCGCCTTGCATATCTCTTCCAAGGAGACGGATCCGGCCTCTGCCATCGAGGCCGCCTGAGCTCTCGTGGAGTGAGCCTTCAGCTGGATAGGCGGCACCTTCCCCGCGGCCACATAAGCCGCTGCAATGGCTTCCTTGACCCATCTTGCCACTGTAGGCTTAGCAGCCTGCAGACCCTTACGAGGACCTGCAAACAGGACAAACAGATGATCCGATTTCCGGAAATCATTGGTCACTTCCAAGTATCTGATGATGACTCGTCTCACATCCAGATATTTAAGAGCAGAGTACTCCTCTGGGTAGTCCTCCCTACGAAAGGAAGGGAGACAGAGCTGCTGATTCACATGGAAGCGAGAAACAATCTTGGGCAGGAAGGAAGGCACTGTGCGAATAGTCACTCCTGCCTCAGTGAACTGCAGAAAAGGCTCTCGACATGAGAGCGCCTGGAGCTCGGAAACTCTTCTGGCTGAAGTGATAGCCACCAAAAAGACTGCTTTCAACGTCAGGTCTTTCAGAGATGCCCTCGACAAGGGTTCAAAAGGCGGCTTCTGCAATGCTCTTAGCACCAGGTTGAGATTCCACGCAGGCACCACTGAGTGCAGAGGAGGGCGCAGGTGATTAACTCCCTTGAGAAAGCGCACCACATCTGGCTGTGAAGCCAGGGAAGCACCCTTCAGGCGGCCCCTGAAGCAAGCCAGAGCCGCTACCTGGACTTTAAGGGAACTGAGCGACAGGCCTTTCTCCAGACCTTCTTGCAGGAACGCCAACACTGAAGAAATTGGAGCAGTGAAGGGAGAAAGTGAGCCTGCTTCACACCACGCTGCAAAGATACGCCAAACCCTGGCGTAAGCAGTAGAAGTAGAGCGCTTCCTCGCTCTCAGCATAGTGGCGATGACCTTGTCTGAGAAGCCCTTCTTCCTCAGACGCTGCCGCTCAATAGCCAGGCCGTAAGACCAAAGGGGGAGGGATCCTCCATCACCACGGGACCCTGATGTAACAGGCCCTGCTCCACTGACAGCCGCAGAGGATCGTCGACTGAGAGCCTGATCAAGTCCGCATACCAGGGACGCCTGGGCCAATCCGGACCCACCAGGATTACCCTGCCGGGATGCTTTGCCACCCGGTCTAGCACCCTGCCCAACATGGGCCAGGGCGGGAACACATAGAGAAGCTCTTGTGTCGGCCACTGTTGGAGAAGAGCATCTACTCCCAGGGATCGAGGGTCCCGTCCTCTGCTGAAAAAGCGCGGCACTTGGCAATTGGCCGAAGACGCCATCAGATCTAGGCTCGGCTGGCCCCAGCGCTTCGTGATGTCCAAGAACGCCTGAGCAGATAGCTGCCACTCTCCGGGCTCCAAGGTATGGCGACTGAGAAAGTCTGCCTTGACATTCATGACTCCGGCAATGTGGGCCGCTGAAAGCTGCTCCAGGTTCACTTCCGCCCACTGGCAAAGATTCATAGCCTCCTTGGCTAGAGGGGTGCTCTTGGTACCTCCCTGGCGGTTGACATAGGCCACAGCCGTGGCATTGTCCGACAGGACCCGTACAGGCTTCAACACCAGTACCGGGATGAACTCCAAAAGCGCCAACCGAATGGCTCTGAGTTCCAGGAGGTTGATAGACCACTTTGCCTCTGCAGGAGACCAGAGCCCCTGCGCTGTCCTTCCCAAGCAGTGGGCTCCCCAGCCCGACAACGAGGCGTCCGTCGTGACGACAATCCACTCTGGGGTCACCAGAGGCATTCCCGCAGACAACTTGTCTGTCTGCATCCACCAGCTCAGCGCCTTGCGCACTGCTGGGTCCAAGGGAAGGCGCACAGCATAATCCTCCGACATCGGAGTCCAGCGCTGCAGCAAAGAGTGTTGAAGCGGTCTCATATGAGCCCTGGCCCAGGGCACAACTTCCATCGTGGCCGTCATAGAGCCCAACAGCTGCACATAGTCCCAAGCCCGAAGGGGAGAGGCTACTAGGAACTGGTCCACCTGAGCCTGAAGTTTGACAATCCGATTGTCTGGCAGGAACACTCTGCCCACTTGGGTGTCGAATCGAACTCCCAGGTACTCCAGGGACTGAGTCGGGCGCAGCTGGCTCTTCTCCCAGTTGATGATCCATCCCAGGGAGCTCAAAAGAGCAACTACCCGGTCCACAGCTTTGCCGCACTCTGCATAAGAGGGGGCTCGGATCAACCAGTCGTCCAGATAAGGATGGACTTGTACCCCTTCCTTTCGTAGGAAGGCCGCGATGACCACCATTACTTTGGAAAAGGTCCGCGGAGCAGTAGCCAACCCGAACGGGAGGGCTCTGAACTGGAAGTGTCGTCCCAGGACTGCAAAACGCAGAAAGCGTTGATGAGGAGGCCAGATGGGAATATGCAGGTACGCTTCCTTGATGTCCAAGGATGCCAGGAACTCTCCTGCCTTCACTGCCGCTATAACAGAGCGGAGAGTCTCCATGCGAAAGTGCCGCACTTTCAAGGCCCGATTGACCCCTTTGAGGTCGAGGATAGGCCGGACAGAACCTCCTTTCTTTGGTACCACAAAGTAAATGGAGTAACGTCCCTTGCCAAGCTGACTTTCTGGCACCGGAACGACCGCGCCCAGGCGGATCAGATTGTCCAAGGTCTGCTGCACTGCCACAGCTTTGACCGGAGACTTGCAGGGAGAGAGTACAAACCCGTCTTTTAAGGGTCGGCAGAATTCTAGTTTGTAGCCGTCTCTGATGACTTCCAGCACCCACGCGTCTGAAGTTATTGTGGTCCACTCGCCCAGAAACGAGGACAGCCGTCCTCCAATCTGCACTGGGGCGTGGACCAAGACCCCGTCATTGGGTACGAGACCCTGGGGGAGGACCGGAGGGAGCACCTCCGGGACGGCGGTCTCTGCGAAAGGAATGCTGCTTGGGGGAGAAATTCCTCTTGAAGGAAGAGGGGGCAGAGCCCGACTTGCCCGGGCGGTACCGACGGGCTTCCTGCAACCGTCCTCTGAAGGTACCGGGACGAGTACTAGCCCGAGCCCTGACCTCTGGTAACTTCTTGCCCTTAGATGTGCCGAGATCGGTCACGATTTTGTCCAGCTCGACCCCAAAGAGCAGCTTGCCTTTAAAAGGCAACCTAGCCAGGCGGGATTTAGAGGCGTGGTCAGCAGACCAATGTTTCAGCCAAAGCCACCGCCGCACAGAGATTGTCTGAGCCATGCCTTTCGCTGAGGCCCTCAAGACATCATACAGCAAGTCTGCCAAATAGGCTAAGCCCGATTCCAGGGCCGGCCAATCAGCCCTCAAGGAATGATCCGAGGGGGAAGCCCGCTGCACCATAGTCAGGCACGCCCTGGCCACATAGGAGCCGCAAACTGAGGCCTGCAAATTTAAAGCAGCCGCCTCAAAGGACGACCTTAAGGCCGCCTCCAATCTTCTGTCTTGGGCGTCCTTTAGGGCTGTGCCACCTTCCACCGGCAACGCCGTTTTCTTAGTCACCGCAGTGATTAAAGAATCCACGGTAGGCCACAGATAGGCCTCACGTTCACTCACAGCCAAAGGATAGAGGCGGGACATAGCCCTAGCCACTTTAAGGCTCGCTTCTGGGACATCCCATTGAGCCGAAATTAAGGTGTGCATGGCATCATGCACGTGGAAGGTTCTAGGCGGGCGCTTCGTCCCCAGCATAATGGCAGAGCCAACAGGGGCTGAGGGAGAGACGTCCTCCGGAGAGGAAATCTTCAAAGTGTCCATGGCCTGTAACAACAGGTTGGGCAAATCCTCTGGGCTAAAAAGCCGCGCTGCAGAGGGGTCATCCGCTCCATCCGAGCGGGGATCCGTCTCCTCCAAGGAATCCGCAAAGGACCGTTGGGAGACCTCAGACACGCTGCCCTCATCTACATCGGAGGAGACAAATTCCTCCAAGGCCTGGGAATCAACCCGAGGGCGTTTACCTCTGGGAACCTCAACCTCTTTACCAGACGAGGGAGCAGGGGCAGCGTTGTGCATGAGGAAGGCCTGATGCAGCAGCAAAACAAACTCGGGGGAGAAACCCCCCAGACTGTGTACTTCCGCAGTCTGGGCAACAGCCCTAGACGCACCCTCAACCGGCGCTCGCAATAGCGGGGGAGAGACATGCTGCGCATCCAAAATGGCGTCCGGCGCGAAACTCCGCGAAGGAGCCGCGCGGGAAGAACGGCTCTTAACTTTAGCCGCTTCTGTGCCGTCGCCCAAATTAAGGGCGTTCATGGCATTAATGTCTCCAACCTCAAGGGCGGCCCAAGAAGAAGCCGTCCGAGCCGCGTGGCCGGCCAAGATGGCGGAGGCGAGGAGCGGGGGATGGGCGTTTATGGCGGGAAAAACCGCCACGCCGGAGGAAGGACCGGGACATTCATCGGTCACGAAACTGTCCCCCAACAAGGGCGAATCAGGCTTGAAGACCCCCGCATCCCCTCTAGAAGCGCTCAAGCGACCCGGGGAGCGACCCTTTGCGCCCTCGCCCTCCGACGCCATATGCCACGAGGAGAAGAATCGGGGAACCCCCTGCCCGCTATAAAAGGTAAAAATTACCTGCTGTCCGCTCCGAGTTGTAACGACCTGGTGTCCCAGTGAGTAGCTGCAATAGACGCTTAAATAAACGTCGAAATAAACGCCTTTAAGGACGTTCAAAATTTTTTTTTTTTTTTTTTTTAACGGAGCCAGCGGGAGGGGGGAGAAAAGGAGGGACCTGGCACCACCAGGTTTGCACTTGCTCAAAAGAGCCCTCAACCCCAGGCACTCAACAAAACCTAAAAATTAGGCTTGGAGGCCTAGCCAGAGCTGCTGCTGTGTGTGACCACCACCTACTGAGATAGAGAACATACTGAGGAGTTTCCGGCAGCACATGACCACATATAGGGAGGCAAAAGTTTGCTCTCTATCTCCACCTGCTGGTAGATGGACACAACCCACCAGTCTATGGATTGATCAGCTTGATGATATGGAATGGTATTTATAAGTTAAAACTTGAGCTCATAAGCCCTCTGCCTAATAGCACAAATAGACCAGTTAAATTGCTTGCTGTAACTCTGATATATGATATCTTATCAAATATAATATGCTTGGTTAATGGAATGCAGAATTAGAATTAATTGGAATATGCTGTTTCAATGTCATGTCACTTGTTCAGATTAACTGGTTTGGGACCATAGAAATCAATTCTGAACACTGCAAAACAGCCTTGTGATTTATTATTTTACTCTAGAGAAATAAAGAAATATAGAAATGATGGCAGGAAAAGATCACTGGCCTATCAATGACACACCATGACATATAAGGGAAAATGGGAGTCACAACTTTATGAAATGTCATAAACACAAATTTATCTATCATCTCATATAACCTAGATGCTAAGAGCATTTCCTGCTGATCACATAACACACCATCCCATCTGTAGAGGACTAATCAGAAAGGTTCCAGTGTGACACAAACAAAGCAAGGTTGTTTACCTGAAATAGATGTTTTTCACAGACAGCCTGATTGATAAGGCACATAGATGGGTGACGTGGAGGGGCACTTTAGAAAGGGACGTTTAAGTTTCGATTTGGACGTCCTTGCAAAATGTCCCAATCCAGGGGCGGGGAAACCCATATTTTCAAAACAAGATAGCCATCCATCTTTTGTTTCGAAAATACCATCAGGGACGTCCAAATCCTTAAATTTTGCCATCCCTAGATTTGGACATCCCTAGACATGGACGTTTCTGATTTTCGGCGATTTTCGAAACCAAAGATGTCCATCTCAGAAATGACCAAATGCAAGCCATTTGGTCATGGGAGGAGCCATCATTTGTAGTGCACTGGTCCCCCTGACATGCCAGGACACCAACCGGGCACCCTAGGGGGCACTGCAGTGGACTTCATAAAATGCTCCCAGGAACATAGCTCCCTTACCTTGTGTGCTCAGCCCCCCAAAACCCACAACTGTACACCACTACCATAGCCCTTACAGGTGAAAGGGGGTACATACATGTGGGTACAGTGAGTTTGTGGTGGGTTTTGGAGGACTCACTGTTTCCTCCACAAACGTAACAGGTGGGGGGGGGGGGGGGAGGATGGTGCTGGGTTCACCTGTCTGAAGTGCACTCACCCACTAAAACTGCTCCAGGGACCTGCATACTACTGTCATGGACCTGAGTATGACATATGAGGCTGGCATGACATATTTTTACAGATGTTTTTTCAGGGTGGGAGGGGGTTAGTGACCACTGGGGGAGTAATGGGAGGTCATCCCCGATTCTCTCCGGTGGTCATGTGGTCATTTCAGACACCTTTTTGTGCCTTAGTCATAAGAAAAACAGGTCAGGGTGAAAACATCCAAGTGCTCGTCAGGGACGTCCTTCTTTTTTCGATTATGGATCAAGGACATCCAAGTGTTAAGCACGCCCAAGTCCCGCCTTCGCTATGCCTCCGACACATCCCCTTGAACTTCGGCCATCCCTGCGACGGAGTGCAGTTGGGGACGTCCAAAATTGGCTTTCGATTATACCGATTTGGACGTTTATGTGAGAAGGACGTCCATCTTCTGATTATGTCGAAAGATGGGCATCCTTCTCTTTCAAAAATGAGCCCAATAATCTCCCAGAGCTCCAAACTTTATATTAAAGTTCTGGGCATGCATAGCCTTTCTAGTGCGCAGTCGTCTCCTCAGCAAATCGCTGAGTTCCAAAGCTCACAACAGTGAGACCAATGTTTCTCAACAGTTTTAATTTGGGGGTACACTTTCAAGCTTCCTTGGTTCTCGTGGAATTCCAAACCAAATTTCACAAAATTGTCATATTTGCTAGTCACTGACCATTGGCCATTTATTTATTCATTCATTCATTCTTATATCCCACAATTATCCAAAAACAAGTTTCAGTTCAATGTGGCTTACATTCATCAGTCAGAAAGGATTACATTATTGTTAAACACTTACAATCAGACTAAGAACATTTGATGCCAGTGATAGGTTACTCAATAAGATTTCTTGAAAGGATGTATTAACAGGAAACACGAAATTGTGTTGGGGGGGGTGGGGGGGGGGAGATCACAGCAGAGAGGGAAAGCTACGGGGCAGACGTATCCAGCTTGTGAGAATGGCTGCCACAGCAGGGCCCCTCTGAGAAGGGAAAGAAATTTTTAAAGAAGAATGGGAAGGGAGGAGGAGATGGACTATGGTGGGGAGAAGGGGAAGAGATGTCTGGACCATGGGGCCCCCTAGAGCTGTGGGGTCCAGGGCAACTGCCTTTTTGCCCTCCCCCCTAAAGCTGACCCTGCACTCCTCCATATCTACCATATTCCCCATCTCCCATTCCACCTCCCCCATATCCAGCATGTGCCTCCATCTCACCTTCTGACCCTTCCTTATATCCAGCATGTGCCCTCATCTCCCCTTCCAACCACCCCATATCCTGCATCTTACTCATTTGTCCCATACTTTCCTTCCAGCATCTGCACCTTTTTTTTCCCTTTCATCTTCCCCATGTCCAGCATGTGCCCTGATTTCCCTTCCTTCTCTCCCATGTCCAGGATGTGTCCTGATCTTCCATTCTACCCCCCCCCCCCCCCCACCTGCACCTTATCTCACCTCCCTTTTCCTGTCAACACCACCACTATCCAACACCACCACTATCCTCTTGCCCAAGTGCAGGAGAAACAGGAAATGGCAGTATGGGGCCTCTGAGCCTGCGCTCTGTGTCCTCTGCAACTTCTTAGGTCAGAGGAGGCATGAGTCACTGTCACAACTGTGACTATATTTCCTGTCGGACTTGCTTTGGGGTTCCTCCAGCCAAGCTAAGTCTGCATGCAAATCCTGAAGCCTGGGTGGAAATCCTGAAATCCGTTCCAGTCCAGGCTAGCCAATTCCGGGATTCTGTTCCAGCCAAGCTGTGCTCTGCTGTTGTGTTGCTAAGCTCCACCCTGCTGGTGACCTCACCTGTAGTGCCTTTATTACCACCTGGGAACTTTCTAAGTTTGCCTTTGCATCGCTATAGGTCAGTTGGTATGCTTCTGCACTTCTGCTTCTGTGTTCTGTTTGTGGGCTTTTGCCTTTAGTGTTCTGTGGAGGACTTGCAGCTCATCTGCATATCCTTACAGCCTTCTCTGGGGTGACACCCAGGTCCACTCCGATCCACTCAGGGCCTCCGCTCTAGGTGCCGCGCGCCGGGGCATTTTTCTCTTTACATCTAATCTTCTTCCCAGTTGCTAAAGTACCTCAGTCATTTATGGCCCCTATTCACATTCTCTTCCTAGCCCTGTCCCTTCCTAATCTTTTCCCTCACCCCCTACCTCTCTCCGCTACAGGAACTCACTGCCCATCCATCGACTTCATCACCTCACCTTCTCTCCTACCCTCTTTCTCCCTCTTGGCTTTTAATCTCCACCTCTTTCTTCCGTCTATTTTGCCTTCCCCATTCCACCTAAATACCTCTCGCCTTCGACGCCTTCGTGGCCACACCTCTCCTACTCTCCTCCGCTCTCTTTTACTCCTTCTCTTACTCTCAGCCGGTGACATCAATCCCAATCCTGGCCCCCCTCACCAACTATTATCTCAATTCTACAGATCTCACCGCGACCTCTCTAACCTCATCTCTATTTCTCTACTCCCCTCCTCTTCTCTGCCCTTCTCTTGCGCCCTATGGAATGCCCGCTCTATCTGTAACAAACTCGCCTATATCCAGGACCTCTTTATCTCGCGTCACCTCCATCTGCTCGCCATAACAGAAACCTGGCTCTGCCCTGATGACTCTGCTTCAGTCGCAGCCCTGTGCCATGGCAGTTATCTATTTTCACATACTCCTCACCCTGCTGGCCGTGGGGGCGGTGTTGGACTACTTCTCTCTCCCTCCTCCAGATTTCAACCCCTTCTTCCACCTCAATCTCACTGTTTTTCCTCCTTTGAAGTCCACTCTATCCGCCTTTTCTCTCCTCTGCCTCTTCGAATAGCGGTCATTTATCGTCCCCCTGATAAGTCCCTTTCATCCTTTCTCAGTGACTTTGACGCCTGGCTTGCCTTCTTCCATGATCCTTCCTCCCCCTCTCTCATCCTTGGTGACTTTAATATTCCTGCTAATGAACCTTCCAACTCTTATATTTCCAAGTTACTCGCTTTAACGTCCTCCTTTAATCTCCAACTATGCTCCACCTCCCCCACTCATCAAAATGGTCACTGTCTTGATCTCATCTTCTCCTCCAACTGTTCACCCTCTAGTTTCCTTGCCTCTGATCTTCCCTCCTCTGATCACCATCTTATAACTTTCACACTTAAATCTCCTCCCTCCCAGTCCCATCCTATCTTATCTAATTTATCTAGGAATCTTCACGATATTGACCCTTCATCTCTATCCTTCCATGTTTCAAACCTCCTCTCTACTGTGGCACCATCCACGTCTGTCAACGAGGCTGTTTCTTCTTACAACAGTACTCTATCCTCTGCCTTAGACACACTTGCACCTTTGATGACCTGCCCTATAAGGCGTACAAAACCCCAACCTTGGCTGACTTCTAATATCCGCTACCTACTTTCCTGTACCCGCTCCGCCGAACGCCTCTGGCGGAAATCTCGGGCCCTTGCTGATTTCTTATACTTTAAGTTCATGCTGATCTCCTTCCAATCTGCTCCTTTACGTGCCAAACAGGATTATTATATCCAACTGACCAACTCTCTTGGCTCTAATCCTCGACTTCTCTTCACCACATTGAACTCTCTCCTCAAGGTGCCCCTCCCCCAACTCCCCCTTCATTATCTCCTCAGACCCTTGCTGAATTCTTTCACAACAAGGTTCA
This sequence comes from Microcaecilia unicolor, assembly GCF_901765095.1. Lineage (NCBI taxonomy): Eukaryota > Metazoa > Chordata > Amphibia > Gymnophiona > Siphonopidae > Microcaecilia > Microcaecilia unicolor. The sequence goes on along the minus strand of NC_044035.1, from coordinate 71,191,637 downwards.
AAAGATAAACCTTGCTTTCTCTACCTCACCACCTCTCCCTCCACTAGTCCGTTCCTCTCTCTCTCCTTCCCCTCATTCCCTTTCCTCCTTTCCTGAAGTTACTATTGAGGAAACCACACTTCTCCTTTCTTCCTCAAAATGTACCACCTGTTCCTCTGATCCCATTCCCACCCACCTTCTTAATGCCATCTCTCCTGCTCTTATTCCTTTTATCTGTCACATTCTCAACCTCTCACTTTCCACTGTGACTGTCCCTGCTGCCTTTAAACATGCTGTGGTCACACCTCTCCTTAAGAAGCCTTCACTCGACCCTACTTGTCCCTCTAATTACTGACCCATCTCCCTCCTTCCTTTTCTCTCCAAATTACTTGAGCGTGCTGTTCACCGCCGCTGCCTTGATTTTCTCTCCTCACATGCTATTCTTGACCCACTACAATCTGGTTTTCGCCCTCTCCACTCAACCGAAACTGCGCTTACTAAAGTCTCCAATGACCTATTACTGGCTAAATCCAGAGGTCAATATTCCATCCTCATTCTTCTTGATCTTTCCGCTGCTTTTGACACTGTCGATCACAGCATACTTCTCGATACCCTGTCCTCACTTGGATTCCAGGGCTCTGTCCTTTCCTGGTTCTCTTCCTACCTCTCCCTCCGCACCTTTTGTGTTCACTCTGGTGGATCCTCTTCTACTTCTATCCCTCTGCCTGTCGGCGTACCTCAGGGTTCTGTTCTTGGTCCCCTCCTCTTTTCTATCTACACTTCTTCCCTTGGTTCATTAATCTCATCCCATGGCTTTTCCTACCATCTCTATGCTGATGACTCCCAAATCTACCTTTCTACCCCTGATATCTCACCTTGCATCCAAATCAAAGTTTCAGCGTGCTTGTCTGACATTGATGTCTGGATGTCTCAATGCCACCTGAAATTAAATATGACCAAAACCGAGCTTCTCATTTCCCCCCCCCAAACCCACCTCCCCGCTCCCCCCATTTTCTATTTCTGTTGATGGCTCTCTCATTCTCCCTGTCTCCTCAGCTCGAAACCTTGGGGTCATCTTTGACTCTTCTCTCTCCTTCTCTGCTCATATCCAGCAGATTGCCAAGACCTGTCGTTTCTTTCTTTACAACATTCGTAAAATCCGCCCCTTTCTTTCCGAGCACTCTACCAAAACCCTCATCCACACCCTTGTCACCTCGCGTTTAGACTACTGCAATCTGCTTCTTGCTGGCCTCCCACTTAGTCACCTCTCCCCTCTCCAGTCGGTTCAAAACTCTGCTGCCCGTCTCATCTTCCGCCAGGGTCGCTTTACTCATACTACCCCTCTCCTCAAGACCCTTCACTGGCTCCCTATCCGTTTTCGCATCCTGTTCAAACTTCTTCTACTAACCTATAAATGTACTCACTCTGCTGCTCCCCAGTATCTCTCCACATTCGTCCTTCCCTACACCCCTTCCCGTGGACTCCGATCCATGGATAAATCCTTCTTATCTGTTCCCTTCTCCACTACTGCCAACTCCAGACTTCGCGCCTTCTGTCTCGCTGCACCCTACGCCTGGAATAAACTTCCTGAGCCCCTACGTCTTGCCCCATCCTTGGCCACCTTTAAATCTAGACTGAAAGCCCACCTCTTTAACATTGCTTTTGACTTGTAACCACTTGTAACCACTCGCCTCCACCTACCCTCCTCTCAGGGCCGTGCCAACACGGTAAGCGAGGTAAGCGTGGCAGGGGGGCGCTTCCCTCTGGGGGGCGCTGCCGCACCATGCTCACCTCGCTCGCCCTCCCGCTCCCATTGTTCAACTGCCCGCCCTGAGCGCTCTCTTCTCCCCCCCCCCAACATCCCTTTTCTTTTTTTTTTCTTTTTAAATTTACCTCCGTGGCAGCGCAGCGTCAGGGAAGGAGGCGGCGCTCCCGACGTCTCTAGCCTTCCCTTCGCTGTGTTCCGCCTTCTTCTGACGTCATTTCTTTGACGTCAGAAGAAGGCGGAACACAGCGAAGGGAAGGCTAGAGACGTCGGGAGCGCCGCCTCCTTCCCTGATGCTGCGCTGCTGGACCGCCATGGAGGAAAATTTAAAAATAAAAAAAAGAAAAGGGATGTTGGGGGGGTGGAAGAGAAGAGGGCGGGCAGTTGAACAATGGGAGCGGGAGGGCAGGGGAGAGACGAGAGCATGGATGCGAAGGGGGAGGGGAGAAGAGGGCGGGCCAGGCCAGGCCAACTGGGACATGGGAGCGAGAGGAGAGAAAGGAGCAAAGATGCGAGGGGGGGAGTCATGGAAGGGAGAGAGGGGAATTGCTGGATGGGGATTAATGGAGAGTGACAAAGGAGCATGGATGGGATGGGCAGGGCTCAGGGAGCGAGGGGAATTGCTGGAAAAGGATGAATGGAGGGGGCAGGGGACAGAGGAGCATGGATGGGAGGGCAGGGCTCAGGGAGAGAGGAGAAATTGCTGGACATAGAGGGGAGGTAAGAGAGATGAAGGAGATGAAATGAGGGAAAAGGAAGAGAGGAGAAAAACTGCACATGGATGAAGAAAATAGGCAGAACCTGAGGACCAGAAATGAAGAAGAAAGGAGGAAAGGAAAGAAATAAATGGAAAGGAAGCCCTGGATACGGAGTTAAGAGGACAGATAGCAGCAGAATCAGATACTGGGCCAGCATGATCAGAAAAAGAAAGTCACCAGACAACAAAGGTAGAAAAAAATCATTTTATTTTCATTTTAGTGTTTGGAATATGTCCACTGAGAATTTACATCTGCCATCTTATTTTGCAATGTATAGCAATTTGTTTCTAAGAATATTGCTGACAATTCCTGTCAGTGTGGCAAGTGGTGAGCGATCATTTTCACGGGGGGGGGGGGGGGGGGGGCGCCACCGCCGCCAACTGATAGTCTGCAGGGGGGGGGGCGCCAACTGATAGTCTGCAGGGGGGCGCCAGAGACCCTAGGCACGGCCCTGCCTCCTCTCTTCCTTCCTGTTCACATTAATTGATTTGTTTTGCTTACTTTATTTATTTTTTCTCTATTAGATTGTAAGCTCTTTGAGCAGGGACTGTCTTTCTTCTATGTTTGTGCAGCACTGCGTACACTATGAGGCATATTTTCAAAGCACTTAGCCTTCCAAAGTTCCATAGGTTTCTATGGAACTTTGGAAGGCTAAGTGCTTTGAAAATATGCCTCCTTGTAGCGCTATAGAAATGCTAAATAGTAGTAGTACTGTCTGTGGGCTTTTGCCTTCTGCTTCTGTGTTCTGTCTGTGGGCTTTTGCCTCCTACTTTAGTGTGTCTGTTTGTGGGCTTTTGCCTACTGCCTTCGTGTGTTGGTTTGTGGGCTTCTGTCTTCTGCCTCAGTGTTCTGTCTGTTTGTGGGCTTTCTGTTTTATTTCCCTGTGTGTTGGTGGCTGCCTGGTGTTCAGCCTTCTGTTGTGTTCTGGTATTAGGTGGTAGTTGTAGCCCAGCTTTGGGTTTAGCCTTGTCTGTCTATTTTGTGTTCTTATTTCCCTCTGCCTTTCCCTCCAGTCCTTGTTTGTGCAAGCTTGTTGCTGAGCCCTGTTACCTGGGGAGGTTTCCCTAGTTCTGTGCCCTGATTCCTGGCCCTGTTAGTCAAGCTTGCTTTTGAGTCCTTTCCCCTGTGTGTGTTCCTGGATCCTGTAAGTCCTGCCGGCAACCTGCACCTGGGGGCTCAACCCCTGGGTAATGGTGGTCAAGTGTAGGTGAAGTCTGTTCCAGTCCTGTATCCCTGCCTATCTACGTCTGCAGTTCCCTGCCGTGTTGGTGTGTTGCCCAGTACTGGTTGGGGGTTTTGCCTGCCACTGTCGCTCTACGGCAGTGGCCCAAGGGCTCACAAGTCCTGTTTCCCCTTCAGAGGCCTGACAATCACAAACGATGAGCAGGTTCAAGGTGTCCAAGGCCTTACACTGCTATTTTCTACCTGCCGCTTTCCTGTTCAGTTTGCAGGGAGGAAGAGGGTTTGCTTCATTTTAGCACCTTATCTGTTATCTGTATTCTGATTTTCTTATTCCATCAATGTGATTGTTGTTGTATTATATTGTAAGCCACATTGAGCCTGCAAATAGGTGGGAAAATGTGGGATATAAATGCAGCAAATAAATAAATTCTTTCCTCTGTTGGAAGTCGTGTGGCACACTGGTTGAGAAGTACCGAGTGAGACTATTCTTGGGGAGGTGGATGGGACTGTATGTCTTATCAATTCTGCTGTCTATGGAAAACATCTGTTACAGGTAAGTCACATTGCTTTTTCTGTTGACAAACAGGATTGCCAGGAATCCAAGTGGGTAACTTCCAGGGCTACTCTTTTTCATACTAAATCTTTTGAGCAGCCCAAATAGTTGATTGCATGGGTTGTTAGCTGATAGCATAGATAGGCCAGCATTAGTTGACTGAAGGCACATTCCTAAGCTGAGGTTTGTTCCAAATAAAGCTATGTCACAAAAACATAAAGGGAAAGTCACGTAGCTGCTTTGCAGATACTATCTTGTGAGGAAGGCTTTTAGAGCACCATTAATGGGGACAGTATTTCTGATGTTATAGTAGGTGATCATCTGGCATCCAGTGATCACCAGATGATGTGGTTTAATATTAAGATAGGTGTAGGAGAGGGTTCATTCCAAAGTGAAGGTTATAGACTTCAAAAAAACTAACTTTATTCAGATGGGGGATTACCTCAGGGAATTGCTGTCTGGATGGGAACATCTAAAAGAAGTAGGAAAGCAGTGGGCAAAATTGAAAGGTGCTATTGTAAGGGCAACGAATGCATCCAAGGGTACTGAAGCAACTTAGGAAAGTTCTAGCAGCTCTGCAGGCTGACCTTTGCAATGTTCTCTAGAGTCGGGAGTAGTCCCGGCAGACTGGAGAAGAGCATATGTGGTCCCTCTTCACAAAAACAGAAGTAAGGAAAAGGTTGGGAACAATAGGCTGGTAAATCTGACCTCTGTGGTAAGTAAATTAATGGAAATGCTTTTAAAACAGAAAATAGTAAAGTTTTTGGAATACAATGGATTACAGGACCCAAAACAATAAATCTGATTAATTTCTTTGACTGGGTGACCTGAGAGTTGGATCGAGGGAAAGCGCTAGTGTGGTGTATTTAGATTTTAGCAAAGCCTTTGACACTTTCCACACAGACAAGTAAAAAATAAACTGAGTGATCTCAGTATGGGCTTTAAAGTGACTGATTGGGTTAGGAACTGGTTGAGTGGAAGGCGACAGGCAGTAGTGGTAAATGGAGCTCATTCTGAGGAAAAGGATGTTACCAGTGGTGTGCCACAAGGTTCGTTTCTTGGGCTGGTTCTTTTTAGTATTTTTGTAAGTGAAATTGCTGAAGGGCTGTCTGGTAAGGTTTGCCTCTTTGCGGATGATACTAAAATCTGCAATAGGGTAAACAACTCTGATGGTGAGGATAACATGAGGAACGACTTAGTAAAGCTAGAGGAATGTTTGGGAATTTGGCAGCTCAGATTTAATGCTAAAAAAATACAGGGTCATGCATTTGGGCTGCAAAAACCTGAGGAAACGATACAGTTTTGGGGGTGATGAACTTTTGTGCACAAAACAGGAGCAGGACTCGAGTGTGACCATATGTGATGATCTTAAGGTGACCAAACAGGTAGAAAAGGTGATGGCGAAAGCTAGAAGGATGCTTGGGTGCATAGGGAGAGGAATGGCCAGGAGGAAAAATGGGATGATGATGCCCCTGTATAAGCCTCTTTTGAGACCTCATTTAGAATATTGTGACAATTCTGGACACCGCATCAAAGATATAAACAAGATGGAGTTGGTCCAAAGGGTGGCTACTAAAATAGTGAGTAGTCTTCAATTATAAAGCATATGAGGACAGACTTAAAGATTTCAATATGTATACTTTGTAAGAAAACCATGAAAGGGGAGATATGATAGAGAGATTTAAATACCTATATGGCATAAATGCACAGGAGGCAAATCTCTTTTAACTGAAAGGATGCTCTGGAACGAGAGGGCATAGAACGAAGGTGATAGACTCAGAAGTAATTTGAGGAAATACTTCTTCATGGAAAAGTGCTACGATTGTCACTGTTTTCCATGTCTGTGCTCATCTCGCCCTCTGGTGGCCAGAACCGGTGGCTGCTATAGACTGTTTTCTTGCTGTTTCCCAAGCAGGTTTCAGAAGACATTCCAGTCCGGTTTGGATCTTCCTACTTGCCAAACTTGCTTGGGTTGTTTGGAACTAAGCAGCACCCTTACCTGTGACCTCACTTGTAATTGCCTTTATTATGCACCTGGCCCTTTCAGCTGGGCCTTTGCAACACCAAGAGTCCCTAGGTTAGTTGGTGTGCTGTTAGTAGCACTTCTGCCTTGCTTTGTTTCTTGCCTGTTTGCCTTGCCTTGTTTAGTCTGTATGCAGTTAAGCTCTTTAGCTCTTCTGCTTTTATCCTTTTGTGGCTGCTTGTCAGCCTTCTGCCATTGCTTTATTATTTATCTGTGCTTGTTGCTTTGTATCCTGCTTGCTTATCCCTAGCTTCGGTTCCCTTCCTACTTGTCTCTGTCTTGCAAGCCTTCAGCGTTTCGAAAAACCATATAATCAGATTGCCTTCTTAGATCAATAAGTAATTCATTCCAGTAGCAAGCTGCCAAATAAGCCAATGTGCCAGAGCAAACCTGTTTATAAACTAGCGGTCACAGCACAGACCCCTGAAGAACCCCACTATTTACACTTCTCCATTCAAAATATTGACCATTCAACCCTATTCTCTGTTTCTATCTTTTAACTGGTTCTTAATCCACAATAGGACACTGCATTCTATGCCATAACTTTCTACTTTCCTCAGGAGTCGTTCATGAGGTACTCTGTCAAATGCCTTTTGAAAATTCAAATACATAATATCAACTGGCTCACCTCTGTTCATATGTTTACTCACCCCTTCAAATGTAGTGGATTGGTGAGGTTAAGATTTCCCTTGGCTAAATCCTAGGTCTACTGAAATAAAACAAAATTGGCTGAAGAATTCCAGTTCAAAGAAGGGAAGAATGGATGCAAGTTTTCAAACAAACAAAAAAACAAAAAAAAAACCCACCAACAACATCATAGTCAATGGTATACTGAAAAAAGTAAAAAAGAAACATTTCTCTGCAGAACTTTGCCATATGACCATTCGGCAAAGTAGAAGGAAAAAAAACTGAGTTGTTGAGGAGACTGCTGCACACAGGAAAGCCCATGCATGGTCAGAAATCTAAATTAAATTTATGAGCTCTGGGAGAGCATCTCGGTGCCATCAGATGATGTCACCCACTGGTATGCCTCACTCAATCCTGTGTGTCGACAGAAAAATGTTTCTTCACAGAAAGCAGGGGCCAGCCCTAGGGTATCTGATACCTTAGGTGAACTGGCAGCCATGCACCATTGCTCTTCTCATAGTTCAGTATCTCCCCTTTCCAAATGTCCAGCATTTCTCTTCTTCCCAAACCCTCACCCCCGGTGTCCAGCATCTCCTTCACTCTCTCCCCCCCCCCCCCCCAGGTGTTTAGTCTATCTCTTCCCCTTGTACCATTCATGTATCTAGCATCTTCCCTCCCCCCTTAAGATGTTCAGTATCTCTTTCCCTTCCCCTTCTCTCCAGTGTCCAGCATCTCCCCCCCTTACCCTTCTTCTGCCACCACTGCTTTCACTGGCAGAGCTGAGCTGGGAGCCAAGCCTGCGGCAGTAGGCCTTTGATCATCCATATGCACTCAAGGCTAACTGCATCCCAAACCCTCAACATCCTATCAGAGGGAGTGGGATGTGGCGGGTCTTAAATGTGCATGTAAGGATGCGCAAAGGTCCACTGCCGACAGCAGCTTTAAAGGACTGCTTTTCACTGTCTTTGCTGGTTGGGGGGGGGGGGGGGGAATTCTGTATCAGTCGCCCAAAGTTGGGCACTAAGTTTTGTGTGTGATTGGCTAAATTGGTGTTAACGATCAGTAAGTGGCATTAACAAGTACTTAATTGGCAGTGATTAGGAGTTACACATGGATCTGCTCTACACTTTATTCTATAACATGCATGCCTAATTTTCATTGCGCACAACTCAAAAGGGGGAATGGCCACAGGAGAGGCATGGGTGGGTCAGGGGCATTCCCAGAATTTAGGCGCAGTGTTATAGAATTCCTGCATTTGCCATTAGCTGGCCATGAGTATTTACACCAGCCTTTGGCAGGCATAAATGCTTGTACCTAAAGTTAGGCATGAAGTGTGCACTAAGCTAATATTTTATAAAGGCCACTCCATGCAGAACAGACTTTATAGAATACTGGCTTAGCACGGATCATCCCGGTGCCTAACTTTGGACGATCTATACAGAATTCCTCCGATTATACTGGTGCTGCACTGCTGCACCCGAAGCCTGCCATCTTAGGTAGACACCTTTTTTGCCTAGGTATAGGGCCGACCCCATAAGGAATACTTCTGGATGTATGGAACAACTTCCCAGAATTGAGCTTAAAAACTGCACAGTCCTTAGCTGAAGGAAAGCAAGGGTGAAGGCAGAGATTGAAGTCTACGGAATTGACACAAGAAGGAAAAATGAGACGAGGCGGGCCTTATGATGTTTATCTGCTGTCATATTTTCCATCTATGAAATGAGATTTTAAGACTGAACTCATCAATGCTACACTTACCCTCTTTCCCATGACCTGCATGGATTATCTTGGTGGTGTACATGAATGAATCTATTAGACAACCACAATCATGCAAGTTGCATCACAGTTGTTAAGTGGCAAAACCAACACTTAGATAATGCATGACAGCATTTTGTTTCCTGATTCTGCTCTTTTAATGTAGTCATTTAAAATTTCATGTTCCAGAAAATGTTTTGAGGCTGTGTTTTGAGTGCTTCTTCAGGCAAGGACTCGCCAGTGAATGCAGTGAACCGATACTCCGCTGGAAAGCCTAGGTCTATTTTCCTTTGAATTAGTTCAGATTGTAGACGTTCAGCCTAAAAGTAAAAGTGTACCAGAAATTACTAACGTCCAGCATAATTAGAAAGTACATCAGGGATAAATTTTAACACTATACATTTGCATAGATTTCTAATTGATGTTCAGCCCCAATAATATTTTATCAGTTAGTTATCCTCTACTAATAACTAATCTTTTAGCATGGATGGTACCTGTTTCTATCCACATTGTGCACTCAGCAACAACATAAATAAAAACTAGATTAGTATTCAAAAAAGTTCCAACATTTAGCACAAGAAATTTTAATAGTGACATATTAATCGTAATAGGGGATTTTCTTCAGGGAAAACAGTTACAAACCCAAAATGTTCTTTAAATATTTGAACCTATATTGGATAAAGATCAGCTGCAGGGAAATATACCTTAACTAGTAAAAAAGGCCCGTTTCTGACACAAATGAAACGGGCGCTAGCAAGGTTTTCCTCGGAGTGTGTATGTTTGAGAGAGTGTATGTGAGAGTGACTGTGTGTGAGAGAGAGAGTGAATGTGCGGATGTGTGTTTGTGAGAGAGAGAGAGTGAGTCTGGGTGCGAGTGTGTCTGTGAGAGAGAGAGTGTGTGTGTGAGAATGAGAGTGTGTGCAAGTGTGTATGTGAGACACAGTGTGAGAGAGAAAGAGTGTGTTTCACACAGATACAGTGTGTGCGAGAGAGAGAGAGTGTGTGTGAGACACAGACTCTCTGTGAGACTGAGTGTATGAGACCAAGAGAGTGTGAGTGACTGTGTGACACATAGAGAGTGAATGTGATACAGTGTGAGACATAGAGTGTGTGAGAGACAGTGTGTGAGAGTGAGAGAGAGAAAGACATTGACTGTGAGAGAGAGAGAGTGTGTGTGTGACAGAGATACCCCCCCTCTCTGGTGTCAGCCCCCCCTCCCTCCCTCTCTCTGGTGTCAGGCCCCCCCTATCTCTCTGGTGTCTGAGCGTTACTGTGCAGGACGCTGAGCTCTGGCTGTGCTTCAAGGAACTGGCCAATCCTATTTAATAGAATGCACCTCCAACATTCTGAAGCCGAGAAACCTTGTGTGGTTGGTCACTTCTGCTTGTGACGAACCCGGAAGTACGTGATGTCAATTCAGGAGATGGATACAGAGAGCAGGAATGCCTCAGCCATGCGGTCAGCTTCAGAATGTTGGAGGTGTGTTTTATTATATAGGATGCTTTATTCAGAGCACATTATGCATATGGAGGAGGAGTGGCCTAGTGGTTAGAGCACCAGTCTTGACAGAGGTTGCCAGTTCAAATCCCACTGCTGCTCCTCGTGATTTTGGGCAAGCCACTTAACCTTCCATTGCCTCAGGTACAAACTTAGAGCCCCTGTTTACTAATGTGTGCTAGTGTTATAAGAATATTATGGGTGTCTACACAGTTAGTGTGTGCTAAAAATGCTAATGCACCTCTAGTGCAGCTTAGTAAACAGGGCCCTTAGATAGATTGTGAGCCCTCCTGGGACACGGAACTACCTAGTGTACCTAAATGTAACTCACCTTGGGCTACTACTTAAAAAGGTGTGAGCAAAATCCAAATTTAAAAAGAATAAATAAATAAAATGTCAGTTTGGTGACATTTTATCACATGACACTTCATCACCATGGATGTGACACCTCATCACATATTCAAGCTAAATATATTCAAACTTGTGGAAAACTTAAGGCACATGGGGGGGGGGAATGCATGCTAGAACACACTGGCCCTTAAATATGAGCCTCATTAAAATTTGTTGAGGGGAGGTCACGTGACGCTATGAACGGGAGCAGACGCTAGATGAACTGCTCCTGCCTTCTCCTCAAGAATCGCTACTAAAAAATCACTCAGAAAGAGAGTTTATCTCGTTACCTGCAAGAGGATCATAGCGCGAAACGAAAGCAGACCTGCTAAATGCAAATATTGTTGAGTATGACAAGTAAATCAGCCAGAAAAGAGAAAGACAAAAGTCGGCCGATTAGTGACAAAATGGTGGTGCCGGCGAGCCCGGGAACATCAGCGGTGGGATCCGCATGGGCCGCTGAGATCGTGGGCGAAGTCACCCATGTGCTGGAAGCTATTTTGGATAATAAACTCAGCTCGTTGGATACTAAATTAGAATCGCTGCATAGTAGCGTAGCTCAAATACAACTGGATATGGCACATTATCAACAAAGAGCTAGTGACACAGAAGATCGAGTTGGCATCTTAGAATTGGAAATAAAACAGCTGAAACAGACAATTGCTTCTTATAATGACAAGCTTCAGGACTTAGAAAATAGGTCCCAGCGAAACAATCTTCGCATTATAGGATTGGCTGAAGGACAAGGAGACCGGGATCTAAGCAGGTACCTGGAAAAATGGCTGGCAGAAGAACTGGCGTTGCTGGAGACGCTAGGGCCGTTAAAAATCGAAAGAGCACATCGCTTGGGACAGAAGCAGGTGTCGGATGGCAGACCACGGGTGGTTATATGTAAAATCCTCAACTTTGCCCACAAAAATGTTATCTTGCAAGCTTTGAGAAGTGGAAAAGAGCTGCACAGTGGGAACCGTGAAGTGTTATGCTTTCAAGATTATTCGTCGGCGGTGGCAGTGCAAAGGAAAAACTTTTCGTCAGTATGTACCAAGCTGGTCAGTCGGAAAATAAAATTTGCGCTGTTATACCCGGCGAAATTGAGAGTAGTCTACCACTCGGGTACAAAGATGTTTAATACAGTGGAGGAAGCGCAGACTTTTGTACAACAACTGGAAGCGGGGCAGTAATATCCCTGGCATGACTTGGTGCTACGGACTGCTTGTTAAAAACTTGATTCGCAGGCTACTGGACATGGGAAAACTATTGCTGTGCAACAATCAATACTAATCTGGCTATAATCATACTAGGTGAGCTCAATTTGCAAGAGCTCATGCGTAGAGGGTGGATTACTAAGCGACATTACATGCAGACGTTATAATTGAGAAGTAGAGAGGGCAGTAGAGATGTTAGAGCAAATGGCTCACTCAGAGAGGATACTGCTGAGTGCTTTTGATAATTGCTGGTCGCTGGAGAGACAGTGTGAACAGGAAAGGAGCCACCCAGAAGAAGTCTGTGTTTTGGATTGCAAATCGAGTTCGATGCTAGCTGAAGGACATGGAGAGAGTTGAATAAGCAGACAGTTCCAATAATACTATGGAGGTTGCAGGAACTTTTGCTGCTCCCATAAGTACTTTTATAACTGCAAGGACTCTCATGGCTGGTAAACTAATAAACCTGAGGCACTGATGACAGGATACTAACTCTGCTAACTGTACAACATGCTGTGTGGGTGTTTAGAATCATTTGATAAAGGATGGTTTAGGGAATGGCTGACAGAAGTGGAGATGTAGTAAACTGAGAATGGAGAATGCAGGATTATATTGATTAAGCTATGTATGACTGGTAGGGACACTGGTTTGAAAGTATTAGACTACGATTGAAAGGGAGCTATTTGTTGAGAGAATGAATGTGTAAGTAACAGAATGGTAGAGGGTCAGTGATTAAAAGAGATGTAGGATGTAGATGATGGGAGGAAGGGCTTAGAAAGTGACCTGATTCCTTGGGAATAAAGGGAATAAGAGGGAGGGGGAGAATGGGAGGGGTAGGGGTAGGGGTAAGGGTGGTTTAGGGCTACAGCAGGGGTGGGGGGGAGGGGATTAACTCATTATGAATCAGAAAATTTGCTGCTAAAGGTAGAGAGAGACTGGTATTCAAAGGAGAGAGTCTGGGCTGGCTTCTCTAATGGATAATCAGGAGACAGAATGGCTGGACACAGGAGGGTAACAGATTAAAGTAGCATCTTGGAATGTAGAGGAATACACTCCCCAATTAAAAGATCAAAGATTCTGCGGCATCTTAAACGTATTGGGGCGGATATTGTGATGCTTCAAGAAACGCATTTGTCAGATGTTGAACATACTAAGTTAGCCAAATGGTGGGTAGCTGATTGCGTGGCATCAGCGGCCCTTGGCCGGAAAGGAGGGGTGGCATTATTGTTTAGAAAAGGGATAGCAGTACAGGTACATAAAACAATAAAAGATCCGGAGGGTAGATTTATTCTTTGTATTGTTACACTAAATAGACAAAAAATAATCTTGGGCAGTATATATGCTCCTAATGTAATAGATTTAAAATTTTATAAGACGTTGCTTAAGCAAATCACGCAGCTAGAAACATTGCCCATACTGGTGGGAGGAGATTTTAATACGACTTGGGACCCAATACTAGATAGATCACATCCTCCACTTGCTATAAAAAGGATAAGTACTAGGGGTCTGCTGGATTTTTGTACAACGCTTGATTTATTTGATATCTGGCGGACCTTACATCCACTAAATAAAGAATACACAAATCAATCTAGAGCACATGGCTCATCGTCTAGAATCAACTACTTGCTAACATCCCACACATTACTAACTGACATTACAGAAGCACACATAGACCCATGCGTTATATCAGATCACTCAGTGGTAAGAATGCGATGGATAGGAGGAGGGGACGAAGAGAAGTTAAAAAGCTGGACGTTTCCGACATATTTGCTCAGAGATGCACGATTTGGGGAATTTCTGCAAGCAAAATGGGATGGGTACACGCACCTTAATGAGGGTTCGGTTGTTGGAGTTACTAGCCTCTGGGAGGCTGCGAAAGCAGTTTTGAGAGGTGAAATAATAAGTTATGTTACGCACTATAAAAGAACAAGAGATAGAGAAATTGTGAGGCTTGAAAAACAACTAGGTAAATTGAATAGACAATATGGCCTGAACCCCTGTAACAGAACCAGGCAAGAAGTGATGGCACTACAAACGGCCCTGAATTCATTGTTACATGAGAGGGAAAAGAAATCTCAAGCCTACTATCGTTTCCAACTTTATAGACATGGGAATAAAGGAGGCAAGTGTTTAGCTCGACTTATTGCATCAAAATATGCCCCTCGAAACATAACAACTATTAAAAATGCAGAGGGAACGCTTATACACTTTAATCAAGAGATTAGGTCCGCTTTTCAAACATATTATCAGAGCCTATATACGGCATCAGATCAGGAGGGCCTCCCGGGAGAACTATATTTGGATAGTATTCAAGTCCCGAAATTGCAGAATAGTGACCAAATTCGTCTGAATGCCAAGATTAGTGCTGATGAGGTCATTTGGGCTATAGCTCAGAGTAAAGCCCCAGGCCCTGATGGATATAAAGCAGAATTCTATAAGTTGATGGGGGACTCGGTTGTTCCAACTTTGGTCAAGGTAATTAATGAATGGATAACAAATGGCAAGATGCCGGCACATTTAAATTTAGCCCGAATAGTGGTGTTTCCTAAACCTAAAAGAGATGAAAAGTTGGTAACTTTTTATAGGCCCATCTTACTAATTAATCAAGAAGCAAAATTATTTGCCAAAATTTTAGCCAATAGATTGGGCAGGATATTACCTCATCTTATTCATAAAGCGCAGGTAGGGTTTGTACAAGGTAGATCAATCACAAAAAATCTAAGAAGTATTCTGGCATCCTTGGAGGGATTGGGTCACTCCAAAGAACAGGCTCTAATGATCAGCTTTGATGCAGAAAAAGCGTTTGATAGAGCGGAGTGGCCCTTTCTGTACTCGGTGCTAGAAAAATATGGCTTTCACGCAGTGGTGTGCTGGAGCCGGCTCGCACCGGCTCTGCAGAGCCGGTTGTTACTTTTTGAAACATTTTGCGAGCCAGTTGTTCAGCTCAGCTGTCAGCAGGGACGGGACAAAGTTTTTGTTTTTTTTTCCTGGCTGGAGGCACGCATCGCATGCCCGCACACACCAGCTGTCACCTGATATTGGCAGCCCTGCCTCCTTGTGCTGGTTCCAGTGGCGTACCGAGGGCGGGGTGGGGGGGCAGACCGCTCGGGTGGAAACCAATAACTTGCAGTCCTCTTGCTCTCTCTCCGCCTTGCCAATGCGCCCTTCCTACTAGCGGCTCCTCCCAGCGGCTCCTCTCGCTCCTTCCGGTCAAGTCCCGCCCATCTTCTACGTCATGACGCCTTCCTCCCCCCTGCAGCACCCTGCGCACCAGTGAGTGCGCCCTTCCTACTTGTCTAACGGCTCCTGCAGCAGGTATTTGGCTCCTCTCTGGCTCTGTACCAGCACGAGCTAGTAGCGCCTTGCCGCCTTCCCTTCTGCTTCCTGCACTGCTAGTGCATGCACACCCTGGGCTCTGCCGGCCACTAGCTATCGTCGTCCAGTCCTCCTCGTCGGAAGAATCTTGGAGCACTTCACTTAAGTTCCATCCAGCCAGGTAATTAGGCCCCGCGGCGCAATCTCATATTTATTTATTTAAATTGACAAAAAAACACCATAAAATGTGAAAAGGAAGGACGGGGGGGGGGGGGGGGGGGGGGCAAGATAGCTTAATAATAATAACAAAGAACACTACTGGATGGGAGAGAAAGGGCAATGGCAAAATGGGCATGAATGGCTAAATTTTAGTGAGGATATCCTGTTTCCTGATGCCTGGGTTCGTCTTAATTGTTGTTGTTGTAATCTACCATGGGAAGCCTGGTGTTATAAAGTTGATGGAATATTGAAATTAAATGGAAGTAGAAATAAACTCTCCTTTCATTGGGGCACACATGGAATCAGATCGTCATGTTTTGTAGAAGTTTACCTTTTTACACAAACGGATTATTCTGTTTTGAACATGTTTCAGGGGGAAGTGGTTTTATTAGTCAAAATAAATATTTTGTTTTATGCAGATTTCTTTTGTTTATACATAAATAGGCTATATAAGCCCCTAATGCAGCCCATATTGGTTTTCTTATATATTTTTTTCTTGTGATAAATTATACTGTGCCAAAACTGAAAACTCTTATCTCTGTTTGGTCGGTAATAAAAGGAGCTTATTCTGAACACTGTCTACCCTAAAAGGTTGTTTTGTGGCTGTATGAAGAATTGTGATATTGAATAAATAAGCGTATGTGTGTGTCCCTAGTCATGATGCATCCTAAGTTTATATAATAATCCTTTCAAGAAATCCAGTTAATCTTTTAACTTATTAGTGGAGCATTACCACAGAGGCTTGGTATGGTAATACTATGCCACAGCTAAGGAACAGCCAGGTTATTTTGAGTTAGTCTTCACTGGACCAAACTTGCTTTCCTTGTCCCATCACTATCCAGCAGGTAGGCAGTATCTTAAAAGATGGAGGATAAAGGATTTTTTAAAAAACATTTATCACACATTCCAAGCAAAGTTGGCTTACATTTCAAAATACACTAAGACAGAATAATAGAATTCAGTTATATCATGGGAACAAATAGATGATATGTCTGAAACATTTCATAGTAGCATATACAGTGGTGGAAATAAGTATTTGATCCCTTGCTGATTTTGTAAGTTTGCCCACTGACAAAGACATGAGCAGCCCATAATTGAAGGGTAGGTTATTGGTAACAGTGAGAGATAGCACATCACAAATTAAATCCGGAAAATCACATTGTGGAAAGTATATGAATTTATTTGCATTCTGCAGAGGGAAATAAGTATTTAATCCCTCTGGCAAACAAGACCTAATACTTGGTGGCAAAACCCTTGTTGGCAAGCACAGCGGTCAGACGTCTTCTGTAGTTGATGATGAGGTTTGCACACATGTCAGGAGGAATTTTGGTCCACTCCTCTTTGCAGATCATCTCTAAATCATTAAGAGTTCTGGGCTGTCGCTTGGCAACTCGCAGCTTCAGCTCCCTCCATAAGTTTTCAATGGGATTAAGGTCTGGTGACTGGCTAGGCCACTCCATGACCCTAATGTGCTTCTTCCTGAGCCACTCCTTTGTTGCCTTGGCTGTATGTTTTGGGTCATTGTCGTGCTGGAAGACCCAGCCACGACCCATTTTTAAGGCCCTGGCGGAGGGAAGGAGGTTGTCACTCAGAATTGTACGGTACATGGCCCCATCCATTCTCCCATTGATGCGGTGAAGTAGTCCTGTGCCCTTAGCAGAGAAACACCCCCAAAACATAACATTTCCACCTCCATGCTTGACAGTGGGGACGGTGTTCTTTGGGTCATAGGCAGCATTTCTCTTCCTCCAAACACGGCGAGTTGAGTTCATGCCAAAGAGCTCAATTTTTGTCTCATCTGACCACAGCACCTTCTCCCAATCACTCTCGGCATCATCCAGGTGTTCACTGGCAAACTTCAGACGGGCCGTCACATGTGCCTTCCGGAGCAGGGGGACCTTGCGGGCACTGCAGGATTGCAATCCGTTATGTCGTAATGTGTTACCAATGGTTTTCGTGGTGACAGTGGTCCCAGCTGCCTTGAGATCATTGACAAGTTCCCCCCTTGTAGTTGTAGGCTGATTTCTAACCTTCCTCATGATCAAGGATACCCCACGAGGTGAGATTTTGCGTGGAGCCCCAGATCTTTGTCGATTGACAGTCATTTTGTACTTCTTCCATTTTCTTACTATGGCACCAACAGTTGTCTCCTTCTCGCCCAGCGTCTTACTGATGGTTTTGTAGCCCATTCCAGCCTTGTGCAGGTGTATGATCTTGTCCCTGACATCCTTAGACAGCTCCTTGCTCTTGGCCATTTTGTAGAGGTTAGAGTCTGACTGATTCACTGAGTCTGTGGACAGGTGTCTTTCATACAGGTGACCATTGCCGACAGCTGTCTGTCATGCAGGTAACGAGTTGATTTGGAGCATCTACCTGGTCTGTAGGGGCCAGATCTCTTACTGGTTGGTGGGGGATCAAATACTTATTTCCCTCTGCAGAATGCAAATAAATTCATATACTTTCCACAATGTGATTTTCCGGATTTAATTTGTGATGTGCTATCTCTCACTGTTACCAATAACCTACCCTTCAATTATGGGCTGCTCATGTCTTTGTCAGTGGGCAAACTTACAAAATCAGCAAGGGATCAAATACTTATTTCCACCACTGTATATGATATATACCCAACTGAGCATTTAAAAATTTGTCCTTTAATGATACCATATGTTCAGAAATCCATAGCCATTTAGTATAGGTAGTTTAGTTATTCAAAGATTATCACATTCATACACCAGAGCAGGCATCCATCACATTGCAAAAGAAAACAACCTCTACAGAGTAAATCCAAAATTAAATTTTTATTTCCTTATTACTTTCTTCCAAAATTCCAGACAGCACATGTACAGATCATGGAGGACCCAAAAGCATTCCAAAACAAGTAAAGTCAGAAACAACACAGTTTATTGTTCAACCACCCTTAGGATTCACCTTTGGGTTTAAAAAGCAAAACCATGTGCATATCCTTTGTACCAATAATGTATAATAAAATTACATGTTGTTAATACTTTACCAGCTAACTCTCTCTCTGGGAATAGCCAGCTCTGCAATTTGTGTGTGTGTGTGGGGGGGGGGGGGGGGGGGGGGGGGGCACAGAGGTGGATGGGGGGGCGCAGAGGTGGATGAGGGAGAGAGCCTGTTGTTAAAAATTTACCAGCACACCACTGCTTTCACGGTAGCTTTGTGCAAGCGATCAGAGCACTTTATGACGCCTCTAGAGCACAGGTGCTGGTAAATGGTAATGTATTGGGTGAAATTCAAATTAGTAGGGGAACCAGGCAGGGGTGCCCTCTGTCACCTTTGCTTTTTGCGCTTCAACTAGACCCTTTAATTAGAGATAGATACGGATGTGCAGCACTTCCAGGGGTACAACTTGGAAATCAGGTATTCAAACTGGCTGCGTTTGCTGATGACCTGTTAATGATAATAACGAAGCCGAAGGAGACTTTGGGGACTCTCTTAGAGGTGCTACGAGAATACGGAGACTATTCGGGTTTCAAATTAAACATAGATAAATCGGAAGCTCTCGCCATAAATCTAGACATACAAAACTTATGGCCGAGAGGGTTCCCCTTGAAATGGGCGAATAACTCTTTTATGTATTTGGGTATTCAGTTGCCGACTAGACCAAGGGATTTATATCAGCTAAATATTACAAAATTACTGGAACAGACGGCACAGTAGTTAGACGCATGGGACACCCTAATGCTGTCTTTGGTGGGGAGGATATGTCTCATCAGAATGGTGATATTGCTGAGATGGCTTTATGCATTACAGATCCTACCCATAATGTTGCTGAAGAAAGATATAAAACATTTTTATCGACTAGTATTTCGGTTTTGCTGGGCTAGGAAATGTGCTAAGATGTAACAGAAATATATGCTGGGAGGCTGGAGACAAGGGGGCTTGGGCATCCCTAACCTTAGATATTAGAATGTGGCACGCCTTCTCCGCCAGGTGAGAGACAGGATATTCCAATCCCATGCACACACACCACTTGAAATTGAAGATGCGCTATTTAGTTCATATCATTACATAACATTAATACATTTGCAGAAAACCGAGATCCCACAGAGACTTAGGCATAATGTTTTGCTCATGCCCATCAGAGAAGCGTGGAAATTTTTGGGGACATTGCTAGGAGGAGATCCAAGAATAACGGAATTCATAAACATTAAGGGAAACCCGGCATTCGTGCCAGGGTTGGAGAATAAAATCTTTGATAGATGGGAGCAGTTAGGAGTGATCTGTTTGGCAGATGTGTTGGGAGAGAATGGGGATATAAAACCACTGTCACAGCTGTTGGCTCAAGGGATACAGAGATGGGGTGATACATATGCGTATATTCATTATTAATTTTTCCTCTTCTTGTGAAGGTGGTCTTCTTATTTTTTAGAATTTTGAATTTTATATAGTTGTAATGTTTATTTGTTTTAACAATGTTTGTGATCATGATTATGTTTGTTTTATTGTAATCTGCTTAGATGTTACAATGTGTGGGCTATAAATTTTGTTAAATAAATAAATAAAGGCAACATTTGTCTTGTTTTCTTTTCAATTGAGTTTGAAATTTAGGGCTGTGTTTACTAAGCCAAGCTGTAGGCATGCAAACTTTTTAGTGCGTGCTGGTAGAGACACCCATAGGAATATAATGGGTGTCTCTATTGTTAGCGTGCCTACAGCACGGCTTAGTAAACAGGGCCCTTAATTTGTAATGATCTGACCAGGGTACAGGTGACCATGTTAATTTGGAAATGTGAAAATTTTGGGGGGCTGTGAATTTATATGCTAGAATGTCTAGTTAGTGTCCTTTGTTATGGGACTGTGTGTTAGTGGATACAGATATAATGGAAAATTGCCAATTATGAAGGAAATTCAAGAAGTTTTTGGTATTGAGATCTTTATGTTTTTCTAGATGTAAATTAATGTCGCTCATCATTAGGATGTTATTTGAGTTGAGATCTACCACTGGCTGCCTTTCAGGTGCTGTGGAGGACTTGCAGCTCATCTGCATATCCTTACAGCCTTCTCCGGGGTGACACCCAGGTCCACTCCGATCCACTCAGGGCCTCCGCTCTAGGTGCCCAGCGCTCCCACCAGGTGCTGTGGAGGACTTGCAGCCCTTCTGCATTTCCTCACAGCTGTATCCGGGGTGACTCCAGGTCCACCCCGATCTTCCCAGGGCCCTCGCTCCAAGTGCACAGAGTTTCCAGGTGCTTTTTGGCTAGGATCAGGCGACCCTCAGGGGGAGGAATGCTGGCTGCGGCCTAACCCCTGGTAAGCCTTTCCTCAGCTGAGAGGTGCCCAGCTCTACCACCGGCTGCCTTTCAGGTGCTGTGGAGGACTTGCCGACCCCCCCCATTGCTGACCCGCCGCCACCTTTCACGACCTCCTGCCCTCTCGACCCCCTCTCTTGCCATGAACCCTCCCCCGTCGCCGCCTTCCTTTGCTTTTGCTGGTGGGGGACCCCAATCCCCGCCAGCCGATGTCCTCTTCGTCCTGCAGTCAGTGTAAAGTCTTCGTTCTGTTGCACAACGAAGACTTTGCACTGACTGCAGGACGAAGAGGACGTCGGCTGGTGGGGATTGGGGTCCCCCGCCAGCAAAAGCAAAGGTAGGCAGCGGCGGGGGGAGGGTTTGCGGGGGGGGGGGGGGTCGGGAGGGGGGGGGGTCAAGGCGAAATCTACGGGGGCCCAGGCCCCACGTAGCTACGCCACTGGTACTAACACTGCACTGCAGGGCAATACCTTCAAAATAAACATGCAGTGAATGAAGGAAGTATCTGATGTAAACTTAGCTTAGGGGGCCCTTTTACTAAAGCACAGCTAAAAGTGGCCTGCGCTGTTGTAGGTGAGTGTTTTGGACACACAGGTCCATTTTCTCAGTGCGCCTGGAAAAAATACATTTTTTTTGTGCCAGAAAATGGACGTGCGGCAAAATTAAAACCAGCGGGTGTCCATTTTCAGGTTGAGACCTTACCGCCACCCATTGACTTAGTGGTGGCGGTAAGGTCTCACCTGCTAACCGGGCAGTAAGCAGCCAGCGCACGTAAACTGCTGATTACTGATGGGTAAAAACGCCACGTGGTAGAAAATAGAAAATATTTTCTACCACGTGTTTGGGCACACGTCAAAATTGGAATTAAGGGCTGGGGCACATGGTAGCTGGATGGTAGTGCCAATTTGATATGCGTTGGACGCACATAGGCGTCTACGTGTCTTAGTAAAAGGGACCCTTAGTGAGGAATCCCAACAGGACCCATTTCACCATGGCAGGCTTCTTCAGGGGATTTTTCCACAATTATTTTCAGTACTTCCGACATAAACTAAGACTGCATTGCTGTGGCAACTTTTGAAAAACTGATACTGATGTGGACAATGTGAGAAAACTTGTTGACGATGCAAGAATAAAGGTCATTTGGGAGGTTTTTGGCCAATGATTGGTACAAGTTAAAAGGTGCTGCATTGGTTGAAATGTATGGTAATATCAGCACATAGCCATTGCAGCTTGAAACCTTTTACTACTGAGGCCTTTTTCCCTCCATGTTTTATTATAAAGAAAAAAAGTGAGGAAAATTTAGAAAGCATTATAATGAGTGTGTATTTCTCACAACTTTGGGGATTAGAGAGGCTATTTTGTGGGAATTGGTTCTTCTTTTTTATGTGATAAGCTTTGTGCTTGCAATTTCACATTTACAATAGGTTCTTCAAACACATCCACACTGCAGAACAGCTTATGATGGTCTCCTGCTACCTCTATTACTGAATTTCCTTTGGAAACTAAGGAGTCCTCTTACTAAGGTGCGCTAAATAAGATGCCCATTATATTCCTATGGGCTCTTTATCATTTAGCGCACACTAATTGTTAGTATGCGCTAAATCTGTTTTAGTGCACCTTAGGAAAAGGACCTCTAAATGCTCTTCGCTCCCAATGGGTAGTTTCCTTGGAGATTTCATGGAGACACCAAATCAAGCTTCAAGCATAAGGTTGGGTTTTGACTACGGAATACCAACTTATTTCTTATACATTTTAAAGTTATAGTGGGCCTTTTTTTGTTTCTGAACTTCACAAACAGCAAACCTTATTCTACCTCATTCAAAATTTCCAGAAACACTTCCAATAATGTTCCCATCCCATTCAACAAAATTAGAATCAAGAGTTTCAAAACCACTTAATACACCTCAGAGCTCCACAAAACCATTTAAAAATCATTTTCATTTTTAAAACTATTTGTATCCATTCATACACTCACCACATACTCCAACAAACTACTCTGCTCTCTTCGGCAATGTCCTCTGGGACTCTCCATTTCTACAATGGGTACTGTACTGTCCCTTTAAGTTTCCAATTTAATTCACTCCTCAGGCTCTTTTTGGGATCTCCTATGTTTCCACAGTGACCCCTATACCCTTTTGTGTCATCCTTTTACCAGTAGCATCCTAAGCTGGAAACCACTCTGGCGATGTGCCTCCTAGTGCTCCCGCTTTGTCTACTGCATTGTGGCCAAGCAATGGAGGAAGTGAACAGGGCACAATTTTGGCACCCTTGCCTCCCTTGTGCCCTGTACAGCCATATCACCCACACATAGCTAACTATGGCACTGCTTTTTTACACCAAAATAGTGCTCTTTAAAAATTGGGACAACATGGCCCTTTACATTTAAAGCAGACCTCTCAAAAACAGCTTCAGGGAACTTCTCCCATATGTCCCACCTGTGCTGGTAGCCTCTCCCAGCTCTCCTCTCACTCCTGAGTCTTCCCCTGAACTTTATTATTTATTTATTTATTTATTTATTTTTAATTTCCCTCTGCTGATATTGCAGGCTAGCATCACTTTAGTCTTGGGTCTGCTGCCGGCCCTAGAGCAGCTCTTTCTGCTCACAGCAGTTCAGGCCTGTTTCCTTCAATTGTGGCCGTCAGCCCCAGTGGCGTTTCCTTTGCGGCTTACTGCTGCTGTCTGGCTCAGAATGCCTTGCACCAACACAGCCTCAATCGCAGCTACAAGCTTTGATCCCCCAGAAGCCCTGGGCCTACTTTCAGCTGCAGTTCATGGATTCTTTTATAATAATAATAATAATAATACATTTGTCGTGTTCCTGGTTCTCCTTGTGACTTGATTTTCTCTAGGCCCACAAATTCACTCAAGCTCTTCCTGGCAATACTCCTATGGCCAGCTCTGGAGCTTCCAGACCCACCCTCAGGATGTCAGGTACTATTTTTTTTCACCTATTTACATCATCTGTGACACTGAGGGGCATTTTCTAACGGGGACGCCCATCTCTAAGGGCACCCATCTCTGAGGACGTCCCCACGAAGGGGCGGGGCATCCCGTATTATCGAAACAAGATGGGCATCCATCTTTCGTTTCGATAATACAGTTGGGGATGCCCAAATCTCAACATTTAGGTCGACCTAAGAGATGGTCGACCTAAATATTGAGATGGTCGACCTTAGAGATGGACGATCTCGGTTTTCGCCAATAATGGAAACCGAGGACGCCCATCTCAAAAATGACCAAATGCAAGCCATTTGGTTGTGGGAGCAGCCAGCATTCATAGTGCACTGGTCCCCCTCACATGCGAGGACACCAACCGGGCACCCTAGGCGGCACTGCAGTGGACTTCACAAATTGCTCCCAGGTGCATAGCTCCCTTACCTTGGGTGCTGAGCCCCCCAACTCCCCCCCAAAACCCACTCCCCACAACTGCACAACACTACCATAGCCCTTAAAGGGTGAAGGAGGCACCTAGATGTGGGGGGGGGGGGGGGGGAGGGATGGGCCTGTGTCCGCCTGCCTGAAGTGCACTGCACCCACTAAAAACTGCTCCAGGGACCTGCATACTGCTGTCATGGAGCTGGGTATGACATTTGAGGCTGGCATAGACGCTGGAAAAAAATGTTTTTAACAATTTTGTTTGGGTGAGAGGGAGTTAGTGACCACTGGGGGAGTAAGGGGAGGTCATCCCCGATTCCCTCTGGTGGTCATCTGGTCAGTTCGAGCACCTTTTCGAGGCTTGGTCGTGAAAAAAACTGGACCAAATAAAGTCGGCCAAATACTCGTCAGGGACGCCCTTCTTTTTTCGATTATTGGCCAAGGACGCCCATCTCTTAAGCACGCCCCATCCTGCCTTCGGTACACTGCCAACCCCCTCCCTCCACTAGTCCGTTCCCTTCTCTCTCCTTCCCCTCATTCCTTTTCCTCCTTTCCTGAAGTTACTGTAGAGGAAACTACACTTCTTTCGTCCTCAAAATGTACCACCTGTTCCTCTGATCCCATTCCCACCCACCTTCTTAATGCCATCTCACCTGCTCTTATTCCTTTTATCTGTCACATTCTCAACCTCTCACTTTCCACTGCAACTGTCCCTACTGCCTTTAAACATGCTGTGGTCACACCTCTCCTTAAGAAGCCTTCACTCGACCCTACTTGTCCCTCTAATTACTGACCCATCTCCCTCCTCCCTTTTCTCTCCAAATTACTTGAGCGTGCTGTTCACCACCACTGCCTTGAGTTTCTCTCCTCACATGCTATTCTTGACCCACTACAATCTGGTTTTCGCCCTCTCCACTCAACCGAAACTGCGCTTACTAAAGTCTCCAATGACCTATTACTGGCTAAATCCAGAGGTCTCTATTCCATCCTCATTCTTCTTGATCTTTCTGCTGCTTTTGACACTGTCGATCACAGCATACTCCTCGATACCCTGTCCTCACTTGGATTCCGGGGCTCTGTCCTTTCCTGGTTCTCTTCCTACCTCCCCATCCACACCTTCAGTGTTCACTCTGGTGGATCCTCTTCTACTTCTATCCCTCTGCCTGTCGGCGTACCTCAAGGTTCTGTTCTTGGTCCCCTCCTCTTTTCTATCTACACTTCTTCCCTTGGTTCATTAATCTCATCCCATGGCTTTTCCTACCATCTCTATGCTGATGACTCCCAAATCTACCTTTCTACCCCTGATATCTCACCTTGCATCCAAACCAAAGTTTCAGCGTGCTTGTCTGACATTGCTGTCTGGATGTCTCAACGCCACCTGAAATTAAACATGACCAAACCGAGCTTCTCATTTCCCCCCCCCAAACCCACCTCCCCACTCCCCCCGTTTTCTATTTCTGTTGATGGCTCTCTCATTCTCCCTGTCTCCTCAGCTCGAAACCTTGGGGTCATCTTTGACTCGTCTCTCTCCTTCTCTGCTCATATCCAGCAGATCGCCAAGACCTGTTGTTTCTTTTTTTACAATCAAATTAAAGAGACCTCCAGTATCGGTGTGGGGATATATATCAACAAATCATCCTAGCATCCCAAACACTCAATAATTATTCATATCATATAGTTCAAGCTGACATTCTTAACATCTTACTCAGTTAATACGAGGATCATCAGATTAAAAAGCAGCAAATCCCATCTGGGAACAGCGTCCCATATATCATGGCGCTGTATACATCCTCATAGATCAACCCGTTTATTTAATTATTTATTTTTTTAGAAAAAGTTTTGTTTAAATTATCATTTTTCATCAATATTCATCCAATTTTTAAAATAGCATACAGCCATAGCACTTGAAATCCATATTAACATAGTACTTAGCTTTGGCAGCACTTTTCAACTGAGTCAAACCCCTGCCAACATGGCCAGGTTTCGTCGTCCTTCTTCAGGGAAGAGGTTTGCATCTCCTTCTCCACTTGTGCTCATGAAAAAAATGGCCACCTGATTTCTAGCATTCCCGTACTCCAATAAAGCTACTGAAGTGCCATCCTTACACCACCTCCTTTCTAAATTCCTTAGGGCTTGCTTTTTGTCTGGTGGACCTCCAGCCCTCCTCCTCTCCCACAAGGAATGCGTGGTGGTCCAGCGGGACCCTATAGAACCCCCTTACCCTGGTGGCCTAGTGCTGCCAACCCCCCAAGCCCCCATACCTTTAAGCAGGAGGAGAGAATAGCACTCCCTCCTTCTGTGAATGCTGCCTTCAAAATGGCGGCGCCCTGCCCGGTGTATCCTGTGATATCCACATGGAAGGGAAGCCCTGCTCAGTGTATCCCAAGATGCACTAGGCAGGGTGCCGCCATTTTGAATGTGGCACTCGCAAAAGGAGGAAGTGAAACTGTCTACTATTGCTGAAAGGTACAGGGGTGTTGGGGGGGAGGGTGCCACTAGGCCACCAGGGTGAGGCAAGGCTATAGGGTCCTGCTGAACCACCAGGTATTGCATGGGGGGGGGGGGGGGGTTGTGGGGGGGGGGAGGGCTGGAGGTCCACCGGACAGGTATTGCATGGGAGGGGGGTTGGACCTCAAGCACCTTTCATTGATCAATGGGGTGGCACCAAGACACCAGAGTGAGGGGACAATAGGGTCCTGCTGGACCACCAGATATTGCTTGGGGGAGGGGTTGTGTGTGTGTGTGTGTGGGGAGGGCTGCTTTGACAGGTCTGGGCTTTTTTTTCAGTCAGGAACTGTCAAACAACTTCTGCGGGAGGATTGTGCCTTGGGCGCATGCCCAGGCACAATCCTCCCACAAAAGTCCCCCAATAATCAAAATTAATAGTGTGCATAAATTTGCATGCTATTATTATTGATCATCGGGACTTTATTTTCCTGTACTGTTCCGGCACTAGCTGTTTGGAACAGCGTGGGGTTTCTGATCTTTGGTCCATGAGTGTGCATAAAGGAGCATATTCAAAGAATCAATATCCATCTATCCATGATTCCTAATTGGTTGAGCCCGCATTGTTTGAAACTGAACTCAACAAATAGTGAGGCCCTGATATTTTCACAGCCTCATTTTCTTTTCTTCTTACAGGTCTCAGAATTGAGAATTGTTTTATTAATTTTAGGGACAAAATTTATATTTATTTATTTATTTGTTACATTTGTATTCCACATTTTCCCACCTATTTGTAGGCTCAATGTGGCTTATGTAGTACCGGAGAGGCGTTTGCAGACTCCGGTGTAAACAAATACAAAGTGATGTTGTGGTGAGATAAAGTTCATGTGGCACTGCCACATTAGGGAATTGTACAACAGAAGAGTAGTGTTATGTCCATTAAGTACTTTAGTTTTGTTGTGTTGCAGAGATCAGGCATTTATGATGGATTGGTAAGGTATGCCTTTTTAAACAGGTTAGTTTTTAGTTTTTTCCGGAAGTTTAGGTGGTCGTACGTGGTTTTCAAGGCTTTTGGTAATGCGTTCCACAGTTGTGTGCTTATGTAGGAGAAATTGGATGCATAAGTTGATTTGTATTTGAGTCTTTTGCAGCTTGGGTAGTGCAGATTTCTAGGTGTTTGCATTGAAATCAGTTTAATTTCAATTTCCAAATTTCTCATCTAGCAAAGATATTTTTATATTTTAATATTTTATATTTTAATGTTGATCCATTCCACAAATTGTGTTTTGGGCCGTGATGAACTGTATGTACTTGTACCCTCCCTAGCAATCAGCAGACTAGATTAAGGTAATGCATGGATGCAGAGTTGCAATTTATCAATCTTAAATTGACTGAAGCTAACACAAAACATAGCTTTTAAAATGCTTTAAAATACAAAACAGTTTCATCACATGGCAATGTTACTTGTGAAGGAACAAAGGATCCCTTTTTCTATCATATTAATTAGAAGATAATATTATTGACTTATCAAATATTATACTATGGAATTCCAATATTTTTCAGATTTGTTGATACTCTTATCAATCAACATGGATACTTAGATCTTCTCAGGTGAATCTTGTTGTTGCCCCTTATCATAGATACATCAGACTGAAGTTGACTTACAGTATGGCATTTCGTAGCACTGCTCTGACATTGTGGAACTCCCTTCCTTTGGATTTATATCAACAAACTTATAAATGTTTCTAGGTTAGTCTTCAGACTTGGTTATTTAGGGGGGGGTGGGGTTCAAGATAGAACACAAGAACATAAGCATTGCCATACTAGGACAGACCAAAGGTCCATCAAGCCCAGTATTGTATTTCCAACAGTGGCCAATACAGGCCACAAGTACCTGGCAAGATTCCAAAACAGTAAAACAGATTTTATACTGCTTATCCTAGAAAGCAGCAGTGGATTTTCCCCAAGTCCATCTTAATGGCTTATGGACTTTTCATTTAGGAAATTATCCAAACCTTTTTGAAACCCAGCTAAGCAAAGTGCCTTTCACACATTCTCTGGCAATGAATTCCAGAGTTTAATTACAAATTGAGTGAAGAAATATTTTCTCCAGTTTGTTTTAAATGTACTATTTTGTTGCTTCACTGTGTGCCCTCCAGTCCTAGCATTTTTAGAAAGAGTAAACAAGCACCTATCTGGTCCACTCCACAGCCATCTCTTCTCCAAGCTGAAGAGCGTTAGCCGCTTTAGTCTTGCCTCATAGGGAAGTTGTCCCCGCCCTTTTATCATTTCCGTCGCCCTTCTTTGTACCTTTTCTAATTTTGCTATATCATTTGAGAGATCTGACCTCTCTACCCTAGCATGTCTTCCCTTGTGTCGTGGGGGGATCTTGAAGTACAAACCTTCACATGCTTTCCTCCATTGGCCATAAAGACCTATATGGCCTATTTAGTCTGTACAATAAGGTGGTTAGAGTTGTACCTGTTTCTCTGTGCAAGTGACACCCCTCTATGTCTTGCTTAAATGCAAGGCTTTTTTTGAGGAGGTACTTGGGAGTACTGAGTACCGGCACCTTTTCCATTGTCTGCTAAAATTGACCCATGGTCCCCAAGTTTTAATGAAAGAGGTCAGGCTCTACACACCAATTCTGCCTTGTCATAGATTCTGTGATTGGTTGCAGGGGGTCTGGCTATTATGGGGTGAGTCCCTCAGTGATCACCCCACCCCTGAAGGGTAGCCTGGCATTTGAGTACCAGGATTTCTTTCGAAATAAGTATTTCTAGCTGAATTTCCCATGCCTGATAATATATATATATATATATATATATATATATACACACACACACACACACAAAAAGCAGAACTGCAGATAAGAAGTCTGTCTAGTTCTTAAACTATTGATAATGAGAAAGTAGAAAATCATTCTTATCTGGTTGGCTATCAATGTGGATACTGAGTTTCAGAAGGCAGACATGGTACCTACAGTTTCTAGGTCTCTCTTTGCTGCCTCTATTTCTGCTTGAACTGACTCTCTTGGTAGTCTCCTTTTTTCTTGCATCATTAGAAGATGTTGTTTGATGCGGTGATCTAATTCAAGGTCTCTGGAGGCTCTGTGCAAACGTGGAATAAAGAGATCATTATTTGCTTTTCATACTGAACTTTCTGTTTGATGTACAATTTGAACATTTTAGTTCAAGTTTGTTGCTTCATTTTTATATACACCAAGAAAAACATTCCTTAAGGGAAAGGATAGGAAAGAAACCACAGCATAAGAAGACAAGACATTGGAAAATAAGGGCCAACTATACAGCCACATCTACTGAAAACTGGTGAGTGAGGTAACAGGAAATCATTAAGCAGTTAGAGTTGACATAGATGGAAATTGATGGGTGCAGCAACAGGAAATCATTTAGCAGTTAGTTGACCAAGACATATAAAGCAGTTCAATGAAGAATCACCAACATTTTTAAAAAGGCAAGGAACATAAATACTAGTATAAAAGATAATCCGCATGCATACTAACATTTTTCATTCACAATCAGTTTAATTCAATTATGTTTGGTTAAAGGGAAGACCAATAATGAAACTGCTCATTGGGTTTCACCTTGAAAAATGCTGACGGTGTGTCACGACTATGGCCGTGACCACCCTCATACTTACCCTGTTTCAGGGAGTCAGTGGCTGTGCTGGCTTCTGCTGGTCTCTGTGTCTGTCTCTGTCTTAGTTTCTCTCTGGCTCTGTGTGCTGATTGCCCTACTGAATCTCACCTGTGTGGGCTTTGCCTCTTCCAAGATGGCTGCCGCCTCTTCGTCTCTGCCAGTATCCAAGATGGCTCCCGCTGTTACTTTCTATGGGATGCCTGCTCTGAGTGTCAAGCCTCTGTTTGGTTGCAAGGTGATTGCTGCACCTGTGGCTCTGGTGTTGATGGGCTTTATTAGTCACCTGAAGACTACACTCCTGGCCTTTGCATTGCCATTTCCTCTGCAGTGCCTTAGGTCCCGAGGTTAGTGTGCTGTTAGCACCATTTGCTTTCCTTGTCTTTTGTTCTGTGGGTTTTCAGCCCTTCTGTGTTTATAGCTCTGTAGGGTTTCAGCCCTTCTGTGTTTATCGCTTGTGGGTTTCCAGCCCTTCTGTGTTTATAGCTCTGTAGGGTTTTAGCCCTTCTGTGTTTATCGCTTGTGGGTTTCCAGCCCTTCTGTGTGTATAGCTCTGTAGGGTTTCAGCCCTTCTGTGTTTTTTGCTCTATGGGTTTCCTACCCTTCTGTGTCTAGCTCTGCTAGCTCTCTGTGTTTGTTCCTAGTGTTAGATTAGCCAGCTTAGCTCCGTCTGGTTTGTAGCCTGTGCCTAGCTCTGCTAGTTCTCTGGTTTGTTTCCGGTGTAGGACTTGTTAGCTTGGGCACAGCTTTGTGGTTAGCTGGTGTATAGCTTTACTAAGTCTCCTGAGTTTGTTCTGTGTATGTTTCCAGGGCATGACTTGTTAGCTTGGGCACAGCTTTGTTGTTAGCTGGTGTGTAGCTTTACGAAGTCTTCTGAGTTTGCTCTGTGTCTGTTTCCAGTGTTTGACTTGTTAGCTTGGGCACAGCTTTATTGTTAGCTGGTGTATAGCTTTTCTAAGTCTCCTGAGTTTTTGCTCTGTGTATGTTCCTGTGTATGTCTGGTTGCCTGGGTATAGCTTTCCTACTAGCTTGTACAGTTGACTATGTCTTCTTGTGTTTAGCCTGCTGGGTTTCCGTGTGTGTTTCTTTTGCTTCTGGAGCTTCTGCCCTTGTTCTACCTGTTGCCAGTTCTCCTTGATACTGAGGCTCCAGCCGTAGTCTTGTTCCTTGTCCTGACCATTGCTTGGAATCTGCCTGCTGCCGGAACACGGACTTTCTCTGCCTTGCCTTCGCCTAGGTGCCAGGGGGCACCCCTGGACCTTCTTTCCTGTTGTTCCTGTAAGTCCTACCGGCTGCCAGAACCTGAGGGCTCAACCCGAGGGGGAGGCAGTCAAGTGTAGGTGAAGCCTAGGTCCAGGATGTTCCAGTTCCGTTCCAGTGTGTTCCAGTCCAGCGGGTTTCACTCCTGTATGTTCCTGTCCAGTGGGGCCACTCCAGTGTGTCCAGTCCAGCGGGCCCCACTCCAGTGCGCACCTGTCCGGTGCGTTCCAGTTCCGAGTGTTCCGGTGTAGAACTCCAGTCCGGAGTTCCGGTCCAGTTTTGTCTCCTCTCTACCTGGAGGGTGATTTTGCCTTAAAGGACTCACAAACCCCGCGCTCCCGGGGAAGAAGCCTGAAGGTATGCAAAGGACCTCGAGAGCGCGTCCCGCATGGGCGGGCGCGCGACAGAATGCAAAGGCCATGAGTCCGGCAAGATCAGCCGTCCAGGTTGGCTACCTGTCCACAGCTTCGTTCCCTGTGGACAATCCAGGGTCCAGCACCAGTGCAGTTCCTGATTATGGTGTGGATTTCTACAACCCAATTTTTTCTCTGAACCCTGTTTTGACGCTCCATGATTACCGGGAAATACTTTTGTCTGATCCTGCCCTGAAGGATACTCCTGAAGCAGCAGCTGAAAGAAAGCGTCTCTGGTGGCGTCTGGTCCGCCATAGCCCAGTTTCTGACATGAATCCTGCTATCTCGCTCTGGGATTACCGCCTCAGACTTCTGGAGGAGCCAGCTCTGCGGGATACTCCGGAGGCTGAGGCCGAAAGAAGACGCCGGGGAATTCCTCCGCTCAGGCCCCCTCAGCAGAGCAGCCTGCGGTACCATAGCGGGTTAGTTCCTATTCAGGATTACAGTCCACCAGCGCTGAGTCCAGTCCGAGGAGGGTTTCAAGCAGAGCCTTCGAATCCTGTTCGAGTGAAGCCGCCAGCTAAGCTTCTGAGTTCAGCCCGAGGGACGGTTCTATGCAGGTCCATGAGGTCCGGCCAAGTGAGACGGCGTACCAAGCCTCTGATTCCAGTCCAAGAAGGGCCGACACCTAGGTCCCTGAATCCAGTCCAGGGGGTGCTTCATACTGAGCCTCCGATTCCAGTTCAGGTAGCGCTCCCAGTCAAGCCTCTGAGTCCAGTCCGAGGGACGCTGCAAATTGAACCTCCGATTCCTGTTCGAGTGGCACAGCTGACCGAGCCTCCTGTCCTCCTTCAAGTGGCAAGCCCTTTGAAACCTCTGAGTCCAGTCCGTGGGGTGCTTCTGACGGAGCCTCAGATTCCTATGCAAGTGGCGCTCCAGGTCGAGCCTCCAGTCCTCGTTCAAGTAGCACGCCCTTTGAAGTCTCCCAGTCCAGTCCGAGGGAAGCCTTCGATGGAGCCTCAGATTCCTTTGCAAGTGGCGCTTCGGGTCAAGTCTCCGGTTCTTGTTCAAGTGACCCGTCCAGTCAAGCCACTAAGTCCAGTTCGAGGGGGGCTTCTAACCAAGCCTCCGATGCCAGTCCACAGGGTGGTTCAGGTGGCACCTCCGCTTCCAGTCTGGAGGGTACCTCCAATCAAGCTCCGAAGGCCAGTTCGAGTGGCGCTTCCGCTCGAGCCTCCGATCCCTGTCCAAAGGGTGTGTTCTGTCAAGCCTCAGTTAAAGTCCAGTTCGCGGGGCGCTCCCAGCCAAGCTCCTGAGTCCAGTTTGAGGGGCCCTGCCAGTCAAGCTTTTGATACCAGTCCGGGTCCCGGTCCCGGTTTAGCTCCTGTCCAGAGTTCCCGCTCCAGTCAAGACTCTGATTGTAGTCCGGATCCCAGTCCCGGTTCAGCTCCTGTTCAGTCCGAAGCAATAGCTGAGAGAAGATGTGTTCAACGGCTTGGGGCCCGGAGAAACCCATTTTCTGCATTTCAGCCTGCTAGCATGCTCTGGGGATACCAGGGCCGTCTCCTCTTGAACCCTGCTCGGCAGACGCCGCCTGAAGCTAATGTTAGAGAGACGTCCCAGTCCGGCCAGAGGGGGGCGCCCAGCCTTGCAGCTGAATCTCCTCCAAGTTCCAGTTCCAGCCAAGATGCTGAGCCTGCTCCGAGTTCCAGTTCCAGCCAAGATGCTGCACCTGCTCTAAGTTCCAGTTCCAGCCAAGATGCTGAGCCTGCTCCAAGTTCCAGTTCCAACCAAGATGCTGAGCCTGCTCCGAGTTCCAGTTCCAGCCAAGATGCTGAGCCTGCTCCGAGTTCCAGTTCCAGCCAAGATGCTACACCTGCTCCAAGTTCCAGTTCCAGCCAAGATGCTGAGCCTGCTCCAAGTTCCAGTTCCAGCCAAGATGCTGAGCCTGCTCCGAGTTCCAGTTCCAGCCAAGATGCTGAGCCTGCTCTGAGTTCCAGTTCCAGCCAAGATGCTGCATCTCAGACTCTAAGCCGGCATAGTGGTTGCCCAAAAAGACTTCCTGGTTTCAAGGGCCGCTCCTCTTTTCAAGTTCCAGTTGTGCTTGCTACTGCCAGTCCAGTGATTCATGTTGGTGTGTTGAAGCCCATCAGGAGGTTTCACCACACTTACCCTTGGACACCTGAATCCCCTGTGGGGACCGGGAGGGGGGTCTTGAGGGGGAGGTACTGTCACGACTATGGCCGTGACCACCCTCATACTTACCCTGTTTCAGGGAGTCAGTGGCTGTGCTGGCTTCTGCTGGTCTCTGTGTCTGTCTCTGTCTTAGTTTCTCTCTGGCTCTGTGTGCTGATTGCCCTACTGAATCTCACCTGTGTGGGCTTTGCCTCTTCCAAGATGGCTGCCGCCTCTTCGTCTCTGCCAGTATCCAAGATGGCTCCCGCTGTTACTTTCTATGGGATGCCTGCTCTGAGTGTCAAGCCTCTGTTTGGTTGCAAGGTGATTGCTGCACCTGTGGCTCTGGTGTTGATGGGCTTTATTAGTCACCTGAAGACTACACTCCTGGCCTTTGCATTGCCATTTCCTCTGCAGTGCCTTAGGTCCCGAGGTTAGTGTGCTGTTAGCACCATTTGCTTTCCTTGTCTTTTGTTCTGTGGGTTTTCAGCCCTTCTGTGTTTATAGCTCTGTAGGGTTTCAGCCCTTCTGTGTTTATCGCTTGTGGGTTTCCAGCCCTTCTGTGTTTATAGCTCTGTAGGGTTTTAGCCCTTCTGTGTTTATCGCTTGTGGGTTTCCAGCCCTTCTGTGTGTATAGCTCTGTAGGGTTTCAGCCCTTCTGTGTTTTTTGCTCTATGGGTTTCCTACCCTTCTGTGTCTAGCTCTGCTAGCTCTCTGTGTTTGTTCCTAGTGTTAGATTAGCCAGCTTAGCTCCGTCTGGTTTGTAGCCTGTGCCTAGCTCTGCTAGTTCTCTGGGTTTGTTTCCGGTGTAGGACTTGTTAGCTTGGGCACAGCTTTGTGGTTAGCTGGTGTATAGCTTTACTAAGTCTCCTGAGTTTGTTCTGTGTATGTTTCCAGGGCATGACTTGTTAGCTTGGGCACAGCTTTGTTGTTAGCTGGTGTGTAGCTTTACGAAGTCTTCTGAGTTTGCTCTGTGTCTGTTTCCAGTGTTTGACTTGTTAGCTTGGGCACAGCTTTATTGTTAGCTGGTGTATAGCTTTTCTAAGTCTCCTGAGTTTTTGCTCTGTGTATGTTCCTGTGTATGTCTGGTTGCCTGGGTATAGCTTTCCTACTAGCTTGTACAGTTGACTATGTCTTCTTGTGTTTAGCCTGCTGGGTTTCCGTGTGTGTTTCTTTTGCTTCTGGAGCTTCTGCCCTTGTTCTACCTGTTGCCAGTTCTCCTTGATACTGAGGCTCCAGCCGTAGTCTTGTTCCTTGTCCTGACCATTGCTTGGAATCTGCCTGCTGCCGGAACACGGACTTTCTCTGCCTTGCCTTCGCCTAGGTGCCAGGGGGCACCCCTGGACCTTCTTTCCTGTTGTTCCTGTAAGTCCTACCGGCTGCCAGAACCTGAGGGCTCAACCCGAGGGGGAGGCAGTCAAGTGTAGGTGAAGCCTAGGTCCAGGATGTTCCAGTTCCGTTCCAGTGTGTTCCAGTCCAGCGGGTTTCACTCCTGTATGTTCCTGTCCAGTGGGGCCACTCCAGTGTGTCCAGTCCAGCGGGCCCCACTCCAGTGCGCACCTGTCCGGTGCGTTCCAGTTCCGAGTGTTCCGGTGTAGAACTCCAGTCCGGAGTTCCGGTCCAGTTTTGTCTCCTCTCTACCTGGAGGGTGATTTTGCCTTAAAGGACTCACAAACCCCGCGCTCCCGGGGAAGAAGCCTGAAGGTATGCAAAGGACCTCGAGAGCGCGTCCCGCATGGGCGGGCGCGCGACACGGTGCACAGATACAGGGCAAAATGTACCCACATACTTTGGTGCTTGCTTAGGAGTCAACTTTTCAGGAGGGTGGTTGAGTATGTCTGATTTATCTTGCAGGCTATGGAGTACCTCTATTGCAAGTTAGCATATCTGCTTTATCTGTCAACAAATAGGATGAGTCAGCCAAATCCCATAGCTAAGGGGTGCCCTATCTTGATTTGCTTTAGTTTGAGAGAAAATAGGACAGGTGCATACACACAGGGGGATCTAACTATTACCTGAAAAGGATTTGTAGAACTACTTGTCCATATACACACGTATCTTTTTGAGACAACTGCCTAGACAATAATGAAATGCAGTGACTGGATAACAATTGAGCAGAGAAGGGCAATCAGTGTTATAATGGCTGAAAGTGTCTTCACCACATTGTTTAGTTGCAATCCCACAAGACTACAAGGTATTTAGTGCAATAGCCAGTTTCATAAAGTTCTTTTTACTACTGTAGTTCCTAACTTGTTAGGATTAAGGATATAAGAGTTGAGCAGAATGGAATTGTGGCTCTGTTTATCACTATATGCAGGACCTATTCACTTTTGTTTGCATGAGACCTTAGGGAAAAAGTGGGCAAGCATGTAGGACGGTAAAATTATGTATCATACCTGATAATTTTCTTTCCATTAATCATCCATAGACTGATGGGTTGTGTCCATCTACCAGCAGGTGGAGATAAAGAGCAAACCTTTGCCGTTCTATATGCTGCCGGGAAATCCCCAGTATCATCGATATCAAAGCTCCATCCGCAGGACTCACCAAATATAGAGAATTACACCCACAAAGGGACACTCCGCCACCCAACTACCGCCGAAGCAGGGGTGGGGGGCACCCACACCCGCTGACGCGGGGGGAACTGGCATGTCCTGCTACTGCAACTGCGGGAGGCACTGGCTTAGCCCATCACCACCAAAGTGGGAGGGAAACAAAGCTACCCTACTACCACACGAAGCGGGAGGGAGCACTGGCATAATTTAGTTATGAATCCAACCACCGTCGAAACGGGGGGAAAGAAGCAGCAGCTCACTGCAACACAAAGTCGTCCCAACTCCAGGGAAATCCAAGTGGAAGAACTTGAACCCGAAGTCCTCCTGAACAGGAACTGTAGTCTAAACTTGAACCTGAAACATAACTGAAAACTAGAAACAAACAGTACAGATATCTGGGAGGGATTATGGATTGATCTGCAATGATTAATGGAAAGAAAATGATCAGGTATGATGCATAATTTTACCTTCCATATCATCATGCAGATCAATCCATAGACTGATGGGATGTACCCAAGCAGTACCTACACAGGGCGGGACATGGAAATCCCAGAACACAACACTGATGCCCCAAATTGAGCATCAGCACGTGCTGCCACATCCAAGCGGGAATGCAGTGAGAAGGTATGAGCTGACGCCCAAGTCGCCGATCTGCAAATCTCCTCCAAGGAAACGGATCTGGACTCCGCCATACAGGCCGCCTGTGCTCTAGTAGAATGAGCCTTCAGCTGGATAGGCGGCACCTTCCCTGCGGCCACATAAGCTGCCGCAATCGTTTCCTTGACCCAACGTGCCACGGTAGGCTTAGATGCCTGCAGACCCCTACGAGGGCCCGCGAACAGCACAAACAGGTGATCCGACTTCCGGAAATTATTGGTCACTTCTAAGTATCTGATGATAACTCGTCTAACATCTGGATAATCCTCCCTATGGAAGGAAGGTAGACAAAGCTGCTGATTCACATGGAAGCGAGAAACAATCTTGGGCAAGAAGGAAGGCACTGGGCGAATAGACACTCCTTAATCCGTGAACCGCAGGAACGGCTCTCTACACGAGAGCGCCTGGAGCTCAGAAACACTCCTGGCAAAAGCGATTGCCACCAAAAAGACTGCTTTCAACGTCAGATCCTTCAGAGACAGCCGCGATAATGGCTGAAAGGGCGGCTTCTGCAAGGCCCGCAGCACCAGATTGAGATTCCATGTAGGCACTATCGAGTGCAGAGGAGGGCGTAGGTGATTAGCCCCTTTGAGAAAACACACCACATCTGGCTGAGAAGCTAGAGCCGCTACCTGGACCTTAAGCGAGCAGAGCGACAGGCTTTTCTCCAGACCTTCTTGCAGGAACGCCAACACTGAAGCAATTGGCGCCATGAAAGGTGACAGGGATCCTGCCTCGCACCATGATGCAAAGGTACGCCATACCCTGGGGTACGTAGTAGAAGTAGAGCACTTCCGTGCTCTCAGCATAGTGGCGATGACCTTGTCCGAGAAGCCCTTCTTCTTCAGCCGCTTCCACTCAAGAGCCAGGCCGTAAGACCAAAGGGGGAGGGATCCTCCATCACCACGGGACTCTGATGTAAGAGGTCCTGCTCCGCTGGAGCTGCAGAGGACTCTCTATGGAAAGCCGGATCAGGTCCGCATATCAAGGGTGTCTGAGCCAGTCTAGACCCACCAGGACCACCCGGCCTGGGTGTTTCGCCACCCGGCCGAGAATTCTGCCCAGCATAGGCCAAGGCGGGAACATGTAGAGAAGCTCCTGTACTGGCCACTGCTGGAGAAGAGCATCGACTCCCAGAGATCGAGGGTCCCGTCCTCTGCTGAAGAACCGCGGCACTTGGCAATTGGCCGAGGTCGCCATCAGATCCAAGGTCGGTATGCCCCAGCGCTTCATGATCTCCAATAACACCCAAGCAGACAGTTGCCACTCTCCGGGATCCAAGGTATGGCGACTGAGAAAGTCCGCCTCTATATTCAGGACTCCCGCAATGTGAGCCGCCGACAGCTGGTCCAGATTTGCCTCTGCCCACAGGCATAACTTCATGGCCTCCCTGGCTAGGGGGGCGCTCCTGGTACCTCCCTGGCGATTGACATAGGCCACGGCCATGGCATTGTCTCTGACAGGATTCGAACTTGCCTCAGTATCAGTACCTGAAGAAACGCTTGAAGCGCCAACCGAATGGCCCAAAGTTCCAAGAGGTTGATGGACCACTGCGCCTCCGCCGGCGACCATATCCCCTGCACTATCCTTCCCAGGCAGTGGGCTCCCCAGCCCGTCAAGCAGGCGTCCGTCATAACGACAATCCACTCTGGGGACGTGAGATGCATACCAGCTGACAACTTGTCTGACATCAGCCACCAACTTAGCGCCCTTCTCACCGCCGGGTCCAGGGGAAGGCAGACTGCGTAATCCTCCGAAACTGTAGTCTAGC
Organism: Microcaecilia unicolor; assembly: GCF_901765095.1. Classification (NCBI taxonomy): domain Eukaryota; kingdom Metazoa; phylum Chordata; class Amphibia; order Gymnophiona; family Siphonopidae; genus Microcaecilia; species Microcaecilia unicolor. Next base: position 71,152,852 of record NC_044035.1, on the reverse strand, counting down.
ACCGCAGAAGAGAGTGCTGTAGTGGTCTCATATGGGCCCTGGCCCAGGGCACTACCTCCATTGTGGCCGTCATGGAGCCCAACAGTTGCACACAATCCCAAGCCCGAGGAGCTGAGGAGGCTAGGAACCGGCCCACCTGGGCCTGAAGCTTGAGGCTCTGGTTGTCCGGCAGGAACACTCTGCCCACTTGGGTGTCGAACTGAACACCCAGATACTCCAGAGACTGAGTCGGGCGCAGCTGACTTTTCTCCCGGTTGATGATCCATCCCAGGGAGCTCAGAAGAGCAATGACCCTGTCCGTCGCTCTCCCACACTCCGCAAAGGAGGGAGCTCGAATCAGCCAGTCGTCCAGGTAGGGATGGACTTGCACTCCTTCCTTGCAGAGATAAGCCGCAATGGCCACCATCATTTTGGAGAAGGTCCACGGAGCCGGAGCCAACCCGAACGGGAGGGCTCTGAACTGGAAGTGCCGGCCCAGCACTGCAAAGCGCAGGAAGTGCTGATGAGGCGGCCAGATGGGAATGTGCAGATAAGCTTCCTTGATGTCCAAGGATGCCAGGAATTCTCCTTCTTGTACTGCAGCAATCACGGAGTATTTGCAAGGCCCGATTGACTCCCTTGAGGTCGAGAATAGGCCGAGAAGAGCCTCCTTTCTTTGGCACCACAAAGTAAACTGAGTAACATCCTGTGCCACGATTCTCTACGGTACCATCGCCCCAAGGCGGATCAGGTTGTCCAGAGTCTGCTGCACTGCCGCTGCTTGAGGGGAGACTTGCAGGGTGGAACAAGTTGTCCAGAGTCTGTTGAACTGCTGCCACTTTGAGGGGAGACTTGCAGGGAGAGTTCACGTACCTGTCTCTCAGGGGCTGACAGAACTCCAACTTGTAACCATCTCTGATGACTTCTAGAACCCAAGCGTCTGAAGTTACCCTGGTCCACTCGCCCAGAAAAGAGGACAGCCTTCCTCCTATCTGCTCTGGGCCATGGACCAGGACCCCGTCATTGGGTACGAGACCCTGGGGGAGGACCGTTGGAAGAACCTCCTGAGAGGCGGTCTCTGCAAAAGGAATGCTGCTTCGGGGAGAACCTCTGCTTGAAGGAGGAGAAGGAGGAGGAGCCCGACTTGCCCGGGCGATAACGACGGGCTTCTTGAAAATGGCCCTTAGAGGAACCAGGGCGAGCACTGCTGGCCCTTGCCTTGACCTCCGGCAACCTCTTGCCTTTAGAACTGTCGTGATCTGTCACGATCTTGTCCAGCTCATCCCCTAAGAGCAGTTTGCCCTTAAAAGGCAACTTGGCTAAGCGAGATTTGGAGGCATGGTCAGCTGACCAATGCTTAAGCCATAGCCATCGACGGGCAAAGACTGTCTGAGACATACTTTTAGCCGAGCCTCTCAAAACATCATACAGCAAGTCTGCCAAGTAAGCCAAGCCCGACTCCAGGATCGGCCAATCCGCCCTTAAGGAAGGATCCAAGGGGGAGGCCCGCTGCAACACCGTCAGGCATGCCCTGGCCATATAGGAGCCACAAGCCGAGGCCTGCAAACTCAAGGCGGCGGCTTCAAAGGCTAACTTTAAGGCCGCTTCCAATTTCCTGTCCTGTGAATCCTTAAGGGCAGAGCCACCTTCCACCGGCAAAGCCGTCTTTTTTGTCACAGCAGTGATTAGAGAGTCCACTGCCGGCCAGTGCAAGGCCTCCTGTTCACCCTCTGGCAGAGGGTACAGACGAGTCATGGCCCTGACTACCTTGAGGCTTGCCTCTGGAGAATCCCATTGAGCCGAAATTAAATTTTTCATGGCTTCATGGATGTGCGGAAGGTCATGGAAGGGCGCTTGGTTCCCGACATAATAGCGGAACCCACTGAGGTTGAGGGAGGGCCTTCCTCCGGAAAGGAAATGCTCAAGATGCTCATAGCCTGAACTAACAGGTTAGGCAATTACTCTGAGCGAAAAAAGCCGCGCTGCAGAGAGGTAATCTCCCCCATCAGGGCGAGGATCAGCCTCCTCCAAAGAATCCCCAAGGGACCTTTGGGAGCACTCAGAAACGCTGCCCTCATCTACATCAGAGGAGACAGAGTCCCCCAAGACCTGATGATCCACCAGAGGGCGCTTGATCAGGGACGCCTCTTCACCAATATCTGACAGGGGAGCAGGAACAGCATTTTGCAGTTGAAAGGCCTGATGCAGCAACAAAATAAATTCGGGAGAGAAACCCCGTTTGTGCACCTCTGCAACCTGGGCCACAGCCCTAGAGGAACTCTCAACCTCCACTCCATAGAGCAGGGGAGAGGCACGCTGTGCATCCAAAATAGCATCCGGCCCGTCACTCCGCGAAGGAGCCGTGCGGGAAGCATGGCGCTTAAACTTCGCCATCTTCTTACCGCCGGCCAACTAAAAAAAATGGCCATACCAGAGGCCGTCCGAGCTGCATAGGCGGCCGACGTCGGAAGGGCGGACATCGGGGGATGGGCACCTAAGGCGGAAAAGGCCGCCGATGCCCCAGTGGAGGAAAAACCGGCTAAATCAGCAAAGTCCGGAAAAGCGCCCAAAAAGGGCTTCTCTGCCTCTGATCCCCGCGCCTCCCCACTAGCCGCGTGATCGTGGTCCGGGGAGCGCTTTTTCGCGCCCTTACCATCCGACGCCATGATCCATGAAGGAAACGTTTGAGAACCCCTTGCCCGCTAGGAAAAGGTAAAATTACCTGCTTCTTGCTCCGAGCTGCAACGAATTGGTGTCCCAGTGAGCAGCTGCAAGTAAAAGCTTTTCTGCTTCAAGATTGTTCGTTTTTTTTTTTTAACAAAGCCAGCGGGAGGGGGGAGAAAAGGAGGGACCTGGCACCACCAGGTTTGCACTTGCTCACGAAGAGCCCTCAACCCCAGGTACTCAATAAAGCCTAAGTAAATAGGCGTGGAGACCAAGCCAGAGCTGCTGCGTGTGACCACACACCTGCTAGATAGAGAGAATACTGGGGATTTCCCAGCAGCACATGACCACATATAGAGAGGAAAAGGTTTGCTCTCTATCTCTACTTGCTGGTAGATGGACACAACCCATCAGTCTATGGATTGATCTGCATGATGATATGGAATATTCTATTATGGAAGACTTGCACCTATGGAGAACAAGAAATAAGAACAGAACTTTCCAAAACAGGTATTTTTTTGGGGTATGCTGATTCCGAAGGATCAAACAGAAGTGTCATGAGCTGAACTATAGCCACATTAAGGTCCCATGGAACTGGAAGATTTCTAATTGGAGATTCTGTTTACCATAACTTCCTCATGAACTTAAAACACAAATAAATGCTGTATGACACAGGATTTTAATTTATTTGAGAATGGTAACCTGCTACTGCATAGAGATAGATCTTTATTGAAGAAACTTGAAAATCTGACAATAAAAGGTTGATCTAGAGTGTTGTTGTACATTGCGTTATGATATTCTTATTAATTATATTCCTATTTACTAACAGTTGATTTATTATAATGGCACTTCGATGATGATGGTATGTGTATATATTTTATAACAAATTTTTTAATGGCAATTTACTTCATAACAAGAAAAATCAAACAAGTAAATTATATAACAGTGGCCCATAAATAAGCATCCGGAGGATGCCTGGTAGGAACCTACTCTATAAAGAAACATAGGCAACTACTTTCCTTTACAGAATACTAACATATCAGCAAAAATACACTCCTATAAATAGATATGAGCACTTATGTCAGTCATAGAGCTGGCATAAGTGCTTCTGCCTACATGCTGGAGATACATATGTAACTTAGAGTATTCAATAAGTTCTGTGCCTAAATGTGACTCCTACTCATGTTCCGCCCAGACTCCACCTACCTGGAAAAAACATGCTATGGAAGATATATGTGACGTTGGTGAGCCCTTGGTCTAGAGGTGGCTGCGTGAGAATCACTCAACCACCTCTGGGTAGACCAAGTCCCCTCACAACTAAGAGTACTCCCGAGAACTGGGCTGGACCACAAGTGGAGATGAACTGTGCCAGCTTTATTAGTAGCAAAAAACACAAGGCTAAAACGGTAGCCAAACGGCACAGAAAGGAAAACAGGCAGCCTAGCTATACAGTTTAACCTAGCCGCAGCAAGGCAAACATAAAACATAAAATAAGGTAAAGTAGAACAGCCTAGCTGTATAGGGAAATCAAACATAAGCAGCCTAGCTGCACATCTCAATACTAGCAGAAACAATGCAAAGCATAAAGTATACAGCAAAGGTAAAGTACAACAGCCTAGCTATATAGGGAAATCAAACATAAGCAGCTTAGCTGCACATCTCAATACTAACAGAACAATGCAAACATACTGAATACAGCAGAAAACAATAGACTAGGCAAAGGGCCCGGGATAAAGACATACAGGCAATACTTGGCTGACAGAGGTAACACCACTAGTGGTTAAGAAATGGGTTCATTCTGTCAGTACACTCAGATGAGCCGCTGAACAACTGCGGCAAGCTCCCTCAAAACCAGAGTGGAGCAGAAGCAAAACAAAGGGAAAAGAAAGAGTCTCTTGAGGACCTGCACCACAGGTAGAGGCAAGAGTGAGTCACTCCACTCACAGAAGACTAGGGATATCACCTAAGACAAGCAAACAGTCACTGAGGTGCCTGAGCCGAATGCTCCCAAGGCAGGAAAGATAAAGCAACAAAGCCTGAGCCAACGCTCTCAAGGCAAGCAAGGTGAAGAAACCAAACCTGAACCAATGCTCCTAAGGCAGAAGACTCAATGACCCTACACAGCACCCAAGGGCCAAGAACAGCCCACGCGGACCCCTCCTTGCTCCAAGTACCACTCCCTCGTCCAGAGATACCTCATGACGTGGCCTCAGCCGCTACACATTCAGCCCACACAGTTCCAAACACAGTACAAAGCCACTTGCTGCATACAGCGACCAGAGACTCATGGTGGGCGACTGGAATCTCAGCTGAGGCATGGGAGGCTCTGGACTCACACGCTTGGCAGCAGGCTTCACTGGACCCAAGCAAAGGTAAAAGCTGTAGGCAGAGCTTTTACTCCTCAGGACACCCAAGCTTCAAAGCAGGCTTCACAGGAACACAGCGTTAGAAGAAAGTTGTAGCAAAGCTTTACCTCTCAAGACTACCTGGCTTGAAGGCAGACTTCTATTGGAACACAGCATAAGGAGAAAGCTGTAGCAAAGATTTACCTCTCAGGACTACCTGGCTTGGAAACAGACTTCCACTGGAACACAGCATAAGGAGAAAGCTGTGGGCAAAGCTTCAGGCCACAGCCATGGGTGTAGTTTGACTGTTTCATTTGGGGGGGGGGGGGGGGGGGCAAAGGATGGGGCGGGGCATATTAGCATATAATTTGCATATATATATATATATATATATATATATATATATATATATATATATATATATTTAAAAAAGCAGTATCGTCTCCCCCCCCCCCCCCGATCCTTTCTGGGAAAGGATACCCCAGCTCGTGTAACAAACGTGGATTCTGGTTTGCTTGCTGTGTTTGAGTGAACGGCGACGGCTGCGCGGGGGAGTGGAAAAAAAACAGAGATTTTTATGGTATGGCTTCCTTCCTTACAGTGGACTAGATAGGCTGGCTCTGGCTCACTTGACTTCCACTAGTACCGATTCCGAAGTAGTTGCAGTGGCGAACTGGTGGTCGACGGTAAAAGCAGCAAGCAGGGCAGGTTGGACTCCGTGCTTCACTTCCCTGCCCTCTCTGCGTGCCGCCTTCCTCTGACGTAATTTCCTTTCGGGCGGGACACTGAGAGGGCAGGGAAGCGAAGCACGGAGTCCAGCCTGCCCTGATTGCTGCTTTTACCACCAACCGCTAGTTCGCCACTGCGACAAAGATGTCGTAAGTCGTTTGGGGGGGCAATGCCCCCCTCACCCCCCAGTCTACGCCCATGGCTATGGCCTCACAAAGAAACAGAAGTTAGAACAAGCAGCGCCCCAGGCAGGCCTGGGCCTAATCAAGGATAAATGCCAGAACACTGAGCACTCTCAGCTTAAGAAGTGGTCAGTGTTGATGACACCAGCTTGGCCTTCACCACTCTACAGTGACCCCACAGGTCACTGACTGGAACTGCAGGTAGTTTTAGAAGGTTTAGAAGGAGGAACAGGGCACTGACGTGTGTCCTGATGAGCAAGGCACAGACGTCGCCGCCGCCTATGACCATGACAATATGTACGTATTTACAGAATAGCAATTAGGTGGAATTTTGGCATTTACACATGTGCACACATACGTGCATATAGATGCCATTATTCTACTGATTTACATTTGTAATTGATGTAACATAGTAACATAGTAGATGACAGCAGAAAAAGACCTGCACGGTCCATCCAGTCTGCCCAACAAGATAAACTCATATGTGCCACTTTTTGTGTATACCTTACCTTGATTTGTACCTGTCTTTTTCAGGGCACAGACCGTATAAGTCTGCCCAGCACTAACCCCGCCCCCCCAACCACCAGCCCCACCTCCCACCACCGGATCTGGCACAGACCGTATAAGTCTGCCCAGCACTATCCCCGCCTCCCAACCACCAGCCCCGCCTCCCACCACCGGCTCTGCCACCCAATCTTGGCTAAGCTCCAGAGGATCCCTTCCTTCTGAACAGGATTCCTTTATGTTTATCCCACGCATGTTTGAATTCCGTTACCGATGTGCAAATGTCAACAGATACCTTATAGAATGAACCCCCTTTTTATATTCAACAAGATTTAGACTTAATTTTACAGTGTTAAAATGTCTCTAGCACACGTCCATTTTCGGCCTGAGACCTTTCCACCATCCGTTGACTTAGCGGTAAGGTCTCATGCATTACCCGTGCGGTAGGCATACAGTGTGCATCCATTGCCACTTACTGCCAGGTAAGCGCCACGTGGTAGAAAATATTTTCTATAGCGTGTTTTCAGCATGAGCGAAATCCAGAATTACCGCCCGGGGCACGTGGTAGCCGGGCGGTAATGCTGATTTGGCACACGCAGCACGTGCTTAGGCCCCTACGCGCCTTTGTAAAAGGGGTCCCATAATAAATTACGTACAATAGGTAGGGTATTCAACTGGTTTGAAGTAGGGCTGCACATTTAATGCGCTAATAACATGATTAATGCATTAAATGTTTAACTTGCGTTAAAAAGTTTAACTCAATTAACATACTATGTTGTCTCCCTCCTCCCCCATATCCAGTTTTGACCCATTTGTTTCCATTCTTGAATTGATGTTAGACAGGTAATCAGTTTATTCAAGGCTGTAGGTAAGTCAAGTTCAATGGGTATGAGTAGCTGCACATCATCCGCAAAGATGTAGAACTGAGTGTCCATTGACTGAATCAGCTCAGCTAGTGGCTTGAGTTAGATATTGAACAGAATAGGTGACAGTATCGATCCTTGTGGTATCCCACAGGTGTGTCCATGGTGGGGGTGATGAGTTGCTGCCAAACATTATGCCTGAAATCTGAATTTTGTGTGTCTGCTCTCTGCTTTAGCTCTTATATCAAACCATACTGTGTAATGATCATTATTGGCCAAGTGGGCACCCACCTTGAGATTAGATATACTTCCTCCATTGGCGAGTTCCTTCACCATTTGTTTGAGCAGAGCTCTTTGACAGGCACCCCAAATCTCTATACTTTCTGATTTTGTAGAGGGAACATTCCAATCTGCATCTGGTAAGTTGAAATCTCCCAGTAACACAACCTTCCCTTTCATCCCCAGCTTTTGGATATCTATGACCAGATCTTTATCCAGCTTCACTCTTTGTGTTAGAGGTCTGTAGATAACAACTGTGTGGATAGATGTTCCATCTTCTCTTTCTGGGATGGTCCATGTTGTTTCCTCCTTTCTTCAGGCCCTCTGCATTTCAGCTACTTTTATATTGTACTTACATACAGCGCTGCTACTCCATCTTTTTGGCCATTTCTATGCTTTCTAAAATATTAGATCCTGAACTGCTTAAACTACGAGCTAGAGATCCTGATGTGCACTACTGGGTTAGATTGCACTAATGCTATTAACACATGTTATTAGTAGCTAGGTCCCATTGCATTAAGGAATAAATCTATAACAGTGTGCCTATATATAGGTCCCCAGAAGGCACCTGTTAGGCACATAGAGGTGTATTTTCAAAGCTCTTAGACTTACAAAGTTCCACAGTAATCTACTGAACTTTGTACATCTAAGTGCTTTGAAAATGAGCCCCATATTCTGTAAAAAAAAAGTAAGCACTTAGGTACAATCATTTACACCAGTCATAGAGCTGAAATGTGTGTGCCTAAGTGCTGGTGACACACATGGAACTTACAGTATTCTATGTTATGCATGTAACATAGTAACATAGTAGATGACGGCAGAAAAAGACCTGCACGGTCCATCCAGTCTGCCCAACAAGATAAACTCATATGTGCTACTTTTTGTGTATACCTTACCTTGATTTGTATCTGTCATTTTCAGGGCACAGACCATATAAGTCTGCCCAGCACTATCCCCGTCTCCCAACCACCAGCCCCGCCTCCCACCACCGGCTCTGCCACCCAATCTCGGCTAAGCTTCTGAGGATCCATTCCCTCGGAACAGGATTCCTTTATGTTTATCCCACGCATGTTTGAATTCCGTTACCGTTTTCCTCTCCACCACCTCCTGTGGGAGAGCATTCCAAGCATCCACCACTCTCTCCGTGAAAAAATAGTTTCTGACATTTTTCTTGAGTCTGCCCCCCTTCAATCTCATATCATGCCCTCTAGTTCTACCGCCTTCTTATCTCCGGAAAAGGTTCGTTTGCGGATTAATACCTTTCAGATATTTGAACGTCTGTATCAAATCACCTGTTTCTCCTTTCCTCCAGGGTATACATGTTCAGGTCAGCAAATCTTTCCTCATACGTCTTGTAATGCAAATCCCACACCATTCTCGTAGCTTTTCTTTGCACCGCTTCAATTCTTTTTACATCCTTAGCAAGATACGGCCTCCAGAACTGAACACAATACTCCAGGTGGGGCCTCACCAACGACTTATACAGGGGCATTAAAACCTGTTTTCTTCTGCTGGTCACTCCCCTCTCTATACAGCCTAGCAACCTTCTAATTACGGCCACCGCCTTGTCACACTGTAAATGCTTAAAATGGGACACAGTTCTGATTCAGAAAACACACTTGCAAGCTAGAGATATTGGCCTGCTCCACAATAAATATTAGATCCTTAAGGAGTAAAAGAGTCATTCAGGGAGGATAAGGGCCATAGCGGAGACTAACGGGTCCTTTTACAAAGCTGTGCCCCTCCCATACTCCGCCCAGAATCAACCCATGTACACTCCCACCTGTAAAACATGTAAATGTTAGTTCCTACTTCTCTAGCAGAATATGACCTGTTTCAGTAAACAAATGAAGTTACTGTTCTATTGAAGAAAAATCCTATTTAATTATAATTTTTTTCAAGATATACTGCATGCTAGAGTTAAAATATTTAGAAAATAATACTAACCTTGCTTGTTCAATTTCTTTTGCTGATTTCATTGAAAGGATTTTTCTAATTCGCTCTTGTTGTTCAGGTACATTCTGATTATTTGTTTGCCAGTGATCCATAATGTGATCCGTGGCATATGGGGCACTTTTTGATACCTATGCAAAATAACACAATTATTTTAAAGAGAGGTTACTAATCAGATATTTTTCTCAGTTAGAATGAAGTTTATGCCCAACCATCTACTGCAAGTTTTGTGTTGCAACTCTGACAAGGATTAAGATTTACAGCAATAGTGGTGGAAGGTGGAGGAATGAATTGATGTTAATATAGAAGAAACATATAAAATATATATTTGGAATAATACATTCCAGCTTATTTTCTAAAGAGATCACCGGCCATCTTCCGACACAAATCGGGAGATGGCCGGCCATCTCCTGAAGCTGGCCAAATCGGTATAATCGAAAGCCGATTTTGGCTGGCTCCAACAGCTTTCCGTCGCCAGGACGGCCAAAGTTCCCGGGGGTGTGTCAGAAGGGTAGTGAAGGCGGGACAGGGGCGTGCCAGGGCATGCTTAAGAGATGGGCGCCCTCGGCCGATAATGGAAAAAAGAAAGGCGTCCCTGGCGAGAATTTGGTCCCTTTTTTTTCAGGTCCAAGTCCCAAAACAGTGTCCGAACTGACCAGATGACCACAGGAGGGAATCAGGGATCACCTCCCCTGACTCCCCCAGTGGTCACTAACCCCCTCCCACCCTCAAAAAAACAACTTTAAAAACTTTTTTTTGCCAGCCTCTATGCCAGCCTTAAATGTCATACTCAGGTCCATCGCAGCAGTATACAGGTCCCTGGAGCAGTTTTAGTAGGTGCAGTGGACTTCAGGCAGGCGGACCCAGGCCCATCCCCCCTACCTGTTACACTTGTGGTGGAAAATGGGAGCCCTTCAAAACCCACCCGAAATCCACTCTACCCACATGTAGGTGCCCCCTTCACCCCTTAGGGCTATGGTAGTGGTGTATAGTTGTGGGGAGTGGGTTTTGAGGGGGGTTTGGGGGGCTCAGCACCCAAGGTAAGGGTGGACGCCCATCTCGTTTGAAAATACGGTCAGCCCCGCCCCTTCATGGCGCCGTCCTTGGAGATAGGCATCCCCGGTCGAAAATGCCCCTCATTGTATGTTTTAATTATATATTATACAAATGTTTTGTTTTTTGATGTATTACTACATTGTGTGATGACCTCACTTTGTTGACATTCATTAGGTAAATAAAAACACAAAGAACGTTTGCATTATACTGCATCCAATTTCACACGTGCTTAGAAGATCCCTGCATAAAGCATGAAGGTATTTTTTGCATTGCTTTTCCACTGTCAGTAGAACCCACATCAGAAAAACATGGAAGGTGCATTTTCTTATTTGTCTGTTTTCGACCAGTCTAACAGGGAGATAAAGCAGAGTTTGCTGCTATGCTTGGTTTAGCGTACATAAGATTAGCTGGCCATAGATCCTCTCTGGGTTGTTTCTACTATATCTAAGTCTGGCAGAACTGTGGATCCACTGACTATATGATCCTTGTAACTCTTTCACTCATTTAAGCAATTTTTAAGCACCCTCCTGAGATGCAGCTAAAGTGATATATGTACATTTTACAGTATTTCTCAAGCTGTTCCTGGAGTACCTCCTCGCCAGTTTGGTTTTCAGGATATCCATAATGAATTTGCACAGCAAAGACTAGTGTGCAATCAAAGCAGTGCACGCAAATCTCTCAGGATATCCACAATGAGCATACATGTGAAAGCCAGACTGGCTAGGGGTACTGCAAGGATGGACTGAGAAACACTGATGTACAATATATTCTTACAAGGTTTATTTCAGACATATTTTGCAAGTGTGGCAATGGCATTAAAAGAATGAAGTTATAGTTATTAAGGAATCAGAATGTGTGAGTGGTTACATATCTCTTTGTGAAATAGGCTTAATTGTACATACCTGAAGAAAGCTATGTGTACATATTTGAATAATGCTATAAGAGTATTTTACTTATGAAAGCGTAGCCAGAAGTCTGGTATTTGGTCAGCCTAGTCTGTTTTGGTGAAGAGAAGTTGGCAGAGTCTTTAAACAGACAATGTTGGCCAATTCTATAAAGTTGCAACAAAAATATAGGCACCACAGAGAGGCACGCATAGTGCCAATTCTATAATGGTGTTAGGACATGCCTAAAAGTTACTTAATACTAGTGTAAAGAAGCCTTGGTGCACCAATATCTAGGTGTGACTGCTTAGAACATGGCAATGGCAGGTGTAAGTTGCCATTCTTAAGTGTGCCTTGCAGCATGTGCACCTCATAGTATTCTATAAGTTGTGTGGGTCACTATGCAGAACGCACATGACACATCCATGTTCTGCTCACAGGTATAGCAGCCAGTTTTATGGGTGATGTGGGTGCTTGAGTACCCCCAATATTGAGAGGATTCCTTGTATGTGTCTAGGGAGGTGTTATTTCCACTGAGTTTAGCACTCCCCAATAATTCTGAAAAGTTGGCTCCTATGCTCACAGGTACGGTCTACTTGCGGTTGTGCTAAGCGACATGCGTGCCATGTCTACAGAAGCGTGCCCAGCACTTATGCATGTATTTGCCAATTCAGGGCACCAATCCTGTGCATAAGTGCTAGTATTTTGTAAACACTGGCACACACTTGGTACCTTAATTTAGACACGTCTTATAAAATTACCCTTAATACAATTGCATATAGTTTGTTGATCAGCCTCAAGAGCAGCAAAACCTCTTCCCCTGCTTCTTTACAAGCCATGCTCTCATCCTTCCCTCACCAGTAGACCTTTTCTTATGAAGCAGAGATAAGCATAGACCTGACTGAAGAGACAACACTGGTGGCAGCCATATACTAAGAGACACATAGGTTTGAACTGAGCCAGAGAACACTCTGCTCCCAAGCCTTGTAATGATTCCACACTGGCCTTGCCCTTTCTGAGTTTCTATGCAGGAGACAGAGTCTGAAAGCAGAGCATGAACTAGCTCAGGCCTTTCACAACATATCTCACAGCTTGTTGTTGCCACCAATTTTGACTCCAGGATCAAGTCTAAGATCAGCCTATACTACATAATAAAAGGTCCACGGGAGAAAGGAGGCCTGGGACTGAACTGTGGGAGGAGGAAAAAGGAAACCGGGGAGAGGACTGGCTCACCAGCCATTTATACACTTTAAAGTTGACTGTGTCTGCCCTTTAGCTGCGTGGGTGTGGGTATAATTAACAGCTGCAACTATGTAGTCAAGGTGGCAGTGTGTTTTTGTGAGCAAGGTTTTCACTGGGTAAATGTCTCATGAACGTTTTTTTTTACTGTGAGAGGTAGAAGGCTTGAGAAGTTAGAACATGAAAAGGTAATGCATGTTGTTGACAGCGTTTGATATGTGATAGTGGGTTAGAAAACAAGCACAAAGTAAGAAGCATTCAGAAATGAATGTGCCACAGATGCAAGCTCCATCAAAGCAGCTCAATAAAAAACACAACAGGCAGCACTCTGTGACAATCAATAAAATGTTTCTAATGGCTACCGTGAGCTTTGTTTCTTTACTGTGTCTAAGCACTAGCAGAGAAGTGTCATTAAAATATTTCTGTATTATTTTTAGGGTGGAAAGGTTTATTTATCCTCCTTGAGACTTTGCATACGTGTTATCATTAGATGGCAAGACGAAATCCTCAATGTATACTGAAAATAGACAAAGCTTTTGTTTTTTCTTTAAGAATAACATAGAATCCAAATATGCCCAGCAGATTTTATGAAACAGAGAAGTCATAAAAGCTTAAGAACAGTGACATGTTATCAATTTTTTATCCTCAGGGAACAAACATTATGATGTGGCTATCAGAGGATAGCCACATCATCATTTTTATAAGCCTTCTACTAAAGTCACCAATTTTTTATCAACAGGAGTAGACTGAAATACGCACAGCAGACAACTACTTAGAGTGTGGCCAACCTGCACCAGAAGTTCACTCCAAAGGACATATCATTACACGGGACAACTGGCCAATGTGCCACTGCAGGCTCCCATCCTACCCTGGGCCAGCCATCACTAGAGAATTTGGAGAGGGCTACTAGATGTTTAAATTCTTATAGGAGTGGAGAGAATAGTCCAGTGGGTTAGAGCAATGGTTTGAGAGCAAGGGTTCATCTCCTATTGATACACCTTGTGACTCTGGGCAAGTAATTTCATCCTCCATTGCAATTTGTGAAGAATTTCCCATCTGTTCAGAATTCTGTACAAGGGTTAGAAGGCAATGGCAACCCGCATTGCTGCTTTGTATTCAGGGCCGGTGCTAGGGTTTCTGGCGCCCTCCTGCAGCCTACTAGTCAGCGCCCCCTACCCATTCAGGGGTGGGGTCATTATGGCTCCACCCCTACATTAGCCACACCCCTTTTACCGACCATGGCGCCTATAAACAGGCATCACTGAAAATATTACACCAGTATAGGAGAAGAAAAATAACTTGTTTTTTTTTCATTATAAAAAATTTCTGTAAGCTGTTACAGCTCCAGTATACCCAAAATGACACAAACCAAATTAGCATACAGACCAGGAATTAGGAGAACAGTCTTGCCAAACCTGAAACAATATGTTATCAAAATCTCAGAACCTAACAAACAGATCCCTATTCAGACACTTGGCCTTGCAGTCCCCTATTCAAATTTAACCTGAAATCCTAAGAAGCTAGACTCTGCATGCAGCACAATACCAGAAAAACAGAAAGAAACACATTGCTATATATTGCAAAATAAAACAGCAGATGTAAATTCTCAAACTGGACATATTCCAAACACTAACATTAAAATAAAATGATTTTTTTCTACCTTTGTTGTCTGGTGACTTTATTTTTCTGATCATGTTGGTCCCAGTCTCAGATTCTGCTGCTCTCTATCTGTTCTCTTAACTCTGTTTCCAGGGCTTCCTTTCCATTTATTTCTTTACTTTCCTCCTTTCTTCTTCATTTCTTGCCTTTCATTCATAGGTAAAAGCTGGGTCCTCCGCGGACTTGACTGGAGAAGGTATAGAGTGGATCCAGCTTTTGCCTATTTTCTCCATCCATGTGTAGTTTTTCTCCTCTTTTCCCTCATCTCCGTTCAGTATGTATCTCCTTCCTCTTTCTTCCCTCTCCTCCATCCATGTCCAGCATTTCTCCTCTCTCTTCCCTTCCATCCATGTTCATCTCACTTCCTCTCTCTTCCTTTCCCTCCATCCATGTCCAGCATTTCTCCTCTCTTCTCTCCATCCATGTGCATCTCCTTCCTCTGTCTTCCCTTCCCTCCATCCATGTCCATCATTTCTCCTCTCTTCCTTCCCCTCCATCCGTTTGTATCTCCTTTCTCTGTCTTTCCTTCCCTCCATCCCTGTCCAACATTTCTCCTTTCTTCCCTGCCCTCTACGCCATCCATGTCCAGCATTTTTCCTCTCTTCCCCCCCTTCCATCCATGTGCATCTCCTTCCTGTCTTCCCTCTCCTCCATCCATGCCCAGCATTTCTCCTGCCCTCCTCTCCATCCATTCATCCATGTTCAGCAACTCTCCTCTCTCTCCTGCCCTCCCCTCCATCCATCCATACCCAGTAACTGTCTTTTCTTCCCTGCCTTCTCCTCCATCCATATCTAGCAATTCTCCTCTTCCCCTGCCCTCCCCTCCATGTCCAATGATTTCTCCTCTCTCCCCTACTCCCCCATTCATGTCCAGCGATTCTCCTCTGCCCTCCCCCATCCCATTCAATCCATGTCCAGTGACTCGCCCCAGCCCCCGCCCCATTTAAGCCCCCGAGTTCCAGTTCCAGTTCCAACCCCAGCCCTCCTCTCCCACAACAGCCCCCATTTCCTTCCTGCTGCCCTGCCTTTAAAACTTTTATTTTACCTCAAGTCACGGCGGCAGAGGTGAAAGCAGCCAGGCTCGGCTTGCCTCCAGCCTTCCTTCTCAGTGTCCCGCCCTCATGAAAACAGGAAATTACATCAGAGGAGGGCAGGACACTGAGAGGGAAGGGAAGGCTGGAGGTGAGCCGAGCTTGGCTGCTTTTACTGCCACTGCCGCCACCGCCGTGATTTGAGGTAAAATAAAAGTTTTAAAGGCAGGGCGGCACAAAGGCAAGGAAGGCTGTTGTGGGAAGCTGAGGGTGGGCAGGTGAGGACCAAGAACTGCCTGCAGGAATTGTGAGTCTCTCAGCAGTGGTAAGCATGGCTTGTGGTGCCCTCCAGAGGTCAGTGCCCCCCTGCCATACTTACCAGGTTGTGCCAGCCCTGTTTGCATTCACCTCCTTCCCCCCACCACACATTCTCCTTTCGAGTCCCTCCACTTGCCCTAATACTCACCTCTTCAATCCCTTCAGGTCCCCCAACTTGCAGGCACCCTTGGCCATGCACTGTTCATCACAAACAGAGGAGAAAAGTGGTGGACATTGGAACTGCATCCTATGGCTCTGCTACTCTGCTACTGAATGCAAACTTTGAACTGTGGGGTTTTATGGTGTCCTGTGTGGTTCAAAGTTTTGTATTCAGCACCAAGGAAGCTGGAAAGGGGGCAAAGAATATTGGGGATTGAACCTGCCATTGGTCACAGGGACTGAGAGCAAACCTAGGAATGGCATTCAAGCTAGTTGGAGGGTGAGATTGCAGGGGTGGGGTGGGGTGGGGGCTCAGTATGAGCAAGGAAAAAGTTGGGGGGGGGGGGGGGTCAGGTGTGGGGCATAGAGGATCCTTGCCTTCATGAAGTAGAATTCTACCCTTCAAAATCTTACAAATATAGAAAGTGCAAAATTTTCAAAATTTTTGCACAGAATTTTCTCAGGAGTAAGATATGAACATCATACCAGTAATTCACACAAATATACCTCACATACACCATCAGTCAATACCCACACTATGTCCATCCATCCAAACACCTTCACAAATACTCTTCTACAACACTGAGACACACTTTACCATAGCTGTTTCAACCAAGTCCTGCACACAGACATGCCTCAGTAGATGAAAATTGTCATATTGTAAGTATGAACTTTTCAACTGATTTAAGATTGAGGGAACCTCCTAGATACCCTATAAACTGATTCCTTTTTAAAATTGAGCAGGACCCATTCCTCTATTCATATTTATTTTTTGTTATATTTGTACCCCGCGCTTTCCCACTCATGACAGGCTCAATGCGGCTTACAAGGGGCAATGGAGGGTTAAGTGACTTGCTCAGAGTCACAAGGAGCTGCCTGTGCCTGAAGTGGGAATTGAACTCAGTTCTTCAGTTCCCCAGGACCAAAGTCCACCACCCTAACCACTATCCCTTTTTAAATTGAGCAGCCCCCCCTTTGAACCCACCCCCACAATACAACACTTACCAGGTCATACTTGGGGGTCTAATGGAGGAAAGGAGAGATTAGTAATTGCTCCTGCACTGGTGGCTGCTTTTGTAAAAATGGTGCCTTCCTGAGTCCTAGCAATAGTCTTCCACTACTACCACTAAGTCAGACTACCAAACAAGGAAGCTTTAAATAAGTAAACTATGGGCAGTGAGAGTTAAATTTGTCTCTAATTAAGTGACTCTCACCAGCTCTGCTCTATTACTACCATTACTAATCATTTCTATAACGCTACTAGACATATGCAGCACTGTACACATTATATGCAGGTACTTTCTCTGTCCCTAGAGGGCTCACAATCTAAGTTTTTGTACCTGGGGCAATGGAGGGTTAAATGACTTGCCTAAGGTCAGAAGGAGCTAAAGGGAATCCTACTGCACTAACCATTAGGCCTCTGCTTCATATGACACAACACTCTTTACTTTTATAAAATAATTTAACAAGAGGCATCTTGGAACTCCTGCATTATATCAATGCATAGGACCAAAGACTTGCACTTTGATAAACAGAGGAGGAATAGGACACAATATAATGATAAACAGAGGAGGAATAGGACACAATATAATATGAGTAGCTTTTTAGAAAGAATATGTAAAGAGACTTTTCACCTTTTGTGATGTAACAGGCATCAGGTTTTCTGTTAATAAAGCACGTATTTCATTTTTACATCTTTGTCCAACTGTGTTATTTTGCAGGCCCACCATCAACCCTTGCTCGAGGTATTACAGGAGATTTATATAACATTGCCTCTCACCCTTAAGAATAGTCCGTTAGGTAGTCTGAGCCACCTTAAAACCACTAGACAGCCCAGAGAGGAAGTGAGAAGGGAGTGGTGGAGCCGAAAGGAAAGGAACCAGGCAGTATAAAAGGCAGGGCCAGAGTGGGGTTAAGGAGGCCCAGGGAAGAAAGAACTGAAGCCCCAGCATATACAATTATGACATACATATAGCTACTGTGACGTATGAGGTAAGTCAACCTTTTGATCTGAAGACTTGGAAGCCTCGTTCTGAGGTCTGATTGTAGCCAGGCCTGGAAACCCAGAGAGAGAGAGAGCGAGAGAGCTTACAGACTGCGTTTGGGGTGTGGCAGTCACATGCCACAAACTGTGGTTTAGGTCCTGTCAGCCACAGGCCTATGTTGAGACTTTTCATAGAATTAAAGAGATTTTACCTGACCCTGTAACAGGCTTCAGGACTAACTGAATAAAGTGCTTGCCTTATTTTACAACCTTGTCCAGCTGTGTTATTTTGAAGGCCTGCCTTCATCTCTTTTTCACAGTATCACAGGCTTCTTGTAACAATTCTACTACTTTTTATTTTTTAGGATTTATTTACTGTCTTTTTGAAAGAATTCACTCAAGGTGGTGTACAGTAAGAATAAATCAAACATAAGCAATAGACCAGCAGTAAAAATATTCAAGTAACAATACAAAGTATGGTATAGTATACTACTTACAATGTTAACACAATACATAATAGAACATTTTAGTAGACAGTGTAGGGTATAAGCAAAGATGGAACATACAAATAGGTAAGAGAGTAAGAGGAGTTAGAAATAGCTTTAGAGCTGTCATGAGTGCCTTGAGACTTCCCACAAAACACGTTATTACCCTTGTTATTTAAATCTACTAAGAGGGGCATTTCTGAAATGTCTTCCAAGTATGAATTAGGACGCCCTCGTGAAGTCGGCCAAAATCAGGTAGGTATAATCGAGAAATAGTATGGACGTCCTTAGACATTCCATTATCGCAGTGCAAAACGTCCAAATCAGGGACACCCAAAGTATAGTAAAAAGGACGCCCATCTTCCAGAACCGCGAAAAGACGTCCCTAAAACATTCACTGTACTTGCCAATTTGTCATCAACGTCCCTCACTGATTCTACGAGACAGATGTCCTTGTTACTATACTTTGGACTTCTTTGATGTACTTGGTTGTTCCACAAGTACAGAGCAAGTAGTTGCGGACATCCAGGTACGGGAAATATAAGGAACATTCATACGTGTAAAGTAGAGTAACAAGGACATGGTTCTCATAGAACTGCCGAAGGACGTCCATCTTACTAGGCCCACCAAAGGACGGCGGGCCTATAAGAGGGACATTCTTCGGCAGTTCTGTGAGAAACACGTCCTTGTTACTCTGCTTTACACTTATGAATGTTCCTTATATTTCCCGTACCTGGATGTCCGCAACTACTAGCACTGTATTTGCGGAACATGCAGCTATGGGAAATATAAAGAACATACATATTTTATTGTGTATATATGAAGAGGTTCGCACACTTGATAATGATCTATATAAGGAAGGTTCCACACGTATGAACATGTACTCATCCAAATAAGACCCCGCATGCGTGACGACGGTCAATGCATGTCATGGACGTCCATGTGTCATGATCGTCCATGTGCCGACCCATCATATATGGGGTAGGACGTCCACGTGCTGACTAGTCCATATATGGAACTGTGCACGTAAGGACGTCCATCATGCATGGGCGGCCATATAAGGCGATGCATGCTTTCCAACGGTTATTCCCTGACAAACATGTCTTTACAGCGAGAGCCAAATTTCAGCGATGTACCTGGTGTACAATTGCCTAAAACATCGGAGCATTCTTTTTATGCACCACCACCACCACCTGCCCCCCAGGACTGTCTCCATCCAAGCCTGGTGTCAAATAAGAGACAGGTTGGAAAGGTAAGTGTTTGCTTCCCCCACCCCCAGGCTATCAGGTCCCCCTCCTGTAGCTACACATATAAGAGCTCCCTCAGCAATGTAAGTACTAACTGTAGTCTGTATTCAAGGGTAATCAGTGATATGTGCACATGCACATTCATTAATAGAATCTATGTACTAGAAAGGAAAACCATTCCCACATCTCTACAATACTGCACACAAACGGTACTCTCTGTCCACCTCAATGACATCACCTGTACCAATGTAATGTCCCCCCCCCAATCAGTGTTGTGCATCTCTCCTATTTGATTTCCAAATGAATTTGTGTGCTGAGGGCAAGAAGGGCCATCCCCTGACTCCTGGTGTACAAACTTATACCTTGCAGAAGATTTGGCATTCAGAGGGACCTTGAGTCCTTCCGGCGGAGGTTCCACTGAATAAAGCGGGAGAACCCTGACATGATAAGGGCAGTGAGACTGCGCCTCAGGGCTTGACATAAGTATTATAAACAGGGCACGTGTACTCATTTGTAAATATATTTATTTAATAATGCAAATGTTGTGTACAATATCAGCTTTC
This sequence comes from Microcaecilia unicolor, assembly GCF_901765095.1. NCBI lineage: Eukaryota > Metazoa > Chordata > Amphibia > Gymnophiona > Siphonopidae > Microcaecilia > Microcaecilia unicolor. Next base: position 71,132,729 of record NC_044035.1, on the reverse strand, counting down.
ATGTGGCTAATAGGCAACTAGTAAGTCATAACACTTCTGTCCCAGATCAAGGCCTGAGGTTCCAGCTACCCTCCCATGAGTGTGGCTGCAACTTCCAACCAACCTTCTCTGAGATGAATAAGATGAGATGCCTTACTTCTGTATCCCCCTATATGGGGTGGATACTGTTTCATGGTATTCCTGCCTGAGGTCCTACTCTTAGTGGATGTCATTGCCTCATATTAAAGTTATGTGCTCCCCCCCAACCCCCCCCCCCAAAAAAAAAAAACTGGTCAGCCAACCATAGTCACAAATCATAATGCAAACATGCTGCTGACCAATGAGTGTGGTCTGCCAACATATCCTGTGTACTCTGTGTCAGACCAGCTTCCAGGGTTCACTGTCATGTCATCTCATGCATCTCACACCCCATGGGTATAGCCCAGGGCTCACCACACCTGTCCCCATCCCCCGCCTCAGGCCAGCCAGCTCCTGAACTATGCAAGCCATGTTGGATGTGCTGATCTCAAAGACAATCCTTTTACATACACATGGCGGCAGCAGCAGGAGGAGGAGGTGGCGGCCACAGCACCAGTGGCACAGCAGGAGGAGGCGGAGGAGGAGGCCACAGCACTAGTGGCACAGGAGGAGGAGGAGGCAGAGGCAGACTAATGGGCAAATATGCCTCCTCTGGAAGGGGAGGAGGAGGAGCACCCACCAGCCCCACCAACACCAGCAGCTATAGACAACAGTGCTGCAGTACTGCAACTCCTGCAGCAACTGGTTGCTGTAGTGAACCAGTTGCTGCAGGGGGTGGCAGCTCTGCGGCACTTTATCGAGGACCGCCAGCAGACTCATAGCTGGCTCATGCTGCTGGTGATAAAGCTGCTGCGACGGCAATTGGAGGGACAGGAGAGGGAAGAATGATTTGTGTGTGTGTGGGGGGGGGGGGGGGGTGGAATTTGTATATAGTTTGTTTTTCTATATAGTTTAAATACTATTTTACACTTTTGGTACTGACCAGGATCTGTGTGTGTACTTTGTGCACTACATATGTAGTATTATCAAATGCTGGGGTTGATGTGAGAGGAGTCAGCAATCTGCGTTGCATGACAGGTGAACTGTGACATAGAAACTTTGGTACATATGTGTGATAAGGGTGGCCATACAGAGGGCCACCTGTTCCTTCCAAACTGCATGGCTGTATGGTAAGGGGGGGGGGGGGGGGAAGGATGGGTGGGCATTTCTGTTGAGGAACACAAATGCCCATCCAGCCTCTCCCCCCTTACCTTAGAGCCCCACAGCACAGAGTTGTGTAAATAATGGGTATGTTGTCTAGCACTAGTGATCTGCCAAGTAGAAACTTGCAGATAACCATAGGTAGGGCATAGACGATGTTTGCTCTCTGATCACCAGACACCCTTACCCACAGCCAAACCACATTGGTGAGGGGAAGGAAGGAGCTACAAACAGCTGGGTCATCTTTTCACATTGAATGTATCAGCAATGGTATATAGTGCTGAGGAGAAAAGGGAAAACAATGGTAAAAGCATTAGATGAATGTTTACTTCATCACAATTGCAATATAATACATCAGGTACAGAAGGGCACAGGCTAGGGGAATTATATAGGCACCAGGCTGTAGCCACCTGCAGGTAATTTAGAATAGGAACTGTAACCAGAACCTCTCTCCCTCACCATGACTTAACGGCTCAAGGCCGTAGTAGGCATGCACCTGTGGCCACCTTGAAAATAGTTTGCAGTAAATATAATTGTCCAGTATTTTTAAAAGGAGAAACTTTAAAGAAAAGCAGTAGTGAGGCCTGATCCTAATGTTTTTAGAAGGCCTTGCCCTTGTAAAATAAGCAGGCAATATTCTGAAATAAATCATGTAAGCTTTGTAAATTGACCTTCAGATATTATCAGAATCAGAACTTTCAGATAATAAATACAGATTTACTGCAAGTCCACACAGCGATGAAGGTCTTCCCAAAGCTTTCAGCTGACATTCTGGACTTACAAAAGATTTGTTATTGTAATAAACCATAAATTATCTCATCTTACATTTGAAGAACAAATTTCTTGCAATTTTGTTTATGTATTTATCTATTCATCAAGGTAATATAAAGTGAAATCTTTCTTCATACTATGAGATATCTGTACAATAGCAAGGCAATCTACTTTTCTGGCTAGGAAATGTTGAGATTTGTATCTGAACCCTTCTAGCTCTAGACCAAGGACTCAAATGCAGAGCAAAATGAATAGTATTCATAATGAGAGATGGATACTACCCACTTCAGCATGGCTGTTTATTTACCTTTATCATTCTGTTGTCACAGTGAAAATGTATTATGGAAGCTTAATGATTAGAGCATTGTGCTGAGAACCAGGGAAGCCCATTCCAATCCTACTGCAGCTCCTTGTGATCTTGGGCAACTAATTTAACACTCCATTACCTCAGGTATATGCTTAGATTGTAAGTCCTCCAAGGACAGGGAAATGCCTATTGTACCTCAATATAACTTGCCTTGAGCCTCAACAATAATGGGTCGAAAAGAGAGGCCAATAAATGCAAACAGTGTTCAAATAAAAGCCTAATCTAGAAAAGCCAAGACAACAGGCCAAAAGATCAAGATGACAATAGATACCAGTATGGCAAGGAAAAGGTTTATTAAAACGTCAACCAAACCACATGTTCTCTTTTTTTTTTAACATTCACCTTCCTTGGTGCAACCTGCACTGAGAGGAAAGAGTCCCAATTCTTTATCAGTGCATCTTGGATAGGGAGCAATGGTACTGTGACCTTTTCCTTAGGAGGAGACTCGTAGTCCAGGACAGTTAACATCTCTGCCCTGGGCTCTTCCTCCATCTCTAACTTAAATGGGATGGCAGAAGCCCCTCAGGTGGAGATTTATCTCTCTCTTGAGATGGGGAAGGATCAGAAGATATCCCATAAGACTCCTCTTCCGAGGAATAATGTGGGTCCTTTTCTGAGTCCCATGAACGATCCCATTCAGACTCCTCACCGTACTCAGACTGGGCTGAGTCTGTGCTTGCCTTGGCTCCTAGTGGAACAGCGTCCATGCCCCAAAGAGCGCTGAGGTAGAGCCCTACTCTCAGTCTCCGGGGAAGCTTCCTCTTCGACGCCGAGAGTAGTCCTGTATGTATTGACATCGACATCCTTCAAGGTGCTAGTGTCGAGGATGTCTGAACAGGCACGGATGGAGCCTCAAAAAAGAATCTGGGCCTGATCTACAACTGGTGCAAGCACCCTCAATGCCTGACCAGTTTCTGCGCACGTTCCTCCCTGAGCATGGCTTGGAACCGCACATCGAAGGTAGGCAAAGGCGAGGGAGCCGGGAGAGAGGCAGCCTCAGAAGATGTTGGTGCTGAACCATGTGTCGACGAGGACCAATGCTTATGCTTCTTGGGCTTCCCCCGATGCTCAGTGTCGTGGTCCTTCTGTGCCAAGGACGATGTTGAACATGTCCGTGCCCTCAGTGTCGGGTCCGATGCTGACCAGTCCCAGGACCAACTCTCAGCGCCCAATGTCGAGAGAGGTGGAGACCTTCTTGATGCCGGTGCACTCCCAGTGGACGGAAGTCATGGGAACCATCGAGGTTGATGCTTCCATGCCGATGTTGATGCACCAGTCTTCAAGGATCCAAAAAGTCTCTCCTGTTGGACCTGCTGCACCCTCTATGTCCTCAGCTGCATTTTCAAACAAAGAGAACAGGAATTAGGCTCATAGTTAGGCCCAAGGCACCTGATGCACCAAGAGTGCGGGTCAGTCACGGAAATCACCCAGTTACACTGGGCGCAGCCAATTGCAAAAATGAAAGGAAACTAAGTGCCGAAAAAAACACGGTAATTAAAGGTAAATAAAATAAAATCAGGGAAAAAAATGAAAAATATTTAAGAACAGGACAAAAAGACCCATACGGGAAGGCACTACGAACAAGGAAACATGCATTGAGAGAATACGATAACGCATCCTCCCTGCTCTGTGGAAAAACGAAGACTGAGAAATCTGCGGTTGTGCATCAGACAAGAGGGCACCAGTATATGTGTGTGGGGGGACGCTACTAGAAAATTATAAGCTAGTATCGCTAGTTAACATCTGCACCAGGCTCTGTCAGATGACATCATCCAGCTGTGACAGTACAACAGCCTGCTTGTCCTCAGAGAAATCTGGTTACACTAGTATTCTATAAAGCAAAGTAGGTGCCTTCTTTCCTGTATACAATGTATTTTGTATGTTTATGTTTTAGTTGTATCCTGCTCAGAATATATATAATATATAAAGCACACTCTGGGTGTATAGTTAAAAATTAACCCCTTTGCTCCTGCCTAATACACATCGTACCCAAAGTGAGTTAAAACAGTGTATTCAATACTCCGTATTCAAACCAATTTCAATCTCAGCCTCATTTTCCTCCTCTTTACATAAAACATATCTACTACATACAAAAATCATCCCTTATCATCCTAACAACTACTTCCACTTTGCTAATTCTAAAATTCAAAGCCACGCCACTTTTTATTTTGAAATACAAATAACCCCTCCTATATAAGACCTTAATATGCTCTCTCAAACACAGTCATCTTTACTCATTTATGGAATACCAGGTAATTATTATTTGTTTGACCTATGTTAGTTAAAAGGCAATTTCCTAGCCATGGAGCACAGTATCTAAAGGTACAGCATCTTCCATTATACAAATGAATAGCCTTCCCCATGGGCTTACCAACAACACTACCACAAAGTTGTGCAATTCACGGCCTGCCACCTGCTACCTGTTTGTGATACACACAGTTGGCTCCAAATCTTCATAGGAATTTCAATACCATAAATAAAATATTGAACTGGATGCCATAATCTGCTAGTAACTAATGAAGTGTTTTTAAAGTCATTCACTTCCATGACTTGCAATATTAAATCATAAACTTAGGGCTTCTATTCTTAGCTGTTTTATAAATGTAGGTGTTTATTTTCTAGTTATTTGAGGATATACAGGCTGGGTGTTTTTACACTAAGGGTACTATTGCTGGGTATCTTTTCTGGAGGAACCAAATATGTAGGTTGTGTCATCAGCGCAGAAAAGGCACAAACCTGAGTGGAAGATACAGGACAAGTCAGGGGAGGGATGAAACAATAACAGTGGGTAGTGTTTATCCAATAAACACCTATTTAATTTTTTTGCTTTGGGGGATCCTTTGTTGGTGTTCATCAATTAAAACATGAGTTATCTACATTTTCAATAATGAGTCCAATGGAATGGAATAAATTACCTATGCTGCTATGATAGGTCAGAGATAAAGTAAAAAAAAAAAAAAAACCAGCTGAAAACTTGTTTTGTGCAGGCATATGTGGGAGAATTCTATAAGCCCCCTGTTTACTAAGCCACAAAGCAATGCTGACACAGCCCATCCAAACTCAATGAGTTATGTTGCCATTAGCGCACTGGCAGCCACTAGCATGGCTTAGTAAACAGGGAGTAAATGCTCTAAAAAAACTGGCACCAGAAAAAATTGGTGCTAAGTGCAATTTTATAAAGGGTGTGTGTCCTTTACAGAATCGTATTTAGAGCCGTTTCCTGCACCTAACTTTTGGCGCCAGCCTTACACCTGCTGAACCTGGTATAAATTCTGGTGCCCAAATTAGGTGCGCTGAGACAATATTCTGTAAGAATGCGTGTGACTTTTGGAAGGCCTCTGACATGCACCATGCCTCTGCCATGGCCACACCACTTTTGAGTTACGTGCTATCATGGTTAAGTGCCATGCCTTATAGAATAGCGTGCAGTCAGATGCGCACACAAATTTTAATAGGCACCAATTAATATCAATAATTGGTTGTTAGCACCCAATTATTGCCTTTAATTGGCTCATTAGCCAATTAATTTGGACGCGCATCTTGGCACCATATATAGAATCCAGGGGAAGATGGGCAGAGACCATGATTTTGTTTGGGTATGTATTATGGCATGTGTCTTTGGTTTTTAAAGTCCTTTTTTATATTTGATTTTGCATTTTTTAGTGTGTAATTAGGTGTTAGGTGGAATAGAAATGTCAACTAAATAAATAAAATAAAAAACCTAAAATTAGAAGCCCTACATACATTTTAAAAGTTGTGCTAGACAGTACTGAGTAACTATCATATCAAAATAAATAGTTCAGTACATGCCATAAAAAAATACATAGTGGTAGACTGCCCTCTTGTGTCTTCGGTTCAATAAACTAAAAAACAGCTAGTCAATAAATGGGCCCAATATTTCAAAAAACACTTTTTGATTCATAAATTTAAGCTTCTATAGGTGTCTCCTAATTTTAGCCAAACTTAGGGCCCTCTTTACTAAGGCATGCTAGTTTTTAACATGTGCTAAAAATTAGCACTCGCTAACGCTAGAGACACCCATATATTCCTATGGTTGTCTCTAGTGATAGTGCAAACTAAAAACATTAGCGCACTTATAGCACGGCTTAATAAACATGGCTCTTAGGACTCTAATAGGTCAATATGTAAACACTGCAGCAAATGTTTGGTTAAAATGCCAGCTAAGGCATTTAAAAAAATCCATATATATTCAGTGCTCTTATCCAGAGAAGTGGCAACACTGAATGTATATGGATAGTGCTTGCTGCCAGTGGCTACATGGATAGTAGCAATATTCAGCTACTATTCATAAAGTAGTGGTTTAACTTAGAATAGCAATTTTTTTGACCTAATTTAAACCACACATCTCTAGTTCATGGCATGAAGAAGATTATGGTGGCTACTACACTGCTGTGACATTTACTGATTATGCTTTCTCCCTCCTATTTCCTGGTTGCATCTGGGTTTGGTCCCAAATTCAGCTCTAGGTTGCGGCATAGCACCCAAGGAGCAGGATATTCTTCTTGTAAACTTCTTGGGCCGGCGCTTATTCTACTACGCTGCCATCCTCCTGACTTTCCATGCATTGATTCTACTTAATGCAGTGGCGTTGGTAGGGGGGGGGGGCGGTGGGGGCGGTCCACCCCGGGTGCACTCCGCCTGGGGGGGGGGGGGGGGTGCCGCGCGTGCCTGCTCTCCGTTGTTCCATGCTTCTTCTCTGCCCCGGAACAGGTTACTTCCTGTTCCGGGGCAGAGAAGAAGCATGAAACAACAGAGGACAGGCGCGCACGGCACCCCCCCCGGCGGCGTGCACCCGGCCGGGGGGGGGGGGGGGGGGTCCGTGCTGCATCAGGGGGAGGGGGGCGCTGCACCCGGGGGGCGGGGCGAATCAGCGATCCACCCCGGGTGCCAGCCCCCGTAGGAACACCACTGACTTAATGACATCTGCCTCAATGCAGACATATCAAGTCACACTTATTCGGCGCTGCTCTCCAGTTCACACGCCGAAGCCCTCTACTCTCATGCATTCAGGGAGCTGGACTCATCCAGAAAAAAACCTCCCTCCGAAAGCCTCCTACTACCTACCCCTGGACCTACCTAAACAATGCCCTAGTGATCTAGGGTACTAGGATGGGCAGCAGCAATCCCCAGTCGCTGCTTCCCATGCCAGCTCCATAGTTCTAAATTGTGGCCGCAAATTGTTGCATGACTACTACGAGAGGTCACAGCCGCCATTTTGAGCCTTGGAGCTGGCAAAGGCAGCAGTGACTGAGAATCGCTGCTGCATGACTTACCCTAGACCACTAGGGCATCGTTTAAGAAGGTCTGGGGCAGGGTAGAGTCCTGGAAGCTCTTCAGGAGGAGGAGGAGGAGGAGGAGGAGGAGGAGGAAATGAGATATGATACCATTGTGGGGGGGGGGGCAAGGAAGGAAAGTGGTGCCGCATTGGGGAGGGGGCAAGGAGAGAGAGAGATGCTGCATGGGGGGGGGGGGCACAGAGGGACAGAGGTGCTGGGCAGTAGATCAGGTAGGGAAGAAAGAGGGTGCAGAGAGGGAAAGACTTTGGGGGGGGGGGGCGGGGAGGACAAGGAAAGAGAGATGTGCCAGGACCTGCAGGAAAACGAAGAAGAGGGAGAGATGCTGGTCCTGCAAAGGGGAGAAAGAATAGGAGCAAGGGAAGAGAGAGGAAGACTTACTGGACCCCTGGGAGGGGGGGAACAGAGGGAGGGAAAAGAGAGGGAGAGATGCTGACCAGGAGAGGGAGACAGGAGAGAAGGAAGAGAGACATAGATGCTGAAACATGGGGGAGGGGAGAATAGGGACACAGAACAGTTATGTTGGTTAGGGCATGTATATATATATGGCCGCCCTTGCTCTCAGTAAAATACAGGTCAATGGCTCAGGCTAAAGAGCTAGGCCTCTGCAAGCAAATGGCTCATAATAAGAGCTAGGCTTCTTAAAATCAGAATCATCTCTCATACAAAAGAGAGCTAGCCTGTAAAAATCAGAGGTCACCTTTGACACAGTTACATTTCACTGTGGCAAGTGCTGAACTGGCAAGGGTGGGGGCAATCTACTCTATAAACAATCCTGAGATTGGCACCTGCAAGACGTCATAAGCAAGAGTTGCTATGGTTACGTAGAGATAGTGCTGGGTCAGCTGCACCCCAGATGGGACCATCCAAAGGGGGGGCTACAGGAAGGTTTGGGAATATGTGAAGTCATTCTGATCAACTGATAAGGACTAGGAGCCCAGTTGAGACAGCTGGGGTCTATTGAAATGAATAGGGCCAAAATTGTATATAAGCAGCAGTTTGAGGAGTATTAGTTCAGACGAGACGAGATGAGAAGAAGAAGGGAGACTCCAGAAGGCTAGAGAGAGAGGACGTGCCATGATATGCAGTTCCATTATGTGAATGCTTAACCTACCTGTATTACCATTGGTAAGATTGTAATAAACTATCTTATTATATCTACTACATACTGGGTTCCTTTCTAATTACAAGAGTCCATACTGCCTGACGGTGTAAGCCTGTCATGAGCAGATTCAAGGTTGGGAAAGCTAGATATTTGGAGGGCATATGTAACTTTGCCCAGAGAGAGATGAGACGGGCCACTGCTTCCGCTGCTGGATTAGCAAAGGCAGATTCGGAGAAAATAAACATATTGGTAGCAGAGGATGGTTACTCCTTCTTGGGCTTCGAATCTGCCTTTGTAAATTTATTTAAAATTGCCCGAAGAGCTGTAAGTTCTAAACCCTTTTTCTCACATTTTTTTAATATCCTTATCCAGGGTCCCGAAACTGCCATTTCTTTCTGTAGCTTTTAAAAGTTTTCCCTAACAAGTGCTGTAGTTCACTATCTCAAAGACATGAGAATCTGGGAAGCTTGCCCACTTTAGCTGCCTTATCAGTCCAGCATTGCTTCGGCAGAGGAGGCTCTACAGCTCACTTTTAAAAACTCAGAAAGTGATTTTTTTTTTCCCCCTTTTCCGTTCGTTTTTTTGTCCCTGTTCTATGCTGAAGTGGTACAAGTTAAACAGTCATTTACACAGGTATTCTTTTTAACCTCTCACTGTCTATCCTCTGTCAACTGTATTGCTCCTAAATCCATCTAACTAACTCCCTCTCATATCTTTTTCATATCTTTCAACTCCGGTTTCCCCTCGAAACTGGTACAACTTTTTTTTTCAACATATTCTCGACGGTGGACTTATGCAAGGGTCCTTCCCTTAACACCGATGAGATTTATGATTCCCTATCTCTAGATTTTCAGTCTGCCTCCTTCGGCAGCACTTTCTGATACACAAACAGCCTTCCCCTGGCTGCGGTCCCAAATTACCACCTTTAGCTGGGTTAATTTTTTTTAGTTAGCCAGTTTCCAATTACTGGAGACTGACCCCACCCTTTGTGTAGGTTCTGGACTTCTTACAGTCTGTGGGTTGCTGCGCTTTCCCCAGTACTAATAAAGGGAGTAAGAAGCACCTTCTAACCTCTACCAAGGTACTTTTGAAAGTTTTGGGCTTTGTGCAGGACAATTTTTTGAGACTGGCCATTGCACAGTACATTTTCTTTGTCTTGTTTCTGGGCAAGTGGCCAACCATACATTGTTTACCGTTTCAGCCCTGCTTGTGCTGTCTAAAGACACTCACTGAAGCAGGATAGACAAGCTGATTTCAAACACACTTTTCACTGTCCTTGTGCACAGCTGTGGGTTTCTCTTAGGGTCCCTCTTTAAATCTGCCACCTTTAATATTGGGCACCGATATTACTTTGTTTTCAGGGTTTCTTGTTTCTGGGAAGGCTGCCAATCCTAGCTTGCTTACCAATTCAGCCCTGCTGAAGCAGCATAGCCACGCTGATTTTAAAAGTAGTTTTATCCTTACTGTCCCAGCCCGTTGTGAATATATAGAATTGATTGTCTAGGTGCCTCTATATGGGGTACTTTCCAAATTGTCTCCCACATTAATTTTTTATTGTGAATACCAACAAGTGGTTTTTTGGGGTTGCCCTCATTCAGGTACTATAATTTTAGCTGACCATTACGTTTTTTTTTAATATTTAAATAGGTTTTTTTTTTTTATGTTCACCGGTCTACAGTTGGCCGAGAGGTTTTATATTGGTCAAGGTGACCAAGAGTTCCAGTTTAATACTGAGGGATATTTTGTATTCCAGTCTAAATTGACTGAGGGTTATTCCAGTTCTAGGTGTGGAACTGAGGGTTCTTCTTTTCCCCGGTCTACCGTGACCGAGAGTTTGTCCAGTCCAGAGAGACTGAGGGTCCAGTCCAGTGAAACTGAGGGTCAAGCCCAGTGACACTGAGGGTCCAGTTCAGAGTAACTGAGGGTTTGCTTCTTTTCCCCGGTCTAGCGTGACCGAGAGTTTGTCCAGTTCAGAGTAACTGAGGGTTTGGTTTTTTTTTTTTGTCCGATCTCCTGACCGAGGTTGAGGGTTGTTTTCTTCCGGTTCAAGGTGAACCGCGGTTTTTTTTGTAATACAGGTAACCTTTAGCCACCCTGTCTTAAGTGTCTTGTAATGGATCCTGAGTGTACTCTCAATAAGTGGACGCACTAATTGATGGGCCAGGTTTAGACCGCGGGGTTTTGCTAAGTACCTTGACTATTACAAACACATATTGAGAATTTTTTGTTTGCGTGCACATTGTAATTTTTTTGTTTTGTTTTGTTTTTGACCGGTTCAGCTATAATTGTACCTTTATGAAATTGCCCTAGGCAACCTTTTCTTTTTACTTAGACTTATTCACAGGTTTCCTTCCCTTTTGTGAAGTATCCCTGCACACTTGAAAGTTCTGAAGACAGGTAAGTATAAAATTCACTTCATTTTTGTTAGAATCAATTTCTAATGAAAATTTAGTCAGTCTATTAAACCCCTTTCACACTGTAATAAAGTTAAGCACATAATTACACAACACCAGTTGTACCACCCTTTGTGCCATATACTTTTCTGACTATGACCAAGCCCAAGCCCTTAGACACAATTCTAAAGTTCTTCCAGAATGAAACAAAGGCTCTCACCCGTATCTGTAAGAAATGGTTCAAAGTTTGGAATGCCAAGGATAAGACCCTTGATTGGCCCGTGTCCAGCTTTTTTGAACCTGCCAAATTACGTGGTTTAATTACTTACAACAACTCCCATAAAAAAGTGAAGTCCAGAGATAAAAATCTCAATGCCATAGACAAATTTATTCTTATTGGGGAGCAAGAAGGTAATTCTAATCCTCTGCTCAACACCCAAAGCCCAGCACATCCACCTTTGGATGACGCTGCACCCATGGCTGTACCTTCATATGAGGTGACTCCTCCTCCATATGAGCCAGGTCTTTCCAACAAACTTTTAAATTGTGGCATTGCCATTGGATATACGCCCATACCACCCCACCTTCTGAATCCCACACCTCCACTTCCCCCCACCCATCCCATCACTCTGAACAAGCCCACATCTGTACAGATCTCCGGTATGGTAGATCTGTCACCTGTCCCTGTTCCTTCCGGTCCAGGACCCATGATTCCAGGTGCTGTTGCCCCTGCCATCCCCCAGCCCACTGATCCAGGTTCTGCCATCCCTGCCATTCCTCCAACCATTGTTCCAGGTGCCGCCACCACAGTTGAAGATGCTGCTATCTCTATTATCCTTCAACCTGTCATCCCAGGTGCTGTTATACCTGTTCCTCCTCCCGTTCTTCCTCAACCTGTACCCCTGTCAAGTATCCCTACTACTGCAATCCCTTCTAGCTCTGGACCAGAATCCTGGCTCCAGACCCTCCCTTCAGTCCCGAGATCTGTAACCTTTAAACAACCCTCTAAAACAGTAGAATTTAAACAGCCATCTACACCAGTGAGCCCCTTGTCACTCCCTATCACTTCGGGCAATGCTAATCTAGGTCAGTTACAAATTAACTCTGTGTCTACCCTTGACAAAATAGACAAAGCTCCCAATGTCTTGCGACAACCAGGAGTTGTCAGTCTAGATTGTGGCAAGCATATTAGGTGTGGGCGCTGTCATAGGTTGGGCCATTTTTCTGCCATATGTCAACAATCTTTTCATAAGCATGCCCGGCGTAATAATCCCCCTGTCCAGCAATCATTCCCTTTGTGGAACCCGGACCAAAGCCATTCTCATTAACTAGGTGTGGACCGTACCTGAGCAAATTATTTGGACCCTATAATCACTTTGCTCAACTGTACTATTGTGAAGAACAATGCTTAAACTATTAGATTAAAGATTAGAAGTTATTCTGAGTGTGTTTGGTAATATTCTAGTTTTAGTAGTCCTACTGTCTCTTCTGACTTAATTCTAAATAGTGGTTACTTCCTACACTGTCTTGAATTACTGTATTCTCCATATATGTTTTTTTTTTACCTTATCTTGTGCTGACATGCCCTGCTTTAATGCCATTACTTTATCTGATATTTACTTAGGAATAAAATGGTCCCAGTTCATCAGGCTTTTTAACTCCAGAATCCCCTGTAATAGATTAGTTTTAGCTAACTTTTTAAATATATTGTGCAACTCATTCTTAGAGAAAAAATACAACAGAATGGTCTTGTGTCCATCTGGTTTGAGCCCGAGTTACTCAGACCTACAAATGCATTCTTCTGTGCTTCATGCTTAAAGCTGCATCTCTGCTTTTCTGTGTGTAAACGCTCACACTGGGAAAGCCTGACAGTTTCATTTTTCTGTACTTCAAGGTTATGCTGAGTACTCTTCCCCCTCCCCGTCCCCTAGCAGAAGTGCCGCTACTTCCAAAACCTTATTACCTGATTGAGACAGAATTCTATGGCGCTTCCCCCTAAAGCCACCGGAAGCCCCTAGCCTTTTCTTTAAACATTCACTATGAACTCCTGCAAACTAGTGGTTTACAGATAGAGTTATCTATTCTGTTACTTTTTTCCTTACTTTGTTATTCACAGACTGGAAACAAAAAGGAAAAAAAAAGAAAAAATGTGATCCTCTGTTTATTTTTTCCTTTATTTCACACATCTGAATAATGAAGTCTCACTGTTCACTGTCTTCTGACTAACTTTCTTTTGATTAACAGCTGTATTTTCTTCTGCTACTTGTCTATAATACTTGTCTGTAGCACTGAACAGTTTTCTTTAAACTTTTAAAGATAAGCAATGCCGCTGACAAGATAAAACTCATTATTTCTCACTTTTGATTTTTAATAAATTCCCACCGTTTACTGCTTTCTCTTCAACTCTCTTTTGATTTATATCTGTATTTTCTGCTACCGGAGAGCTTTAAAGGAAATTCTTTCCCTTCCGTTTGCTCTCCCGACATCATTGTGTGTGTAAAGATTTATGAACTGTCTTTCTGTTCGCAAGCGCAGATTCGTCTGCCTACAAATTAACTATTTTCTGTTTCACAGCTGCTGAATTACAGGACAGAGGAATATTTAAAAATGCACTGCACTTTTTCATGTCCAAATTCTAGACTCTTCTATGCTTGATCTATATTATAAAGATCACTCATCCAATACCCTAATAACAGCAATTTAGCTGATGACCTGGCACGCCAGGTAACAGCAGGTCAGGTGTCCTTTGGTCCTGATCTCACCCTGCCACTGCGCACCCCGGATGCATTAACCCCACCCCATACGCCACCTCTACCCCCTCCTTCCTATCCCCCATCAGCCCCCCCTTCCCCCTCAGCCCTCCCTTTCTCTTCCCCCTCAGCCCTCCCTTTCTCTCCCTCCACAGCCCCCCTCTTCCCCCTCAGCCCTCCCTTTCTCTCCCTTCACAGCCCCCCTCTTCCCCCGAAGCCCTCCCTTCCTCTCCCTCCTCTACCCCTCCCCTATCCCCCCTAGCCCTCCCTTCCTCTCCCTCCTCCACCCCTCCCCTATCCCCCGCAGCCCTCCCTTCCTCTCCCTCCTCTACCCCTCCCCTATCCCCCCTAGCCCTCCCTTCCTCTCCCTCCTCCACCCCTCCCCTATCCCCTGCAGCCCTCCCTTCCTCTCCCTCCTCTACCCCTCCCCTATTCCCCGCTGCCCTCCCTTCCTCTCCCTCCTCTACCCCTCCCCTATCCCCCGTAGCCCTCCCTTTCTCTCCCTACACAGCCCCCCTCTTCCCCCTCAGCCCTCCCTTTCTCTTCCCCCTCAGCCCTCCCTTCCTCTCCCTCCTCTACCCCTCCCTATCCCCCGCAGCCCTCCCTTCCTCTCCCTCCTCTACCCCTCCCCTATCCCCCATAGCCCTCCCTTTCTCTCCCTACACAGCCCCCCTCTTCCCCCTCAGCCCTCCCTTTCTCTACCCCTCAGCCCTCCCTTCCTCTCCCTCCATAGCCCCCCCTCTTCCCTCTCGGCCCTCCCTTCCTCTCCCTACATAGCCCCTCCTCTTCCCCCTCAGCCCTCCCTTCCTCTCCCCGCACAGCCCCTCCTTCCTCTGTGCCTCCCACCCCCTCCCCCTGACGTCCCCTCCACCCCCCTTCACAAGATTTTTATTTTTTTTATTTTTTTATTTTTTTCTCTATTTTGCAGTCTTCAGTTACACAAGCAGAACTTCTGCAATAGAAATGAACAGGCTGCTTTCTCGATCCTGATCATTTACTCAGTCCATACTCTCATTTCTACTGTACTCATTCCATATGACCAAGTTGATGAGTTCAAAGCCTGCCATTCAACTTTATTTATTTATTTTTAATTATTTTTATTTTTCTGACTTTGCAAATTGTTTTTTTTCCTTCTTTTTAGCTACCATGGGGGCTATCATGATACACATTTCCAGTATAGTTTTGATTAAGTTGCGGAGGAAGGCTAATGGATGTGAGAATCCCATTCATTTTTGGGATAATTATAAAGGTTATAAGGAAATGATATTTTCAAATATGATAGGTTTCAGAAATGTTTGCAATGTAAAATGGTTTAGCTGTTCATGTATCATTGGATGTGCTTTCTATAAGTGCATATAAGTAGACATTCACATGACAGACCCTTAAGAAAGATTTTCGCAAGTCGCGATGGTGAAGAGAAAAGTCGTAGAAGGTCCAGAGGAATTTTGAAACGTTTGAATGTGGTAATGTATCTACTATCCTCTGTGCTCTATTTATGTGAGGCCTTCTATTCTACCTTAAGCTTTTTGAGTTATAATGCTTTTTGTCTGTCTACACAATAACAACAAACAGTGTTATGCCCATATAATATTTATATCTTGTTTCTATTTCTCTGTGTATGCTCTCAAACAGATCATATTTATTTACACACAACAATAGTTGAAGTCTCTACACAAACTGCTTATTTCTTTTTCATAATAATAAGTACCCCTACCTGGATTAGGTATTTCACAAGAATGGGTATCCCTTAGAATTTACCCAATACTGAATTTCCCTAATTCTCTAAATTTTTCTGTTCATAATGCTTTTCTGTTTCTCAAGCAATGTATAAGAATTACTGGTAACAAATTTGAATACCACATGAGCAAGCTTCTCTATCTAATGTCATTCCAGATCAGTGTATCATCTGCTGTATACCTACTGGTCACTTGTGCAAGGGCCAGGCCTATACTAATTTTACAGATATGCAGATACCTGTGAAAAATAAAAGGTACCTGCTTTCTGCATAGATCCTTGCATCAAAGAGATTATTCCCATATTTGGCAATCCCTGCAAAATTACTACAGACCATGGTTTTCATTTTTGATGAGTTCCTAAAGTCTTTTTATTCCTGCACTGGGTATTTCACATCATACTATTTGTATTTACAAACCTACTAGCAATGGCTAGTTGAGCACTACAATGCCGCTTGCCTTGTTAGCTCTTCAAGCCACCCCATCTGCCTTTTTAAAGCCAATCCTGATAACAACTTGCCTGCCAATATTCTGTTTATTATCATTACTTTTTCTGTCTTCGATTTTCACAGGAAATCTCAGTCCGAAGAGGGGAGGGTAATGATAGCCCTTCCCCTGCCACCGGTTATCCAAAAGCTCTCAAAGTTGGAGATTTGGTTCACCGGAAGTACTACATCCCTATTTACGTAGGACCCTTCCAAATTAGTCAAGTTGCAAGACCACACATCCTGGGTCCACCTAACAGACATCTGCATCTACAAGGTTCCTGATTCAGTCCCTTTCAAGCCATCCCCACCAGCTCAGCAGTTACCACTGGTTCTGCAGCCTCCGCCACCACTTCAAGTTGATGGACTAAAAGAACATTTTCCAATCATCTGACAACTACAGACGTTACCACCTTACCTGAATGGAACATTGCACATCAAAGAGAGCCTACTACTGCACTTGCCATCTTTCCAGTGGAACCGTGTGATGCAAGTCCACCTACCCACAAGAGGACACTCTACTCTGTACTCCAACAACTGTATTGGGACTTGTTGTACTTATATTATTCCTAATTTTGGTTCCAGGACTAATCTATTATACATTTGAAAAGACTCACAGGTTTTTTCAGTATACATAGTAATAATCACAAGAATCCACCCTAGGTACCCCAACAGTTGATTTACTCTGTTTTAATTGACACCCTATATCTAATCATGACTTGCCCTTTTTAATTCTATTTAATTTTATAATTCCTGACAATACCAATAATCATTTGTTTTGTTTTATTATTTTCTTTTGACTTTACATTCCATACTTTTTGCATTACACCTGCCTAGCTATTAAATGGCTGGTGCTCACTCTAATGAGCCTCTGAACGGTACCTGTCCCATTCACCCCCTAAATTGGGATCCTGGAATGGATGATGATCCTAACTGAGACCCTTTAACTAGATTAAATATTTTCTGTTACCCTATATTTGATACATGGACTACCAGATCTAATAGGTCCATGTTTGATAACTTTGAAATTTTTCAGGGATGTGGACAAATTAAAATTAACAGAGTACACATCCAATAATCAGACCCTCTAACAGAGAACCTGTATATTTTTGGTATGTCACCTATAACATTGATTAAAGTGGGTGGCATCCTTGGTTTTTCATCCTCTATTGTCACTATCAAGAGGGGTACTTGATTAATTTAAAGCCAGAAATCATTGTTATACTTACATTCCCAGTAATACTGACACTGATAGGTTCCATTAAAAAGGCATTACAAAACCTTTTTGCCTTAGCAGACAAAATTAGCTACTAAATTAGGTGTTGATACTGTTGTCTAGTGCATTATTCCCTATGTTCAGAGATTTGTTTTAAGCCTCCTTGTTACTACTCTCAGTACAAGACAAACTACATTTCCACCATAAATGTAGGACCACTGCTATTTATTTTACTCATTTTTACTCTTAATGCCTGTAACGCAAGTACACCTCTTTTATTAAGGAAGATATTTATTCTGCTTATGCTGTTTAATTGAACTATCATATGTTTCTTTCTAGTTTGTTACATTTTGCTAATTTGTATAGACAAGTTTAGATTGTTTTCTCTCCATTTTTAAACTGTTGTACCTTTCATCTTCGCTATACCTCAAATAGTAACTAAGCAGACTGTTTTCTACTGTTGATGATTTCTTACTCATCAAGAGAAAGTGAAGCAGATCAATTCATTTCTTTAACACATATTTACTTCATATTTTGTATAAAGGAACAAGAAGATTATGTTCCTATGTATGTTCCAAAAACACTATAACTCAACAGTGCCTTCATATATGATCTAGATACATTACACCTAGTAGTAAGATAATTACAAAACTATTATCCTGCCCATAATTATAAGACTACTGCAGGTTAAGCAGCAGGCCCTTCATATATAATGTAGGCCTATAACACCCATAGCTTAGCCTTTGCAATACTTGTAATTATAATGCTCCTGAATTTGCAGTAGTTATTCATTATTTGGCCAATATTAATCCTTTTTCAATGCTAAAATGAAATATTTGTTCCCTATTAACACCAGTTTTAGCTATATTTACACATTCAAAGTTTGACTAATGATAAACTTTGATTGAAGGTTTTCTTTCCCCCGCCTTCCAACATCAGCTTTGTAATCATGATATATTAATCAATCACAATCATATGCACTTGACCTTATTGATTCCATTGTATGGTACCTAGACTTAATTGACTTCACATGTTTCCAAGTCTAGCTCCGCCCTAGAGGGGTGGGTGTAAGAAAGTTGGGCCCCTTGGGTTGGTTATGATAAAAGGGGAAACCTAATGCTGCATTTCATCCAGCATATAATTATGTATCCACATACTGACTCTTGCTATAGCCTTGTCCCTTATTGTGCCAGAGCACCCATGTCACCTCAATCCTATACATTCCCCCCCACAGAACTCTATGAGCCCTCTGGAAAGGACGGCCACACCCACTAGTAGTCATGTGTGCCAGCCCCCTCTGAGGGGCCTGGCAAGAGGGGAAATGTATATATATATGGCCGCCCTTGCTCTCAGTAAAATACAGGTCAATGGCTCAGGCTAAAGAGCTAGGCCTCTGCAAGCAAATGGCTCATAATAAGAGCTAGGCTTCTTAAAATCAGAATCATCTCTCATACAAAAGAGAGCTAGCCTGTAAAAATCAGAGGTCACCTTTGACACAGTTACATTTCACTGTGGCAAGTGCTGAACTGGCAAGGGTGGGAGCAATCTACTCTATAAACAATCCTGAGATTGGCACCTGCAAGACGTCATAAGCAAGAGTTGCTATGGTTACGTAGAGATAGTGCTGGGTCAGCTGCACCCCAGATGGGACCATCCAAAGGGGGGGCTACAGGAAGGTTTGGGAATATGTGAAGTCATTCTGATCAACTGATAAGGACTAGGAGCCCAGTTGAGACAGCTGGGGTCTATTGAAATGAATAGGGCCAAAATTGTATATAAGCAGCAGTTTGAGGAGTATTAGTTCAGACGAGACGAGATGAGAAGAAGAAGGGAGACTCCAGAAGGCTAGAGAGAGAGGACGTGCCATGATATGCAGTTCCATTATGTGAATGCTTAACCTACCTGTATTACCATTGGTAAGATTGTAATAAACTATCTTATTATATCTACTACATACTGGGTTCCTTTCTAATTACAAGAGTCCATACTGCCTGACGGTGTAAGCCTGTCATGAGCAGATTCAAGGTTGGGAAAGCTAGATATTTGGAGGGCATATGTAACTTTGCCCAGAGAGAGATGAGACGGGCCACTGCTTCCGCTGCTGGATTAGCAAAGGCAGATTCGGAGAAAATAAACAGGCATGAATAGGGATACAGAGATGGGAGATGCTCAGCATGGCGGGAAGATAAGGGTGATGCTGGTCATATAGATAAGAATGCAGAGAGAAGATGGATGGTGGACATGGAGAGAAAAGACGTGCCAAATGGACAAGGAGACTCTGGCAAGGCAGCTACCAGAAGAAGAAAGCAATAACCAGAGAGTAAGACCAACACAATAAAAAAAATGACCAGACAACAAAGTAAAAAAAATGTATCTTCTATTTATTGATTGGAATATGTTGGTTTTTGGAATGTGCATCTGCCAGAACTAGTTTTAGACATAGCCAGGGCCCATGAGAAAAACCTCAGTCATTGGCCTTCAATCTCCAGCACTGTTGTGGCAAATCTCCAGCTTTGGGATGGGCCACACCTGGGGCTCTCTTTACTAAGGCTCGTTAGCATTTTTTAACGCACCTACAATTAGCTCGCGTGCTAACCATGTAGGCGCCTATAGGAATATTGCAGGCACATACATGGTTAATGCATGTTAAAGACGGTAACGTGCTATAACACAGCTTAGTAAGCAGGGTCCTCAGTGTCTCTGTTAAGGTTTGCCAGGCATACGACATATTGAAAGGGCTACCCCACGTTTAATCAAACTTCATTGGTTGCCTGACAGGGCATGCTGTTTATTTAAATTATGCACTATAGTATTTTGAGTACTGCGTGGATTGGCTCATTTTCCCTTCACTTTTCAGTTAGATGTCCTTGTACTAGAAATGTTTTATTATGACACTATCCATCCATAAAAAATGTTTGCATGAAATGGCATTTCACAGCATCACCTGCTTATTAAACTGTGACATGCTGGAATTCCTTACCATCTGAAATTAGGATAGAACTTTCTTATATTAGATTTAGAAGATTGTTAAAAAAATTAATTTTGAAAATGTTTAACTTTTGTTGAGAATTTAGGGGTCCCGAGCCCCCCCAAGAAGGCTTGAGTGACCTTAATCTGACTCCATCTCTAAATAACACTAGTACTGGGGTAATCAAGGAGTTATTGCCTCTAAGGGAGATTTAGATTACAAGTTATACAATGCATTTATACTTACATCCTTTCATCATTAAGTGAAGCCCACAAATCATCATTCGGAATGAGGAGTTTATTTGCCAAGGTATAAGTCAAATCAGTGATTGACAACAGGCATGTACAATCAATTAATTATAGGAATATAATAAGTTGCAAACAGGTGTTAATTATTTGCTAATGTTTTATAATTTCTTTTACCAATTGGAGGTTTTACAAGGGAAAGCAACTAGGAAATTTGTCAATTTTGTTGGACACATTGGTTTCCCTTGGAGAGAGAGTGCCAACCCTTGTCTCTCTAACTCAAACCAGGAAATACCCTGATTTTTATAAGTGCCTTCAGGATATGGATAATATGACAGTAGATATACCTGATTGGATCTATGCTAATGTCATGGTTGTCACTGATTGGCTCATGCTAATGAGTAGCTTCTATCTTGCTACGCCTTTCCTTTCTCACACCAGCTGACCAGCTGACCACAATCCTGCTCACAGGAAGTCTCCCTCCTCTCTGGAACAGCTAGTTCTCTATTTTCTTTGCACCTGCTATGACTCACTTATTTCTCAACTTGTTTTTCTAACTTACATTAGAGAAAATTCCACTTTGTAACAGATACGGGCTTCCATTTTGTGTTGAAATCCTCCATTTTGTTTCCATATCTATTAACTTTTCCTAATTTAGCTTATTTAGGCCTCAATGTGGGCTACCAACTAGGCCATACTTTTCCAGTAAACTCCCAGTTGTGTCAGCCATCAGATTTCTGACTCAGCCAAGGTCTGTACTGGCCTGAGCTCTGTGACTGGGCCCACCACCATTCCAGTGGGGGGGTCTCTGGCTGTACCATAATTATACATTCCCCACTTGTCACCCCCTCTGAGGAGGGGTGACACAAAGCTCGTCAAGCTTGTCATCATCCATTCCAGAAGGTGGCAAGCTATCAAACGAGAGGGGGAGTTTTGGTCTTACAAATTGCTAGAAGGTATGGTGCAAGACAGGAAACTTCATTCTCAGGTGATATATTATTTGGGCATATGGAATTCCCTTTATATTACCCAACCCCTTGGACTTAATCCTGATGTCATCTCTCTTGAGACTTACTCAAACCTGTAGTGAGAGAGGTTTTATGAATGGTACAAATCCATGAGTTCATCTACAAAATCCCATGAAATATAGGTATGCGGGTAATAGCAATTTCAGGTGGATCATACTAATAAATACTTTCAGGTCTTGCTATGACTTCTATTGCATCTGTTGCATAGTACATGGGGAGATAATCTAATGTATCTATCTCAGTGGTCCTCGGAAGGAACAGTGGTTTTGATTAAGCATTGTTATGGTGGCTCAACAAATATATGGTTAGTACTCAGATTGCAGGCTGTTTTAGGTTGTAGGTATTCAGAATCCTTAAACAGGTCGGAATTCCTGGACCTTACTAGTACTCATCATTAGCATCCAATCATGAGCACTAAAAAGTGGATAGCACGTATGAGGTTGCCTAATACTGCAAAAATGGTCAATCCTAGGAATATTTATATTAACAAAGGTCATGCATGTATCTTGACATATGCATAATGACCTGGAAGTATGGGAAGCATTTTATATATCCGTTACCCCACTTGGAGCTTAGTCAAACCTACAGAAAGACATGCAGCTTAAGTAAGCCTATACCAAAGTTAAACAATTGCATAACAGGTTGATACTAACAGGGTTTACACCTGCATTATGATATCATAGCCAGTATTAGGGTTTGATGTTACCCTTGTATCTGAGCAATATCAACTTCAATTTAAATTACATAAACAGAAATAACGGGGAAACTCTTAGAAAAACAATTAGAACAATAAAGGAAATAATAGGAAAATAAAAATAAAACCTTTTCAATATATAGACAGGATTACTGCTAAACTGAAAATAAAACAAAATATGAGTCTATAATGTCCATAAACAGCAACAGTAAATCTCAAGTGAAGTATCAGTTCTGAATTCTCTTTCATCGATCATGGTTGAGGCGGTGGAAGCGCTGAAGAATCTGGACAGAGATCTGGAAGATCTAACAGGGCTGGATTTTCACAGCAACTTGGGCAAGGAATCAGTAGAAGTGACAGTCTTAATACTAGGAATTGGGATTTGCAGAATGTATCCCCACTTCTGGCTTGCATAGTGTGCAAGACAGATTGGTAATTACTACGAAGAACTGAACAAATAACAATAGTTAAGTATATGGAACAAAGAAAAGGGTACCAAAAAAAAAACAATAAAAACTTAAATTTAGAGATGATGTTGATTGTTCAAGTTATTGAGGTATGGAGGGTCAGGATTATGGTGCACAAAAATAAATAGTCAAAAGGCACGGGCAATGCATTGAAATCTATCGCCAATAGGTATGGAATCTTCACCTGCGATGACTAACATTCACCAAGGGTTGAGCCCTCAGTTGCAGGAGGCCAGCAGGACTTACGAGCTAGATGATTCAGAAAGAAGGGTAGCTTAGGAAACAGTCATGGTCAAAGCAGAAGACTAATGTGCAGAGATTTAAAACTCATAACTAGTCCAGGTGATGGAAGTATCTTCTGAAATCACGGTCGCTGTCTGTTGTAATAGAGAGCTCATACGTAAAGTGCCATGTAAGTTCTGGAAAAGATGAGCCTGCAAAAATATTTAATACAGCAGAATATTTAAGAGCATAACCAAGCAGGTCTAAATTAATGACATCATTTGGACAAAAGAAAATCCTCATTGGAGAAGTTGGTGCTCCTTTTTCTTGCCAGAGGTCAGTTGCAGTAGAAGTACTAAACTGGAATAGAGGCGGTAGATCAGGAATTGGATTTGCAGTCTTCACTCATCCTACAGGACTTAATAAATAGTGCTGATATAAGAAGCAATATTTAGCAGTCAAATCTCAGCACAGGACCAATAGAAAGAAAAAATCAAGGAATGCATTGTTAGTTCCTTGGGGCACCAATAGGAGCATAGTTTCAATATATAAAATCATAAGTTACAAGTAGAAAACAATTTTTCTCTGTAGATGAGATGTTGCTGGCACAGGAAGTCAGCATAGTCTGAGGAAACATTGTGGTCAGAGTCTGCTCCAGGAAAATGCAGCCTTTAACATGATATTTAGAGAGATAGAGAAAAGCCAATATCAGAAAAGAAAGATGTAAAAACCATATATTTCTATGAGGCCTCCTCACGTGACCTTTACAAGGTTTAAATAGGTCAAATGAGAAGGACAATAACCTATAGTCCTCTGTAATAGTTCACAGCCAATTTGGAAAATAAAAATTATATTAAATTTTAAACTGATCCTTTCTATGCTTTCACAATTTGGGCCCTAAATCATGACAGCATATCAAGATTCACATTCAGAGGGATAGCTAGAAATAAGCTTATATATTCCCAAGAATCAATTTACAATTTAGAGTATATTTTCAATACAGAGGAGGAGCCGCTTTATAAGCAGAAGACAAGAAGTAGGAGCATTTTTTAAACATTTTAGTAACATTCAAAATTCAAGGATATAATAATAATTTTTATTAATGCAATAAATGCATAAATTGACCATTAGGATATGTGCATATAGACCAGTATGATAAATGGAACAGCTTGTAAGCCAACATTGTAAATTGAATTCTAAACAAAGAGTTGCAAGGATAACACAGAATCACAGAAAAACCCATCTAGTTATTAAAAACTTGAAACACGTAATGAATTCCTGTATCATATACTGAGTCCAAAGCATTTGTAAAGATGAACTCTAGAAAAAATAAGAACTACAAGGGTTAATCTCTGTCAATATGTCTTAAGGAAATCACGAAATAACGGTGTTTCCTGTGTCTAATTTGAGTTTACTGCTCACTGAAAGCATTGCATATTATGGTGACTGAAAATAGGGCTATACATCAGACAAAAACTGTAAGTTGAAATTTTTATATTAATATTTAATGCTGGTGTAATAAGTCATCATAGAATTAATACTTCAGGAGAGGAAAACAATGTAATTACTTGATCTGCTTCCAGAGGTACGGTTCTCAATAAAAAGGGAATTTGGCAACTGTAGCCAGTCTTATCTGAACATAGCTCTGAAATAATAATAACCTGAATTTCTTTAGTTCGGATTTATCAGTTAGTTATGTTATGCAAGGGTTAATCTCCAAACCCTATTGAGAACCAGAAATGCTGGAACTCTATCGTAAAACTATAAATCTTTAAGAGGCAGGGAAGGAAGTTTGAAAGTAGTAGATAAGACGTGAAAAGAAAAATTAAAACAGTTAATTTATTCTTACGGAACACATCCCCAATAAAGAACCAGGAAGTGAACATCAGCACTAGTTATTTTAACCAACATCACAAAGAAACAGTGTTTTAGATGGCATATAATATAGAACCTTTCATAGGAAATATCTGAAACAATTATGCAATTTTCAAAGAACACATACACGGACACACACCTATAAAATTAAAACTAAAAAGTGCTTGCATTTCTAGTGAAAGCAATTTACCAGAAGTCAAAAACAATCAGGTATTTAACATCACGTCACAAATCAAACAAACATTGTTTAAATGAAATAATATACAATCCTGGAAAAGAAACACTCCTTTGAGATTTACTACCACTGCAGTTGATAGGTAATCTCGCAGAGTAACCTTAAAGCACAAATTTAAAACTAAAGAAATGTTTCCTTAATAATTAACTGGTTTAATATATGCCATCTATCACAGGACACACAGGAACATATAGACGTGAAATTAAAACTGTAACCTAATCCTGATATGTAGAAAACTTAAAGCTTAGAAGAGGAAGCAAGATATTTCTAAATGTAGTTCAAAACCAATCATTGGAATTGTGTACAGTTAGGGTTTTTAAAACAACAAATATGAAAATAAATATTCCAGTAGCCAATCACAAGTCACAGCACACAGACAGAAAAGGAAAACCACACTCATACACAGACACAGTTATTGTCCCACATACAGAGGCGTCCCTGTGTATTGAGGACAAAATCTTAATCCTAAATTTGGTAAAATAAAACATTTAAATTAGAGCTAATCCAATAGGCTATGAAAGTATATAACGGTAAGCTTAATAGTAACACATACAATAAATGAAAATATACTCACGATTCATGCAATGTACTCTCCAGCGCAGAAAATCAATAGAGAAAGAGAACAGTTGGCGGGATCACTACGCCCTTCCGAACTCTCGGTGGCATAGGGAGGTCAACCGCAAAATAGAAAGGTTTGTTTCGGACGGAAAGTCCTTACCAGAGATCTGAATAGATGTCAGATCACCAGTATCTGGTGTTGGGTGCGGAGAGGAAGATATGATATAACGGGTAGTGAACATCACCCAATATGTATAATACCGGGACCTAGTAAACAAGTGGTCTACAAATAAGCTTCAGACCTGTAACATGCTATAGAAAAAAATGAACTATTGTAATAATATATATATTGACCAGACCTAGAACCTGGTACAAGGTCAGTGGTTCAAAGAGCAGCTTCAGAGATAACAGGGAGATCTTGAAATGATAATGTGCTAACAGTGTACAAAAACATGCGATGATTATTCTGATAGTAGAACATGCAGAGACATAACACATTCATACTCATGCATCTGCTAATGTACTCCAACATAGGGACCTAAAATAAAAATTACTAATTGGCGGAAAGCTCAACGCTTTGACCGCAAGTGACATTAGGAGAAAGCAAGACAAAAGCTGTAAACAGAAATATGCCTAGAGAGACAGTACAAAAGTAAATAAATACGTAGTGTCAGCTATTATATATTTATACTACTCTATCCCAAATTAATAAATACTACTCCCCAGAGTGTGCTTCTAAAGACAGCTACAACTTGCCTGCCAACAACTTTTCCCGGTTATCGGCCATGGGCTACAACACCATGATAGAGCCCCCAAATAGGGACATTGCAAACACCCCCGAAAAGAACTCAAAAAACCTGCGAATAAGGTCTCCTGAGTCGAGGAGCAGCGGTCCAATGGGTCCCGCTGATTAGCTACAACATAATCACCCCAATGGACCTGCAGTGATCTACAAACCATCTGCAGGGTCAACAAACCCTTAGCGCTACAACGCTGTAAAATGAAAATTTTATAGGTTAGGCTCTCCCGCGTATACAACTAACCATTTCTAAAATTTTGAATGCCCGAGTCGACCTGTACACAATCTCAACCAATGTCTTTAGGCGTCCCTTTATTGTCACGGCGATCATCTATACAGGTAACCCCTAGGTGGGCAATAATGCTGAATACGCAGGCCACTCCGAAAATGGAATGGAAGTCTGCTTCTACTAATTGAGATACCGTCATCCATTTAAGGGTAACCTTTGATGGATGTAAGCCCCAGGCATCGGTATCGAACCCAATAGTTATAGCGTGACACTGGTAAAAGAAATAAAAATAAAGAGTAGAATAAAAATATAGCCTATCCCAGGGAAAAGCCCCTGAAACAAACTGCAAAGATAGTAAAAATAGAATAAATCTTATTAAAAAAATTTGAAAGAAAGATTTGTAACACTGAACACATGTAAGCTCTTGGGGGATGGTACAACCATAAAAAAAGTCATTTGTTGTAATATATTGGCCAGAATGAAAATATGAAAAATGCCACGTTCATCACTCCATGACAATATATTTTTTTATTGAACAAACTACAAGCAGGAAGGTTTAGAAGCATTGAAACGGAACAGCTGACAGTAAGGAAACCTATAATGCAAACAGTACAAATTCATTCATTCAGTTATGTCAGGAGTGAAAAATACAGTTTTAGTTAGAAATAATTGTGCAGCTTCTACCACAGAGCGAACGAAACAAACGTTGCAATTATAGCATAAAAAAAAAAAAGAAAATCTGCAAATAAAAATGACACGCAGTAAAGAGGGAGGGAGGTGGGACTTACAGATTGATAGACAAGCATTAGAACCCAATGAGCAAGCAGATAAGTAATTTTCCCTACATCGGAGAAGATAAAGAATAAATGAACAGAACTAATAAAATAAAACCAGGTTGTAAATTAATGTTCTAGGAGGGTTAAGATTACAGTGCAGAAACAGAGTCTATCCTTAAGAAAACAACGAGCCAGCGCCACAATCATGAAACTGAAAGTAAAAAGCATTCAAACACAACTGATTTTGCAGAAAAGTGCACGTATACAGAGGGTTATAAAAAGGATAAGTATTTGGGAGGAATATATTTCTAATAAATATGCATTGTGTAATGCCTACAGAAAAGTATGCCATAAAACTAAGTTACACCTTTATAAAACAGTATTTATGATAGAACTGACAACGATGGCATACACCATTTACCTATAGAACGCAAGCACGGTATCACAGTCTTAATAAAAATGAAAACCCCAGCTTCTCACGGCAAAGCTAATCTGTGGTTTACTATCTAACTTGCATCCTGAAAAGTTACAGGCACACAGTTCTTACAGGAAACAAATGCATATTAATCATGCCAGTCAGAAATAATGCCATAAACCAAGTTCCGGAGACAGAAATACCATACTAACAAGGCAAAGGATACACAAATAGCTTCTAAGTCATATTATCATGAAACTACATTTCAGATTGTCACTTCAATGATCCCCTCACGGCTAAACAAATGCTGCATATGTTTGTCCTAATCCAAAAACGGACTCACACAATTACAGTTCCCAATATTACATTGCAAAGTATCAAATGTAAATATCCTTATAATAGTCTTTGGTTAGAATGCTAACAATCAATTGCTTATAGTAATATCCAACTGATTATCCAATAAATTTCTTTCACAATAGAAATGTTAAATTAAAAAAAAACACAGTGAAAGACAGGATAGAGAGAGACGTATCAGGGGTGGGCCCAAAGGATGGAGTGACACCAACGATCACGCCCCTAGGTACGCCCATAATGGGAGGGTGTGTTAGAAAAGCAAAAGTATTATCAACACGGAAGATGGTGGCAGTCTGTCAAAAGTAAAGGCACAAGATCACATTTACGGTGCATAAACGGACACCAAGCGCTCAAGGCATAAGATGTACTTGCTGACAATAGTTAGAACTGGCAACAGACCTGTCATAGGGTATATTTATAGTTAGAGAACTAACTGACAAGATGGTATAGCAGATAAATAGCTGACAGGGAGCAGAACATAATCTTACTGACAGACAGCATGTATATAAGAGAGAGGGACAATGTAACAGAGTGACAGACTAGAGCAGGGAACATAGCCAAAAGAAAAGGAAGGTGCTGTAGTGACCAACGGAAGCAAATACAAAGTACAGAACAAGACATTATTAAAGAAGGATTTAATGATAGATTCCAAAGTTAGAGATTAGCAGATACGAGAGGGAGAAAATGCAGAGAAGAGGAAGGAAGTGGGCACCGCCCAGGGAGCCAGGCACTTACAGAAGAAAAGAGGAAGTTAAGCAGCTACGCACTTGTAAATTGAGAGAGTCAGTGAAAGCCTTACAAAATCGGAAGAAATGGGACCGCAAATGCATGCAAAGATAGGAAAAAGAAATCTAGATAGAGGAAGGGAGGGGGAATTGGGAGAATGACACTAAAAAGAGCAAGAGAAAAAACAAAATAGTGCAGGGAAATAAAACCACAGCCGTAGATAGGAAACAGGCAAAAGTATTATGCCCGTAAGTGGCTAGAATGCAGAGCACCGTAAACCGGAGCTTTCAGAACGAGAATGAACATAAGAGGAAGAGGGACAGGAGAACAGGGAGAAAAGAACTGAGTATACGAAAGGACGGACAGAGTTCACTGACTGCGATAGGAAAGTATAACGGAAGGGAAATTGGCAGTGGCTTAACCACAGGAAAGAGTGAAAGCTTAGAGAGAGAAAGGAGAATGCTGTAATAAGGGGTATGAAACACCGGGGAGGAAATTCTGGATCTTTATGAGGGACAGCAATCAATTGGAAGATAAAACAACAGAATTTTAGTCAAGAACTATAAGTAACCCCACTTTGACAAAAATTCTGGTGGCGTGTTCAAATCGAACGGAGGGTCACCAATGTTGAGAATTAAGGGGTCCCAAGCCCCCCCAAGAAGGCTTGAGTGACCTTAATCTGACTCCATCTCTAAATAACACTAGTACTGGGGTAATCAAGGAGTTATTGCCTCTAAGGGAGATTTAGATTACAAGTTATACAATGCATTTATACTTACATCCTTTCATCATTAAGTGAAGCCCACAAATCATCATTCGGAATGAGGAGTTTATTTGCCAAGGTATAAGTCAAATCAGTGATTGACAACAGGCATGTACAATCAATTAATTATAGGAATATAATAAGTTGCAAACAGGTGTTAATTATTTGCTAATGTTTTATAATTTCTTTTACCAATTGGAGGTTTTACAAGGGAAAGCAACTAGGAAATTTGTCAATTTTGTTGGACACATTGGTTTCCCTTGGAGAGAGAGTGCCAACCCTTGTCTCTCTAACTCAAACCAGGA
The DNA here is from genome assembly GCF_901765095.1 of Microcaecilia unicolor. NCBI lineage: Eukaryota > Metazoa > Chordata > Amphibia > Gymnophiona > Siphonopidae > Microcaecilia > Microcaecilia unicolor. Next base: position 71,102,717 of record NC_044035.1, on the reverse strand, counting down.
AATACCCTGATTTTTATAAGTGCCTTCAGGATATGGATAATATGACAGTAGATATACCTGATTGGATCTATGCTAATGTCATGGTTGTCACTGATTGGCTCATGCTAATGAGTAGCTTCTATCTTGCTACGCCTTTCCTTTCTCACACCAGCTGACCAGCTGACCACAATCCTGCTCACAGGAAGTCTCCCTCCTCTCTGGAACAGCTAGTTCTCTATTTTCTTTGCACCTGCTATGACTCACTTATTTCTCAACTTGTTTTTCTAACTTACATTAGAGAAAATTCCACTTTGTAACAGATACGGGCTTCCATTTTGTGTTGAAATCCTCCATTTTGTTTCCATATCTATTAACTTTTCCTAATTTAGCTTATTTAGGCCTCAATGTGGGCTACCAACTAGGCCATACTTTTCCAGTAAACTCCCAGTTGTGTCAGCCATCAGATTTCTGACTCAGCCAAGGTCTGTACTGGCCTGAGCTCTGTGACTGGGCCCACCACCATTCCAGTGGGGGGGTCTCTGGCTGTACCATAATTATACACTTTATAAAATTGTTTCTGAATTTCTAAAATTATTGTATATCAAGGGATTATTCCCCTTTTTATTGATTTTTGTAATCTGTGCTAAACTTTTGGTAAACTGCAGACTATAACCTCCTGATATTCAACCGGCAACAGGCAGCGTGGTTAGCCACCTTTTGCTCCCCCGCTTCCAGGCACAAAGACAGTCACCTTTTGCTCTCCTCACCCCCACCCGCACCTCTTGTCCCCCTCTGTGGCATACTCGTGTCTTGCTCCCTCACCTACCCCCCTTTCCCCAGCACTGATCGGAAGTAGAAAGAAAGAACAGCTCACATCACATCACAGCCTTCTCCTCTACTGCTTTGGTGCTAAATGTAAAGTTTGATCTGATGCAAGCTGCTCTTTCATTCACTTCCAATCAGCGCCGGGGGGGGGGGGGGGGGGGAGCTGTGTGAATGTGCATGTGCCTGCATTGCTGTGCAGCTTTACAGGAGGAGATAAGAGGTACCAGAACTACGTTTTTTTCCTTTTCCCAGCCCCAGCAAAGTGTCCATATGCTCAGAACCGAGGCGCAAGGTCCCATTTTTTAGTCACTATGGCGACCTGGCGCCTGGGGTTTGTCAAGCCCTGCATTAATAAATTCATATTAAAAAATCTAAAAATAGGCTATATTCCCCCACCATTCATCCCCCATTCACTGACTAATAAAACACAATTTCATTAGAACAAGTGAGATCAATTCATAATAAAATATAAAAGTCAGGCTGTGACCAATCAATTACTCCAGCTCCCCATACGCCTGCTTAAACAACCAAGTCTTTACTGTCTTCTGAAAAAAACACAAATGAGAACACATAAGAAGGTGTCACATATGAAAATGCTCAGTAACATGCTGCAGCACATCTCACTGGGCTAATCAGCAAACTCTGGTCGGTCAAATGTTAACACTAGTGGTGGCATAGCCAGACGGCGATTTCTGGGTAGACACAGGGGTGGAATGGGTGGGCATATACATTTCCTCTCCACCCCCATACCCTGCCCTCCTATGCTCCCCTGAGAGTAGCGAGCCCAGGTTTGCTCAGGCCCACCTGTAACTACATCCTGGTTAAAACTCTATGAGGCACATATCCCATCACCTTTTCCTGTAGATACCTTGGTGCAAGACTATATATAGCCTTACATGTAAATGCCTTCACCTTAAATCTTATTCTACAATCCACCAATAATCAATGTAGCAATTTCAACGTAGGTGGGACATGATCCATCCTTTTAAGTCCTCCAGTCAAACGTGCAGCAGTATTTTCTATCAACTGCATACACTATATGTTCTTTTAGGCAGCCCACAGTATAAAAAGTCTAACCTTGTTGTTTATACTAGTGCCTGAGTAACCATCTAGCATTAAGAGATAAGGGTGTATTTGCTTAATCATCCTCGACTTCTAAAATGATGATGATTGCACCAACCTAGAAACCTGAGCTTCCAAAGATAATTTTGAGTATATTATTGCTTACCTATGAAATTTCATTGCCACCCAGCTCTATAGGCTGACTTATATTGCTACTCACCTAAATGGCTTCACACTTCACCGCATTCAGCTGTAAATAATTTGAAACTAACCATTCACCTGTCTGGCACAATAAACCATTTATCTTCTCCAATCCTTTCTTTTGATTTGTCTTCATAGGAAATAACAATTGAATGTTGTCCGCAAAACTGTAACAATGAATTCCTACTTGTCAGTGCAAATAAAGTCTATAGAGATAAGGTAAATAAAAATGGTGAGAGCTCAGAGAGCCCAGATCTCTTAAATCTAGAGTTTTAATTAAACCATTTGCACCTAATGTACAATGGTGTATGATCCAAAAGTAACTCTGCAGGGGGAATACGATTTCCCAGCTGAGATGACAAGTCAAGTATTTAGAGGCTGGATCAGCAGAGGTTTATATTGTTCAGCTGATATGGTGGGTAATGAGGCAAAGATGACTTTTCAGGCCATAGCTGAGACATTCTATTTGTCCAATAAGGAGCTTACTTGCAGCTGTGGTGCTATATGCAGACAGTGCCTGCAGCCAATTTAGGAGTGAATACTTTCAGCTAAATGAGGAGAAAAGTCCGAGATTTTCTGACTATTATACATTTCTATTGGCTAATAAACACATTTTTGATCCAAATCCATGGGCTGCTAAATGGAGTGCTGACTTGGGAGTTTGGCATTTTTCAGGGTGTCTCACCACCAGTCTAAAGTATATTTCTTCTTTGATAAAGAACAAACTTGTTGCAAGAACAGCAATACAAGTTCCTGATACATATTTCCCCAAAATGTCATGTGCATGCTAAAAATTACATTAGATGGAAGATGCCTGAAATGTAAGAAGGAAGAGGTTATTTCGGTCACCTTTTTTTGGGTATGCCTAGTAATTCAGGGTCTCTGGAAATCTGGGCTAGCTGACCGGTGTGCTAGAGGACAGAGTGCTACTGAAAGCACAGCTACTACTTAATGGTTTCTCCTCCTTCCCTATGTTGAGAAACTGTGATGGCTATTCCTCATTAAAGCATGTTTCTTGGTGTGAAAATATGTTTTAGTTGCTTGGGGGAGGCCAGACCTTCCACCCATAACTTAGTTGAGGGTGTGACTGATCTGATGATGATAGAATAATTAAAAGCTGAGAGGCATAAACCTGGTCTGTGGAGGGCTTTTTAGAGCAGGTCTCCTGGGAGACCTCCTGGAACTCCTTATCCCATTGAGCAAGAAGTCTGGTTTTGAATATGTGATGTATAGTAGAAATAGTAAAGGTGGTAAGAGTGAGGATGATGGCCACTGCTTTTGGGAGGGAAGGGGGTTTGGGGAGTGGAGGAGGGGTAAGTATGGGTTTTAGGCTAAACTGGTTGGAGATGCTTTGTATTTCTGGTGTGTGTCACAACTATTAGTCTGGATTCTGTTTGGGGGTTTCTTGCAGAAGCAACTTGAACTTGTGCTGTCGAGGAGAGTGGCAGGGAGGGGATTAAATTATATGGGAAAGGCATGTGTTAAATGGAAAATTGCACAAATATGCATTTATTGAATATATTGGATTTGGTGTGAGCCATGTTTGTGAGCCAAATGTCATGGCTTAGTGATACTTAATAAATAGATTGTTCATAAAGAGGCAACAGTGCAGAGCCTTATGGATCTCTACTTATTATATTCTATACCTGGATGGCTGTGGACCCAATAAAAACACAACAAAGAAGAAAGACCTCCGCAAAACATAAGAAAAACCAGGAAGTGGAGGTGACCAAAAAATGGAGGCATAACCACAGATCAAAAAGGAATTCTTTATTAAATGACCTGTTAAGACCGTGTTTCAGCACAGTACCTGCATCAGAGGTCCTATTGAATAAAATAAAATGAAAATTGAATCATATGGGATAAAGCGAAAGCTACATACCTGTAGAAGGTATTCTCCAAGAACAGCAGGCTGATTGTTCTCACTGATGGGTGACGTCCGCGGCAGCCCCTTCAATCGGAGATCTTCACTAGCAATGAAGTTTGCTAGCCCTCTCGCACACGCACACCGCGCATGCGTGACCGTCTTCCCGCCCGAACTCGCTCGTGTTCGTCAGTCCAGTAAAAAGCAAAGAGAAAGACAAGGGAAGACACAACTCCAAAGGGGAGGCGGGCGAGTTGGTGAGAACAATCAGCCTGCTGTCCTCGGAGAATACCTTCTACAGGTATGTAGTTTTCGCTTTCTCCGAGGACAAGCAGGCTGCTTGTTCTCACTCATGGGGTATCCCTAGCTCCCAGGCTCACTCAAAACAACAAACATTGGTCCATTGGGCCTCGCAACGGCGAGGACATAACTGAGATTGACCTAAACTTATTAAACTAACTGAGAGTGCAGCCTGGAACAGAATAAAAATGGGCCTAGGGGGGTGGAGTTGGATTCTAAACCCCGAACAGATTCTGCAGTACCGACTGCCCAAACCGACTGTCGCGTCGGGTATCCTGCTGCAGGCAGTAATGCGATGTGAATGTGTGGACAGATGACCACGTCGCAGCCTTGCAAATCTCTTCGATAGGGGCTGACTTCAAGTGGGCCACTGACGCTGCCATGGCTCTAACACTATGAGCCGTGACATGACCCTCAAGAGTCAGGCCAGACTGGGCGTAAGCGAAGGAGATGCAATCTGCTAGCCAATTAGAAATGCTGCGTTTCCCGACAGCCACTCCCCTCCTGTTGGGATCAAAAGAAACAAACAATTGGGCGGACTGTCTGTGGGGCTGTGTCCGCTCCAGATAGAAGGCCAATGCTCTCTTGCAGTCCAATGTGTGCAGTTGATGTTCAGCAGGGCGGGTATGCGGACGGGGGAAGAATGTTGGCAAGACAATTGACTGGTTCAATTTGGAAAAACTTAGGGTGAGTGCGGAGGACTACTCTGTTATGATGAAATTTGGTATAAGGAGCATGAGCTACTAGGGCTTGAAGCTCACTGACTCTACGAGCTGAAGTGACTGCCACCAAGAAAATGACCTTCCAGGTCAAGTACTTCAGATGGCAGGAATCCAGTGGCTCGAAAGGGGGTTTCATCAGCTGGGTGAGAACGACATTGAGATCCCATGACACTGTAGGAGGTTTGACGGGGGGCTTTGACAAAAGCAAACCTCTCATGAATCGAACAACTAAAGGCTGTCCCGAGATCGGCTTACCTTCCACACGATAATTGTATGCACTAATCACACTAAGATAAACTCTTACAGAGTTGGTGTTAAGACCAGACTCGGACAAGTGCAGAAGGTATTCAAGCAGGGTCTGTGTAGGACAAGAGCGAGGATCTAGGGCCGTGCTGTCACACCAGACGGCAAACCTCCTCCATAGAAAGAAGTAACACTTCTTAGTGGAATCTTTTCTGGAAGCAAGCAAGACTCTGGAGGCACCCTCTGATAGACCCAAGGAGGCAAAATCTATGCTCTCAACATCCAGGCCGTGAGAGCCAGGGACTGGAGGTTGGGATGCAGAAGCGCCCCCTCGTTCCGAGTAATGAGGGTCGGAAAACACTCCAATCTCCACGGTTCTTCGGAAGACAATTCCAGAAGAAGAGGGAACCATATCTGACGCGGCCAAAAGGGAGCGATCAGGATCATGGTGCCTCGATCCTGCTTGAGTTTCAGCAAAGTCTTCCCCACCAAAGGTATGGGAGAATAGGCATACAGGAGGCCCTCCCCCCAATGCGGGAGGAAGGCATCCGACGCTAGTCTGCCGTGGGCCTGAAGTCTGGAACAGAATTGAGGGATCTTGTGATTGACTTGAGCGGCGAACAGATCCACCAAGGGGGTGCCCCACACTTGAAAGATCTCACGTACCACTCGGGAATTGAGTGACCATTCGTGAGGTTGCATGATCCTGCTCAATCTGTCGGCCAGACTGTTGTTTACGCCTGCAAGATACGTGGCTTGAAGAAACATGCCATTCCGGCGAGCCCAAAGCCACATTCTGACGGCCTCCTGACACAGGGGGAGAGATCCGGTGCCCCCCTGCTTGTTGATGTAGTACATGGCAACCTGATTCTCCGTCTGAATTTGAATAATTTGATGGGACAGCCGATCTCTGAAGGCCTTTAGAGCGTTCCAGACCGCTCGTAACTCCAGGAGGTTGATCTGTAGACCTTGTTCCAGGAGGGACCAACTCCCTTGGGTGTGAAGCCCATCTACATGAGCTCCCCACCCCAGGAGAGACGCATCCGTTGACAGCACCTTTTGTGGCTGAGGAATTTGGAAAGGACGTCCCAGAGTCAAATTGGAACGAATTGTCCACCAATGGAGGGACTGAAGAAAACTCATGGACAGCAGGATTACGTCCTCTAGGTCCCCAGCAGCTTGGTACCACTGGGATGCTAGGGTCCATTGAGCTGATCTCATGTGGAGGCGGGCCATGGGAGTCACATGCACTGTGGAGGCCATGTGGCCGAGCAATCTCAACATCTGCCGAGCTGTGATCTGCTGGGACGCTTGTACCCAGGAAACAAGGGACAGGAGATTGTCGGCCCTCGCTTCCGGAAGGTAGGCACGAGCTGTCTGAGAATCCAGCAGAGCCCCTATGAATTCGAGTTTCTGAACAGGAAGAAGGTGGGACTTTGGATAATTTATCACAAACCCTAGTAGCTCCAGGAGTCGAATAGTCATCTGCATGAACACCTGCCTCAGAGGTGTTCTTCACCAGCCAATCATCGAGGTAAGGGAACACGTGCACTCCCAGTCTGCGTAGAGACGCCGCTGCTACAGCCAGGCACTTTGAGAACACCCTGGGCGAAGAGGCGAGACCAAAGGGTAGCACACAGTACTAAAAGTGCCGTGTTCCCAGACGGAATCGAAGATACTGTCTGTGGGCTGGCAGTATCGGGATATGAGTGTAAGCATCCTTTAAGTCCAGAGAGCATAGCCAATCATTTTCCTGAATCATGGGAAGAAGGGTGCCCAGGGAAAGCACCCTGAACTTTTCTCAGACCAGATATTTGTTCAGGGCCCTTAGGTCTAGGATGGGACGCATCCCCCTGTTTTCTTTTCCACAAGAAAGTACCTGGAATAGAATCCCAGCCCTTCTTGCCCGGGTGGCACAGGCTCGACCGCATTGGCACTGAGGAGGGCGGAGAGTTCCTCTGCAAGTACCTGCTTGTGCTGGAAGCTGAAGGATTGAGCTCCTGGTGGGCAATTTGGAGGCTTGGAAACCAAATTGAGGGAGTATCCTAACCGGACTATTTGAAGAACCCACTGGTCGGAGGTTATGAGAGGCCACCTTTGGTGAAAATATTTTAAACTCCCCCGACCGGCAGATCGTATGGCACAGACACTATGATTTCGGCTATGCTCTGCTGGAGCCAGTCAAAAGCCCGTCCCTTGCTTTTGCTGGGGAGCCACAGGGGCCTGCTGAGTTGCAAGCTGTTGACGAGAACGAGCGCGCTGGGGCTTGGCCTGGGCACCAGGCTGGCGAGAGGGAGGATTGTACCTACGTCTATTAGAAGAATAGGTAACAGTCCTTCTTCCGCCATAAAAACATCTACCAGTTGAGGTAGATGCTGAAGGCGCCCGGCGGGAGAATTTGTCGAATGCGGTGTCCCACTGGTGGTGCTGCTCTACCACCTGTTCGACCTTTTCACCAAAAATATTATCCCCCCGGCAAGGAGAATTCGCAATCCGCTGCTGAATCCTATTTTTGAGGTCGGAGGCACGCAGCCATGAGAGTCTGCGCATCACCACACCTTGAGCAGTGGCCCTGGATGCGACATCAATAGTATCGTAAACACCCCTGGCCAGGAATTTACGACACGCCTTCAGTTGCCTGACCACCTGCTAAAAAGGCTTGGCTTGCTCAGAAGGGGGCTTATCCACCAAATCCGCCAACTGCCGCACATTGTTCCGCATATGAATGCTCGTGTAGAGCTGGTAAGACTGGATTTTGGCTATGAGCATTGAGGAATGGTAGGCCTTCCTCCCAAAAGAATCCAAGGTTTTAGAGTCTCTGCCCGGGGGCGCCGAAGCATACTCTCTAGAACTCTTGACCTTCTTAAGGGCCAGATCCACAACCCCAGAGTCATGAGGCAACTGAGTCCGCATCAACTCAGGGTCCCCATGGATCCGATACTGGGACTCGATCTTCTTGGGAATGTGGGGATTAGTTAGCGGCTTCGCCCAGTTCTCCAGCAGTGTCTTCTTGAAGACATGATGCATAGGTACTGTGGACAGTTCCTTAGGTGGCGAAGGATAGTCCAAAAGCTCAAACATTTCAGCCCTTGGCTCATCCTCCGTAACCACAGGGAAGGGAATTGCCGTAGACATTTCCCGGACAAAGGCCGCGAAAGATAGACTCTCGGGAGGAGAAAGCTGTCTTTCAGGGGAGGGAGTGGGATCAGAAGGAAGACCGTCAGACTCCTCATCCGAGAAGTATCTGGCGTCTTCCTCTGCCTCCCACGAGGCCTCACCATCGGTGTCGGACACTAGTTCATGAACCTCTGTCCGAAGTCGTGCCCGTCTCGACTCCGCAGACACATGGCCACAGTGGGAACGTCGAGAAGTAGACTTCCGCATCGGTGGCGATGAAGCTCCCTCCATCGACGTCGTCGGAGAGTCTACTTGGGAGGCAGCCAAGCGGTACCAGCACCGGAGACCTCACGACGGGCAAGGGGCCAGCCGTCGCCTCATTCGACGGCACCGGCGGCGCAAGCACCCCCGGTACTGGAGGAGAAGGGCGCAACAGCTCCTCCAGGATCCCTGGAAGGATGGCCCTGAGGCTCTCGCTTAGAGCGGCTGTCGAGGAAGGCTGGGAGTCCGGTACAGGTGACGAACTGAGAATCTGCTCGGGGTACGGAGGCGGTACCGGGCTGTCCAGGGTAGAGCGCATCGACACCTCCTGAATGGAGGGTGAGCGGTCCTCCCGGCGTCGATGCCTAGTGGGTGCCGACTCCCTCAGCAACCCAGAGCTCTCGGTACCACGACGGGAAGGTGACCAGTGTTGATGCTTCTTTGCCTTCACACGAAGCACGTCACCAGAACCTCCCAGTACCGACGAGGACGTCGAATCCAAGCGCCTCTTCCTCGGGGCCGGGTCCGAAGAAGGTCGATCCCGGGGGAGACCTACTCGAGGGCTCACCGCCACCAGCAGGGGAATGGACAGCCCTCACCTGCACTCTGGACGAAGAGGCACCCTCCGACGACATCAGTACCAACGATGATCTTGGTACTGTAGACGCTGGAGCACTGGTCGATGACCTCAGTACCGCCGACGTCGATGCACTGGCCGATGACCTCGATACTGAAACCGTCAAAACACCAGGCGAGGCCCCGAACAGAACGTTCCACTGGGCCAATCTCGCCGCCTGAGTTCTCTTTTTTAACAAACAACAGAGAGTACAGGCCTGAGGGCGGTGCCCAGCCCCCAGACACTGAAGGCACGAAGCGTGCCTATCAGTGAGCGAGATAGCCCGCTTGCACTGGGTGCACTTCTTGAAGCCGCTGGGAGGCTTCGATGACATGGGCGGAAAAATCACGCTGGCGAAATCAAAATTTGCGATGATGACAAAGGCACCAAAAATAAAAAGGGAGAAAACCTGTACGGGCGGCCAACAGGGCCGCTACCACTACTACTACTACTTAACATTTCTAGAGCGCTACTAGGGTTACGCAGCGCTGTACAAAATAAACAAGGAAGGACGGTCCCTGCTCAAAGGAGCTTACCATCTAAAGAACGAAATGTCAAGTTGGGGCAGTCTAGATTTCCTGGGTAGAGGTGTAGAGGTTAGGTGCCGAAGGCGACATTGAAGAGGTGGGCTTTCGCTACCGAAAGCGAAAGGAAACTTGTACGGGAAAAACAACTCGAAAATAAAGGAAAGTTTTCTTTTTTCTTCTTTTTTATAAGAACACGCGAACTAGAAAAATAAAGAAGACTTCCGAAACGGAAGGACGCAAGAAAAGCGCGTGGGTCTCCTCAGGGCACAGAATGACAGTAAACACAGCCGTCCCGAGCGCGGAAAAAAGAAGACTGACGAACACGAGTTCGGGTGGGAAGACGGTCGCGCATGCGCGGTGTGCGTGCGAGGGCTAGCAAACGCCTTTGCTAGGGAAGATCTCCGATTGAAGGGGCTGCCGCGGACGTCACCCATCAGTGAGAACAAGCAGCCTGCTTTTCCTCGGAGAAATAAACATAAAAATCACCTAAAAACTTTTTTTACATAAATATACATGTTAAAGGGATGTAAAAAAAAGTGTACAGAACCATAACCACAAATAAGTGATAATAATAAAAAATAAACATGACATACATGTTAATTAGAAAACTCGACTAATAAAGAAAGAGAAGTTGTATATATCTTATTGCAAACCAGATTAAAATAAAAATGCAAGAAATAGCACTATCAGTGAACAAAATTCAAGATAAAAAAACAGGATGAGTATATCATATATATATATATATATATATATATATATATATATATATATATATATAGCGAATGCTACATACCTGTAGAAGGTATTCTCCGAGGACAGCAGGCTGATTGTTCTCACTGATGGGTGACGTCCACGGCAGCCCCTCCAATCGGAAACTTCACTAGCAAAAGCCTTTGCTAGTCCTCGCTCGTCCATGCGCACCGCGCATGCGCGGCCGTCTTCCCGCCCGAACCGGCTCGTGTTCGTCAGTCCCGTATGTAGCAAGACAAAGACAAGGGAAGACACAACTCCAAAGGGGAGGCGGGCGGGTTTGTGAGAACAATCAGCCTGCTGTCCTCGGAGAATACCTTCTACAGGTATGTAGCATTCCTTTCTCCGAGGACAAGCAGGCTGCTTGTTCTCACTGATGGGGTATCCCTAGCCCCCAGGCTCACTCAAAACAACAACCATGGTCAATTGGGCCTCGCAATGGCGAGGACATAACTGAGATTGACCTGAAAATTTTACCAACTAACTGAGAGTGCAGCCTGGAACAGAACAAACAGGGCCCTCGGGGGGTGGAGTTGGATCCTAAAGCCCAAACAGGTTCTGAAGAACTGACTGCCCGAACCGACTGTCGCGTCGGGTATCCTGCTGCAGGCAGTAATGAGATGTGAATGTGTGGACAGATGACCACGTCGCAGCTTTGCAAATTTCTTCAATGGTGGCTGACTTCAAGTGGGCTACCGACGCTGCCATGGCTCTAACATTATGAGCCGTGACATGACCCTCAAGAGCCAGCCCAGCCTGGGCGTAAGTGAAGGAAATGCAATCTGCTAGCCAATTGGATATGGTGCGTTTCCCCACAGCCACTCCCCTCCTATTGGGATCAAAAGAAACAAACAATTGGGCGGACTGTCTGTTGGGCTGTGTCCGCTCCAAGTAGAAGGCCAATGCTCTCTTGCAGTCCAATGTGTGCAGCTGACGTTCAGCAGGGCAGGAATGAGGACGGGGAAAGAATGTTGGCAAGACAATTGACTGGTTCAGATGGAACTCCGACACAACCTTCGGCAAGAACTTAGGGTGAGTGCAGAGGACTACTCTGTTATGATGAAATTTGGTGTAAGGGGCCTGGGCTACCAGGGCCTGAAGCTCACTGACTCTACGAGCTGAAGTAACTGCCACCAAGAAAATGACCTTCCAGGTCAAGTACTTCAGATGGCAGGAATTCAGTGGCTCAAAAGGAGGTTTCATCAGCTGGGTGAGAACGACATTGAGATCCCATGACACTGTAGGAGGTTTGACAGGGGGCTTTGACAAAAGCAAACCTCTCATGAAGCGAACAACTAAAGGCTGTCCTGAGATCGGCTTACCTTCCACACGGTAATGGTATGCACTGATTGCACTAAGGTAAACCCTTACAGAGTTGGTCTTGAGACCAGACTCAGACAAGTGCAGAAGGTATTCAAGCAGGGTCTGTGTAGGACAAGAGCGAGGATCTAGGGCCTTGCTGTCACGCCAGACGGCAAACCTCCTCCACAGAAAGAAGTAACTCCTCTTAGTGGAATCTTTCCTGGAAGCAAGCAAGATACGGGAAACACCCTCTGACAGACCCAAAGAGGCAAAGTCTACGCTCTCAACATCCAGGCCGTGAGAGCCAGGGACCGGAGGTTGGGATGCAGGAGCGCCCCTTCGTCCTGCGTGATGAGGGTCGGAAAACACTCCAATCTCCACGGTTCTTCGGAGGACAACTCCAGAAGAAGAGGGAACCAGATCTGACGCGGCCAAAAAGGAGCAATCAGAATCATGGTGCCTCGGTCTTGCTTGAGTTTCAACAAAGTCTTCCCCACCAGAGGTATGGGAGGATAAGCATACAGCAGACCCTCCCCCCAGTCCAGCAGGAAGGCATCCGATGCCAGTCTGCTGTGGGCCTGAAGCCTGGAACAGAACTGAGGGACTTTGTGGTTGGCTCGAGATGCGAAGAAATCTACCAAGGGGGTGCCCCACACCTGGAAGATCTGTCGCACTACACAGGAATTGAGCGACCACTCGTGAGGTTGCATAATCCTGCTCAACCTGTCGGCCAGACTGTTGTTTACGCCTGCCAGATATGTGGCTTGGAGCACCATGCCGTGACGGCGAGCCCAGAGCCACATGCTGACGGCTTCTTGACACAGGGGGCGAGATCCGGTGCCCCCCTGCTTGTTGACGTAGTACATGGCAACCTGGTTGTCTGTCTGAATTTGGATAATTTGGTGGGAAAGCCTTCAGAGCGTTCCAGATCGCTCGTAACTCCAGAAGATTGATCTGCAGATCGCGTTCCTGGAGGGACCAGCTTCCTTGGGTATGAAGCCCATCGACATGAGCTCCCCATCCCAGGAGAGACGCATCCGTTGTCAGCACTTTTTGTGGCTGAGGAACTTGGAAAGGATGTCCCAGAGTCAGATTGGACCAAATCGTCCACCAATACAGGGATTTGAGAAAACTCGTGGACAGGTGGATCACGTCTTCTAGATCCCCAGCAGCCTGAAACCACTGGGAAGCTAGGGTCCATTGAGCAGATCTCATGTGAAGGCGGACCATGGGAGTCACATACTACTACTACTACTACTACTATTTAGCATTTCTATAGCGCTACAAGGCATACGCAGCGCTGCACAAACATAGAAGAAAGACAGTCCCTGCTCAAAGAGCTTACAGTGGAGGCCATGTGGCCTAGCAATATCAACATCTGCCGAGCTGTGATCTGCTGGGACGCTCGCACCCGCGAGACGAGGGACAACAAATTGTTGGCTCTCGTCTCTGGGAGATAGGCGCGAGCCGTCCGGGAATCCAGCAGAGCTCCTATGAATTCGAGTCTCTGCACTGGGAAAAGATGGGACTTTGGATAATTTATCACAAACCCCAGTAGCTCCAGGAGGCGAATAGTCATCTGCATGGACTGCAGGGCTCCTGCCTCGGATGTGTTCTTCACCAGCCAATCGTCGAGATATGGGAACACGTGCACCCCCAGCCTGCGAAGTGCCGCTGCTACTACAGCCAAGCACTTTGTGAACACCCTGGGCGCAGAGGCGAGCCCAAAGGGTAGCACACAGTACTGGAAGTGACGTGTGCCCAGCTGAAATCGTAGATACTGCCTGTGAGCTGGCAGTATCGGGATGTGTGTGTAGGCATCCTTCAAGTCCAGAGAGCATAGCCAATCGTTTTCCTGAATCATGGGAAGAAGGGTGCCCAGGGAAAGCATCCTGAACTTTTCTTTGACCAGATATTTGTTCAGGGCCCTTAGGTCTAGGATGGGACGCATCCCCCCTGTTTTCTTTTCCACAAGGAAGTACCTGGAATAGAATCCCAGCCCTTCTTGCCCGGATGGCACGGGTTCGACCGCATTGGCGCTGAGAAGGGCGGAGAGTTCCTCTGCAAGTACCTGCTTGTGCTGGAAGCTGTAAGACTGAGCTCCCGGTGGACAATTTGGAGGTTTTGAGGCCAAATTGAGGGTGTATCCTTGCTGGACTATTTGGAGAACCCACTGATCGGAGGTTATGAGAGGCCATCTTTGGTGAAAAGCTTTCAACCTCCCTCCGACTGGCAGGTCGCCCGGCACTGACACTTGGATGTCGGCTATGCTCTGCTGGAGCCAGTCAAAAGCTCGTCCCTTGCTTTTGCTGGGGAGCCGAGGGGCCTTGCTGAGGCGCACGCTGCTGACGAGAGCGAGCGCGCTGGGGCTTAGCCTGGGCCGCAGGCTGTCGAGAAGGAGGATTGTACCTACGCTTGCCAGAAGAGTAGGGAACAGTCTTCCTTCCACCAAAAAATCTTCTACCTGTAGAGGTAGAGGCTGAAGGCTGCCGGCGGGAGAACTTGTCGAATGCGGTGTCCCGCTGGTGGAGCTGCTCTACCACCTGTTCGACTTTCTCTCCAAAAATATTATCCGCACGGCAAGGCGAGTCCGCAATCCGCTGCTGGATTCTATTCTCCAGGTCGGAGGCACGCAGCCATGAGAGCCTGCGCATCACCACACCTTGAGCAGCGGCCCTGGACGCAACATCAAAGGTGTCATACACCCCTCTGGCCAGGAATTTTCTGCACGCCTTCAGCTGCCTGACCACCTCCTGAAAAGGCTTGGCTTGCTCAGGGGGGAGCGCATCAACTAAGCCCGCCAACTGCCGCACATTGTTCCGCATGTGTATGCTCGTGTAGAGCTGGTAGGACTGAATTTTGGCCACGAGCATAGAGGAATGGTAGGCCTTCCTCCCAAAGGAGTCTAAGGTTCTAGAGTCTTTGCCCGGGGGCGCCGAAGCATGCTCTCTAGAACTCTTAGCCTTCTTTAGGGCCAGATCCACAACTCCAGAGTCATGAGGCAACTGAGTGCGCATCAGCTCTGGGTCCCCATGGATCCGGTACTGGGACTCGATCTTCTTGGGAATGTGGGGATTAGTTAGAGGCTTGGTCCAGTTCGCCAGCAATGTCTTTTTTAGGACATGGTGCATGGGTACAGTGGACGCTTCCTTAGGTGGAGAAGGATAGTCCAGGAGCTCAAACATTTCAGCCCTGGGCTCGTCCTCCACAACCACCGGGAAGGGGATGGCCGTAGACATCTCCCGGACAAAGGAAGCAAAAGACAGACTCTCGGGAGGAGAAAGCTGTCTCTCAGGAGAGGGAGTGGGATCGGAAGGAAGACCTTCAGACTCCTCGTCAGAGAAATATCTGGGGTCTTCTTCCTCTTCCCACGAGGCCTCACCCTCGGTGTCAGACACAAGTTCACGGACCTGTGTCTGCAACCTCGCCCGACTCGACTCTGTGGAGCCACGTCCACGATGGGGGCGTCGAGAGGTAGACTCCCTCGCCCGCATCGGTGAAGCTCCCTCCGCCGACGTAGTCGGGGAGCCTTCCTGGGAGGCGGCGGCAGCCGGTACCGCACGCGGTACCGACGCCGGAGACCTCACCTCGGGCGATGGGCCAGCCGGCGCCACGCTCGACGGTACCGGTGGCGCAAGCACCGCCGGTACCGGAGGGTTAGGGCGCAACAGCTCTCCCAGAATCTCTGGGAGAATGGCCCGGAGGCTCTCGTTCAGAGCGGCTGCAGAGAAAGGCATGGAGGTCGATGCAGGCGTCGACGTCAGAACCTGTTCCGGGCGTGGAGGCTGTTCCGGGCTGTCCAGAGTGGAGCGCATCGACACCTCCTGAACAGAGGGTGAGCGGTCCTCTCGGTGCCGATGCCTGCTGGGTGCCGACTCCCTCGGCGACCCAGAGCTCTCGGTGCCGACACGGGAAGGGGACCGATGACGATGCTTCTTCGACTTCTTGGAACGAAGCATGTCACCGGAGCTTCCCGGCACCGACGAGGAGGACGTAGAATCCAGCCGTCGCTTCCTCGGGGCCGAGGCCGAAGGAGGTCGGTCTCGGGGGGGCTGTACCGCAGGAGCCCTCAGGGTAGGGGGAGACCCACCCGAAGGCTCACCGCCACCAGCAGGGGAATGGACAGCCCTCACCTGCACTCCAGACGAAGCACCACCGTCCGACGACATCAGCCGACGAGGTCCCGGTACCACTGACGTCGATGCAGCTGTCCGATGTCTCAGCGCCAATGCAGAGGGCCGATGCCTCGATGCACTCGATGCACTGGCGGCCGAGGATGAAGCTCTGGACGCTGAAGACGTCGATGCACTCGATACCCCCGGTGCCGATGCCGACGAAGAGCCCGAGAACAAAACATTCCACTGGGCCAATCTCGCTACCTGAGTCCGCTTTTGCAAAAGGGAACACAGACTACAGGCCTGCGGGCGGTGCCCAGCCCCCAAGCACTGAAGACACGACGCGTGCCTGTCAGTGAGCGAGATGACCCGGGCGCACTGGGTGCACTTCTTGAAGCCGCTGGGAGACTTCGATGTCATGGGCGGAAAAATCACGCCGGCGAGATCAAAAGTCGAAATGGCGGAAAAGGCACCGAAAAAACAAGGGGAAGAAAACTTCGACCCGAGGCCTAAAAGCGGCCTACCCCGACGACGAAAGAAAACTTACCGGGGCGAAAAAGCTGAAAATAGCGGAGGGAAAAAAGACCACAGAGTCTTTTTCCACACAGAATGGGGTTTTTTTTAACAACACGACGAACGCGCGAGGTCGACTTTGCGGGGCCCGACACGGCGAAAACACGACCGTACCGAGCGCGGACAAAAGAAGACTGACGAACACGAGCCGGTTCGGGCGGGAAGACGGCCGCGCATGCGTGGTGCGCATGGACGCGCGAGGACTAGCAAAGGCTTTTGCTAGTGAAGTTTCCGATTGGAGGGGCTGCCGTGGACGTCACCCATCAGTGAGAACAAGCAGCCTGCTTGTCCTCGGAGAAATATATATATATATATATATATATATATATATAAACCCACATAATAAGTACATTGTCTTTATCAAACCAGATGCCAAAAAGCACTCACAATGCCAAAGGATCTTAATGCTGAAGAAAAGAAGGAAAAGCATTGGTACTTAATATTATATTAAATAGAGTGGCTCAACCCCCCCCCCCTAAAAAAACAGCATACAAAAGGTAATAAAGGGCTTCTTTTACTAAACTGCGATAGCGATTCCCGAGGGTGCAAATGAGAGAAAGCCCATTCAATTCCTATGTACTTCCTCTCATTTAATGCACTGGGAATCACTAGAAAGAGGCCCAAAGGGAAAGGAAGGGGGAAGTGGGGGGAGAGAGGAGAAAAAGAAAAATAGCACAAAAAGAACAATTTTGCCAAGACAATGTGTGACCATACATATGAATGGCATTATGGTCCGACATATGAGATTTACAAAAGTGAAGGAATTGAACCAGTACAAAAGCTATGAAACTGTTAGGCGCAGGGCCACCGAGGAGGGGGGGGGGGCAAAATCCCCTGGGCCTGGTGCTGGGGTCTCTCTCTCTCCTGCTCCCGATGGGACCCGGGTGATCATGTCCCGACAGGAGCAGAGGAGAGAAAACTCCAGCACTGGGCCCCCCTTAGAGGCTGGGGAGGAGCAGACACAGTAGGACTTCGGGCCAAGGCTTCTGGTTTGGCTGGCAGGCCCCACCAGCAGAAGAGGTCTTCCTCCAGCGCTGCTCTTCACTCTGCCGCATTGCCTGCCAAGTGGCTACTTTTCCCCTCAGGCTGCGCATGCTCGGTTTTGGACTGGACTGCATCTGCTAGATTTATGGCCACTGGGAAGCTAGGATCCACCGGGGCACTCTCAAATGGAACCGTGCCATGGGAGTGACATGCACTGTTGAGGCCATGTGGCCCATCAATCTCAACATTTGCTGAGCAGTGACCTATTTGCTGCAAGGCTAGTGCTGTCAAAGTGTCTGCTCTCACTTGTGGCAGAAAAGTCCAAGCCTGCAATGTTTCAAGCAGGGCTCCTATGCACTCCAATAGTTGGACCAGACGAAGGTGGGACTTGGGAAAGTTTATGACAACCCTAGTAGCTCTAACACCTGAATAGTTGGGCGCATTGACACTGTCACTGCGATGTGCTCTTGACCAGAGTTGATGTGAAGCCAAATGGCAGAACGCGGTACTGGAAGTGATATTTCCCCTATCTAAAATCTAAGATACCTCCTGTGACTGAGAAGTATCAAAATGTGAGTATAGGCATCTTTCAAGTCCAGAGAGTATAGCTAATTGTTTTCCTGAATCATGAGAAGAGTGCACAGGGAAATCATCCTGAACTATTAGTAACTAGGTCTCACTGCATAAAAAGGGATCTGTGCTAAAATAACTAACTTCCGCAAATCTCTGAAGACTTATCTCTTTAACAAAGCCTACCACGAGAACACATAACTAACTATAACATAACACCTATTCACCGTTACTCAGAGTGTATCTTTCTATAACTGCTTGACCAAATCCTCTTGTCTTCCTTGACATCTTTGAAACACCAATTGTATTCTTTACCTGGTATGGCGTTGCCATAACAAGTCTTTGTAAGCCACATTGAGCCTGCAAATAGGTGGGAAAATGTGGGATACAAGTGCAATAAATAAATAAAATAAATAATTGCATGAGGTAGTGGTAAAATAACATATCTTCACACAAGCCCATGTTGCTAACTATGCTCTTTATTGTTGATTTTTTTTAATAATCTAAAAAAATAAGCCCACTGAATTATTCATTTAGTGGGTTTATTAGGATCTAATCATGTTTACATACCATCCTAATGGATTCAAAAACTTTTTCTCAGCACTGTACCTATTATTCTACAGTCTGACAACTACTGTACCTGGTCTCTATTTGTATGTGGGAAAGTGGATGACTTTTCCTTTTTCATTTTCTTCTCTTGCATCAACTTGGATTGTTTTCTCCATTCATGAAGCACTTCTTGATCTCTAAAGTTAATATATTTTTAAGCCAAATGTAATACATGAAAACAGTGATGTATATTAGAAGTTTACTAGTGGATTGTGGTTTTCATGTAATTATTTAACTATCGAGGAGTTAGATATATTTTGATCCACCTGCTCTCAATTAACTGCTTCCTTAGAAATAAGTTAATAGGCAAACAACAAGAAGAATTTTGACCAATGTCAAGGCTTTTCCACTTCATTGCCCTGGGACAGAGATTGAAAGATTGTCCTAAAACGAAACCTATCTGTGTAAACTTATGCTTCTTTATTTCTTGCCTTTATTTTCTTTTAATTGTACCCTGGGTTCTCTATGTTGAGCCTGCAAGATTTGGCCATATGAACTTATTTTCCAGACTATCCTATATAATAATTCTCACCTCCAACGTTCTATGCTTGGGATCGTGGCTCCCTGGTTGCAGGTGGTCTGCGAGGCAGACACGCATGGACGTCACTGACGTCAACACAGCTGATTCCAAGGGAAGGGGAGGAGGAGGGAAACACGCGCAGCGTGTTTCCCTACTCCTCCTACTGCCTCGGAATCAGCTGTCACCCCCCGCGCTACGGCCCCCTCGAAACCCACCCCCTTCCGCGAACCTGTCGATCCCCCCCCAGAACGCCGAAAATCGCACCCCCCCCCCCCCCCGCCACTGTTGTGCACTACCTGTGCTGACAGCCGAAGTGTTGTTCTGCCCTTCGGGTGGGTTCCTCAATCATCTTCTCAGAAAGTTTAACTCCGTGCGTCTGACGTCAGACGCATGCGTGCGATGCACGCAGAGGAACTTCCAAACAAGATGATTGAAGAACCTACGGGAAGGAAAGAACAACACTTTGGCTGTCAGCACTGGTAGCACAACAACGCCGCCGCCGCGCCGCTGGGGGGGCAGTTTTCGCCGGCAAGGGGGGGGGGGAACGACAGGTTCGCAGAAGGGGGGGGGGGTTCAAGGGGGCCGTAGCACGGAGGGGGGGTGGGAATTGCCTGCCTAAGGCCCGTTTCCTTGCCTACAGAAACGGGCCTTTTTTTACTAGTATTAGTATATTTTGTTAATTATTTTATATAGAAATTAATAGTGGCAGTTCTTTTTTCATAACAAGCATTTACTTGCATGCATTGTATATAAATTTATAAATAAATAATACAAAAGAAATGCATTTTTCCATTTCAGCATATAAAATCATAATTGAACCTGTCAGCCCTGTGCTGTAACCACTAGGCTACTCCTCTACTCTTTAACAGTAAATGTGTGCTGTGCTGTTAACACACATTAAAACCTATGTTAAACACCTAAAATCGCTCAGTAAATAACTACCAAGAGGGTAATTCTAAAAGGAGCTGCCTATAATAGCCCCTAGTGGAAATACATGCCATGATTTGATGGTTTGTACTTTGTGGGTGGGCACGCACATTGGCAGCAGTTGGATGTATCATGGACACAATGCATAGTTATGCACACAAATTATAGAATATTGTAATTTTGTGCATCCTAGCAAACATATTTACACCAGCTAAGGTGTTGGGGGGGGGGGGGGGGGCTGTTGTAAGAGCTTATGTCTTAAATGTAAGCGCATTTCTGGGCCCTTGCACTAGTGTTCTATAAGTAAGCTCCTACACTTTTCTTTATAGAAGAGGCTTGACATAGGCGCTATAACCAGTGCTTTGATTAGGTGCCCTGTTATAGAACTATCTTCCAAGTGCATAAGAAAACATGAAATATAATAAGTGCATCAGATATACTAAACACAAAATGAGGAAAACTCCCTTTAGGACATCTGGAGGGGCATAATCGAGCCCAAACGCCCATCTCCATGGGCATCTATCTCCGAGGACAGGTACGTGAAGGGGCGGGCCAGACAGTATTTTTGAAAAAGATGGGCGTCCATCTTTTTTTTCGATAATACGGTTTGTGCCGGGCAAATGCATCGGATTTGGGTGGATTTGAGCTGGGCAGTTTTATTTTTCAGCGATAATGGAAACCGAAGGCGCCCAGCTCAAAAATGAACAAATCCAAGGCATTTGGTCATGGGAGGGGCCAGGATTTGTAGTGCACTGGTCCCCCTCACATTCCAGGACACCAACCGGGCACCCTAGGGGGCACTTGTAACAATTAAAAAAAACAGTTAAAATACCTCCCAAGTCCATAGCTCCCTTGGGTGCTGAGCCCACCAAATCCCCCCCAAAACCCACTCCCCATAACTCTACACCATTACTATAGCACTTATGGCTGAAGAGGGGCACCTAGATGTGGGTACTGTGGGTTTTGGGGAGCGGTTTGGAGCTCTCCCATTTACCAGCACAAGTGGAACAGGTAGGGGGGATGGGCCTGGGTCCACCTGGCTGAAGTCCATTGCACCCACTAACAACTGCTCCAGGGACCTGCATACTGCTGTGATGGAGCTGGGTATGACACTTGAGGCTGGCATACAGGCTGGCAAAAAAAGTTTTTAAAGTTCTTTTTTTGGGTGGGAGGGGGTTAGTGACCACTGGGGGAGTCAGGGAAGGTCATCCCCGATTCCCTCCGGTGGTTATCTGGGCAGTTGGGGCACTTTTGGGGGACTTGTTCGTGAGAAAAGAGGGTCCAGAAAAAGTGACCCAAATTCTCGCTTCTGGCGCCCTTCTTTTTTCCATTATCGGCCGAGCGCGCCCATCTCTCCTCGGCCGATAAACACGCCCCAGTCCCGCCTTCACCCCATCAACTTTGTCCGTTCCTGCAACAGATTGCAGTTGGAGATGCCCAAAATCGGCTTTTGATTATACCGATTTGGGCGCCCATGGGAGAAAGACGCCCATCTCACGATTTGGGTCGAAATATGGGCGTCTTTCTCTTTCGAAAATAAGCTGGCTGGTGTATTACATATGATTTATATTTCTCGGCTAGGTTTAACCTACAGTATGAGAACATAGTTCTTAAAAGTATGTCTAAATCATTTACAATTGTGAAATAAAATATATAACTTGCAACTTTAATTTTTCATTACACATCAGAAAATAAAAACTATAAAATCTGACCATCAGGTGAATTTTTGAAAGAGACGGACGCCCATCTTCTGACACAAATTGGGAGATGGGTGTCCTTCTCTCAGGGTCGCCCAAATCGGCATAATCAAAAAAGCCGATTTTGGGCGTCCTCAACTGCTTTCCATTGCAGGGACGACCAAAATTCACGGGGCCGTGTCAGCACCATACCGAAGGCGGGACTGGGGCGTGATTTAGAGATGGGCATCCTTGGCCAATAATGGAAAAAAGAAGGCCGGCCCTGACGAGCATTTGGCCGACTTTACTTGGTCCATTTTTTTTCACGACCAAGCCTCAAAAAGGAGCCCAAACTGACCAGATGACCACCGGAGGGAATCGGGGATGACCTACCCTTACTCCCCCAGTGGTCACCAACCCCCTCCCACCTAAAAAAAAATTTAAAAACATTTTTTCAAGCCTCTATACCAGCCTCAAATGTCATATCCAGCTCCATCACAGCAGTATGCAGGTCCTTGGAGCAGTTTTTAGTGGGTGCAGTGCACTTCAGGCAGGCGGACCCAGGCCCATCCCCCCCTACCTGTTACACCTGTGCTGGTAAATGTTGAGCCCTCCAATCCCCCCCCCCCTAAACCCACTGTACCCACATGTAGGTGCCCCCTTTACCCCTTCGGGCTGTGGTAGTGGTGTACAGTTGTGGGGAGTGGGTTTGGAGGGGGGGGGGGGTTGGAGGGCTCAGAACCGAAGGTAAGGGAGCTATGCATCTGGGAGCAATTTGTGAAGTTCACTGCAGTGCCCCCTAGGGTGCCCAGTTGGTGTCCTGGCATGTCAGGGGGGACCAATGCACTACGAATGGTGGCTCCTCCCACAACCAAATAGCTTGGATTTGGTCGTTTTTGAGATGGGCGTCCTCGGTTTCCATTATCGCTGAAAACCAGGGAGGACCATCTCAAAAACGACCTAAGGACGACCATCTCTAAGGTCGACCTAAATTTCATGATTTGGGCGTCCCTGACCGTATTATCGAAACAAAAGATGGACATCCATCTTGTATTTGATAATACGGGTTGCCCCGCCCCTTTACGGGGCCGTCCTGCAAGGATGCCTTCATGACAACTTGGGCACCCTGTTCGATTATGCCCCTCCATATGTATAAAATAGATCTATATACCACTAACAGAAATATATCTCAATTCAAAACTGGCATTTGATTGTAGGATTTTGTTTTATAGATTCTTGAAGTATAAAAACTGTAATCACATTCTAATAGACTGCTAAATGGGTAGGTGCCTTTTCTAACAAATGGTAGTAGTAATAACTTTAAAAATCTTCACAGAATTGACTTATTTTAATACGATAATACTTACTTTATCTGTTGTTCAAACAATGCTTGTTTCTCTTTTATTGCCTTTAATGCTGACAATTTGCGTTCCTCAATTCTCTTTTTCTGTATTTGCATGTCATACTTTGAAAGTTTAGGGAATTTCTCTTTTGAGACAGGTGTCCTCCTTTTAAATAAAAATACAAACACCACTGCTTAAAATGCAATTCCTAATATATAATATTTATGAGCATAACAGTTTTAATGAGTTTCATATCTACAGAGGAGAGTACTATTATGTTAAGACTTTAGTACACATGAAAGGATTTTTCTCAGGAATTGGTGCTGCTCTGTGAAATTTAAAAGAGGAAGGTTGCAAAGAAAGTTCTAGGAACCAAACTGATTATAAAGTAATGGAATATAGCTAATTTACTTGTAGGGATATTCAGGATATGTAGGAGTTGATATACTTAGCATGTACTATTTCTGGATGTTAATGCTGCTAACGTTAAAAACAAATCAAGAGCAATTTCAAAAGCTGATTGCTCATTTGAAAAACATTTTACCCACAGAAATGGGCAATCTAAAAAAATTTCCCATCCTCAGTACACATATTCTTGAGGCAATGTTTAGTTTAAAGAGGAAAAGTACTCATGTAAATACATTCAATCAAATTTCCATCTGCATAAAAATAAAGTGCTGATATTAATACAATTCAATTCAACTCTTGTATACCGCTAATATCCCCTTTCCAGGATTCAATGCGGTTTACATTCTAGGCAAGACAAAAGCAGATAGTGTTAGTGTGAGGCATGAGAAACATTAGAGACCACTAGTGTAATGTGTGAGACTAAAAACATCAAAGCAAAGGATAATGGAAGATAGTAGGAAGTAGAAGTCATGTTGGATTGTTATGAAGCAGTCTTTGGGAAGAGAAAAGGGTTTTAGCCTTTTCCTGAAGTTGAGGTAGCTGTTTTCTGTTCTGATGGGAATAGGTAGAGAGTTCAATATTTTGACTCCAGTACGGGGAATAGAGAGCTGAAAATCTTCTGATTTCAAATTCTCTTTTGAAATGGTGATGCTAGCATTAGTTGTTGTTTCAGTCTGTTAGACTGGACCAGATATAGAGAAGCAGTCTTAGTCAGCAGTCCAGAGGTGAAGCCCTGTAAGATTTGAAAAACTAAACAATTACACATGCTGAGGCCAATTATTCAAGGATGAGAAATCTGAATTAAGTTAACTGGATAAATGTTTTTCAAGCTATTCATTAGAGTACCCTCAAACCCATCACTTATCAAACTTTGGAGCTGTGATCTTATTATTATTATTATTATTTTCTACTTACAGCCCACCCACGTCGTGACCCCAAACACGGGGTTTGCAACACCATTTGGGGTTGCGATTAACACTTTGAGAAGCCCTGCCATAACCGGTCTGGTTTAGAGACCTGCACGGGAACGGGGTTTGTGGGAATCCCGTGGAACCCACAAGGTTCCCGTGGGGATGGAAGCAGTTCTGCGGGGTTCCTGCAGGGACGGAATCAGTTCCTCCGGGATTCCCGTGGGGATGGAAACAATTCCTGAGGGGTTCCCGTGGAAGTGGAAGGTGCACCTACACCAGCCTCTCATCTACCCAGTACCAAGTTCTTTGAGTGCTGTCTCCTCCTCCTCCTTCTTGCTTTAACAGCACAAATGCGGAAGTCTTCCAATAAGGAGGTGGTAGAGACACAAATGAAGATGGAATTCAAAAAGGCATGGTATCTCTACAGAGGATCCCTAATTAGAAAATGGAAGTTATAAAAAACAGAAACTTAAATGGCAGCACAGGTGTGGATGTGTCGAGTGATGCTTAGATGGCGACTCTGGCTGTGATGAACTAGGGCCAATACCAGGTATTACAGTATCTGTGTCTCATATATGGCAATCTGGTTTAGGCTTGGCTGGAAAGGGCTTAGACAGCAACTTCAGTGGCTGGAATACGAGGTCAGTGCTGGACAGACTTTTACGGTCTGTGTCCCACAAATAAGAAGACAAATAGATTGGAGTGGGCTTCGACGGCAACTCCAGCAGCTGGAGCATAAGGATAGGGCCAGATAGACTTCTATGGTCTATGTTCCAGAAACACCAGAAAGACCATAATCATATAATATCACACTCGTTGATTTAATCATGAATTGATAATGTGTGACTATTGGGCAGACTGGATGGACTGTTCAGGCCTTTATTTGCTGTCACTTACTATGTTACTATTAATCCTCTTTGCTCATGGGCTGATGTGCAGACCTCAGCTCTCTGACACAGGTACGAACCTCAGATGTCACCTGATCTTCTGGCACATGCATGTGGCGACCTCTCAGCATAGAGTGCCAGTGAATCAGAGACAAGTCTTACATGTGCGCACCAGACTGCTCCAAGTTCCAAAGTCTGTTCCTTCCTTGCCTGCAGTGCTGTGGCTCAAATACAGAGAGAGACAGAGAGCTGACCGAATTTTTCTTTTATGTACCATTAAATTTTTGCAGGGATGGGCGGGGACAGGTTAAATTCTTGTGGGGATGGGTAAGATTCCAGTGTGGACGAGTAAGATTCCAGCACGGCGAGCGGGGATGGGTAAGATTTCTGTCCCCGTGCAACTCTGTAGTCTGGTTTTCAGGATATTCATAATGAATATGCTTGAGAAATATTTGCATGTACTGCCTACATTTCACGCAAATTTCTATTGTGGGTGTTCATTGTGGGTATCCTGAAAACCAGACTGGTTAGAGGGTACTTCAGGAACACCTTGAGAAACACTGAACTGGATTACTTTTCCCAGTAACTCTAAGCAGATTTTATCGAAACTATCCACTTACCCCTCAAATTTATAAAGTTAGGCACCAAACCCCGGACTCTATATTTGGCGCTTTGAATTGCGTGTGCAAATTTGGATGTGCAGCCAATTTGCACACACAACTTGTTTAACAAGCCAATCAGTGCCGATAATTAGGCAATAATAAAGTAATTAGAATTTACAATTTACATGTGCATTTTTTTAGGCGTATTCTATAAAGAGGTGAATGTAAATTCTAGTGCATGGATCCAAAAAGGGGGCATGGCCATGGGAGGGGCATGGGCGGGTCAGGGGTATTCCTAAAATTTATATGCATTGTTATAGAATTAGTGGGCTCTGTGCCTAATTTACACATGGGAATTTACACCAGGTTTTCCTAAATGTAGTCGTGGCTTCATTGCTGTAAATGTAGTGGCAAATAAAACAGCAAAATGCAACTTTTAATCCGCAATATAAAGAGAAGCAAGAAAAAAAAAGAACTAGGAATATGCCAGCATCAATACAAGAAATATAAACAAAACAGAGAGAAGATAGAGGAATCACTACTACAGCTGACTATGAAAATTACACTTCATATGGGTCAACTTCCACCAAGGAATCTGTAGCCTCTCATAAGATAAAAAAAAAATCCAACAACAAACTGTTTGGGTTCAAATAAAAGATCATTTTTACCAAGGTACATGGCATTGAGAAGGAAATTTCAACTTATGTGGCATCAAGCAACTGAACTCTTGACCAAAGGGCCAAGATAAGAATTCTCTCCAGCACGTCTGTGTCACAAAAGAAAGATCAGGAAATATATGTATTAAAAGAACCCCAAAACTGCTCTTGCACATGCCAAAAATATAAGTCACTAGATGAATTGTTCTAACAGTTATAATATCCAAAGAATTTTCCAGAAATCTGTTAAATCCATAGGAGAAGAAGCTACTACATTATGTTGCATCAGAGTTGAGTTTTCCAGTCTATTCCCTACTGATAGATACTGCACCCTCACAATAGGTGGCAAAATTCAGTTGAAATCAAGAGAATCTCCTGAATATATTTTCTTTTCTTTTTTTTTTTTTAAACATATCCAGTGGAGGTATTAGTGAGATTTAGGGAAATTCAAAATTCTTAAATTATTCCTCTGAACTTGATTTTCTAGATGCTCCATTTTATGATTTATGGCTTCTTTGTCCTTCATTAGTACTGCTCTCAATGCTTTCACCTCTTCCATCTGGTGTTCTAAATTTCCAATTCTATCCTGGGAATCTCTGTTCATGCACCATCCCCTTGATGACTGCCTCAAAGATTTTTAAATCCAAACCAGCAGATACAATTTTGAAAGAGGAACTTGGAAATTTGATGGCATCCCATAGAGCTTCCAGTGGTAGATGTTTTTTCAACTCACCGAAGACAGCTTGACCTACAACAGAGCAGGCTCATTTTCCAACTCCAATAGCCTAGGGGAGATATCTTCCTGACTGTCACTGCACTCCCAACTGGTGGAGATCCAGCAGCCCTCTTGTCCAGTCTGATGCTCGACAGCCAACACCAATGCCCCAGCACACTCTCTGGTTCTGGGTCTCAGAGATGCCACTCTACCTTCCGGGCTCAATGAGACTCAATCTACAATAAGGTTAGTGGCAACTGCCACTGGCCCTGCCAAAGCAGCAGCAGTAGCTCCCCTGGAAGACAGGATGCTCAAACATCCAGAGTCATCTGCAGAAGTTGGGTAACAGGACCCCCACTCGAAAGGTTAGGTTGAGATGCATCATTTTGCTTCCCTATAGGAGAGCTAAGCACCAGGCAGGACAGAGGGTGAAATTCCTAGTTCACATTTGCTCTCAATGCCATCTTGGCTCCCAGAGGTTGGATATTTCAGCAAGACAACGATCTAAAACAGTGGTTCCCAAATCTGGTCCTGGAGGCACCCTGGCCAGTCAGAGTTTCTGAGAAGTTCTGAGAGAAGAAGATATTTCTCTGGTAAGTGACATTATTTTACTATGTGCTTGGTAACTTAAAGATTGGGTTTAAAAGAGGAATTGTAGGATACTGATAAACATGGTTAGAATTATTCCCAGGCCTAGCCTGATCCTCCCAGGTCCTTCACTCCAGGTGCCGCACGCTTGAAGCATTTTCTCTATACACTTTGTATTTTCTCCCATTCTTATGGCTCCAGTACACTTTCTCTTCTTGGTAATGTCCCTTCCCAATCTCTTTCTCCATCTGGAAAACACTGTATACTGCATGAACACATTACCCATTTTCTGCTTTCATTATTTCACCATCTCTTTTGTCTTCTCCCTTCTTCTCAGCTCTCAACCACTAGGAGTGGCCTAGTGGTTAGGGCGGTGGACTCTGGTCCTGAGGAACAGAGTTTGATTCCCACTTCAGGCACAGCTCCTTGTGACTCTGGGCAAGTCACTTAACCCTCCATTGCCTCAGGTACAAATAAGTACCTGTATATGTAAGCTGCATTGAGCCTGCCATGAGTGGGAAAGCACGGGGTACAAATGTAACTAAAATAAAAAAACATTTCCTTCCTTCCATTCAACCATCTCCATTCTGAGTACACCTCTCCTTCATCGCTGTCGTCATGCCTTTCCTACTCTTCTCTGAACTCTCTTGCTTCTTCTCCTGCTCTCCACTGGGGATATTGATCCTAATCCTGGTCCTCCACATCAGCTCTCATCCTATTCGTGCAGGTCACACCGTGATGTCTCCAAACTAATTTCTGTTCCTCTCCTTCCTCCTTTTTCCCTACCTTTCTCATGTGCTCTGTGGAATGCCCACTCTGTCTGCAACAAACTTTCCTACATCCACGACCTCTTTATCTCTTCTACTCTCCATCTGCTTGCCCTGAGACTTTTTCTCCCAAACTCCTCACCCAATTGGCTGCGGAGATGGTGTCGGGCTACTACTTTCACCTTCCTATAGATTTCAACCTCTTCTTCCATCTCAGTCCTCACTGCATTTCTTCCTTTGAAGTCCACTCCATCTGTCTATTCACTCCTCTGTATCTCCGAGTAGCAGTCATTATCAACCCCCTGATAAGTCCCTTTCTCTCTTCTCACTGACTTTTAACTCCTGGCTTTCCTTCTTTCTTGAACCTTCATCTCCTTCCCTCATTCTTGGGGATTTTAACATTCATGCTAATAATCTCTCTGACTCTTATGCTTTTCAGTTTCTCGCTTTAACATCCTCTTTCAATCTTCAACTGTGCTCCACTACCCCCACTCACCAGAATGGCCACTGTCTTGATCTTATTTTCCTCTCCAACTGCTCACTCTCCAGTTTCTAGGCCTCAGCTCTTCCCCTCTCTGACCATCATCTGATAACTTTCACACTTAAACACCTTCCCCCCAGTCCTGTCCATTCCCAACCAAAACATTTAGGAATCTTCAAGCTATTGACCCTTCTACTCTGTCATCCAGTGTTTCAAATCTCTTCTCAATCACTATGTTATCCAAGTGTGTCAATGAGGCTGTCTCTTCCTATACTACTACTCTCTCCTTTGCTCTTGATACTTTCACTCCTCCCATTCCCCGTTCTGTAAGGCATACCAAACTGCAGCCTTGGCTGACCTCTAGAATCCGCTACCTACATTCCTATGCCCGTTCTGCCGAACGCCTTTGGCTGAAATCCTGTGCCCATGCTGACTTCATACATTTCAAATTCTTGCTGGCCTCCTTCCAGTCTGCTCTTTCACTTGCCTAACAAGACTACTACATCCAGTTGACAAATTCTCTTGGCACAAACCCTCGATGTCTCTTTAGCCACACTGAACTCTCTCTTCAAAGTGCCTTCACCTCCAACTCCCCCTTCACTTTCTCCCCAGACTCTGGCTGAGTACTTTCATGATAAGGTTCACAAAATTAAACTTGAATACTCTACCAAGCCACTTCCACCTCTCCTTCCCTTAGTCCATTCTCCCAATCCTCCATCAACCCCTACCTCCTTTTCTTCCTTTTCTGAAATAAATGAAGAGGAAACTGCACATTTTCTTTCCTACTCGAAATTAACTACCTGTTCCTCTAATCCTATTCTCACCCATCTACTTAACACTCTCTCTCCTACTGTTATCCCTTTCATCTGTCATATCCTTAATCTTTCACTTTCCACTACGACTGTTCCTGATGCCTTCTAACATGCCGTAGTCACACCACTCCTCAAAAGTTTTTAATGGACCCTACCTGTCCTTTCAACTATCACCCCATCTCCCTCCTCACTTTCCTATCAAAGATATAAGTACATAAGTATTGCCATACTGGGACAAACCAAAGGTCCATTAAGCCCAGCATCCTGTTTCCAACAGTGGCCAATCCAGGTCACAAATACCTGGCAAGATCCCCCAAAAAGTACAAAACATTTTATGCTGCTTATCCCAGAAATATTTTCCCCAAGACCACTTTAATAATGGTCTATGGACTTTCTCTTTAGGAAGCCATCCAAACCTTTTTTAAACTCTGCTAAGCTAACCTCCTTTACCACATTTTATGGCAACGAATTCCAGAGCTGAATTACACATTGAGTGAAGAAACATTTTCTCCGATTCATTTTAAATTTACTATTTTGTAGCTTCATCGCATGCCCCCTAGTCCTAGTATTTTTGGAAAGCGTAAACAGACACTTCACATCTTCCCGTTCAACTCCACTCATTATTTTATAGACCTCTATCATATCTCCCCTCAGCCGCCTTTTCTCCAAGCTGAAGAGCCCTAGCCACTTTAGCATTTCCTCATAGGGAAGTTGTCCCATTTATTTATTTGTTGCATTTGTATCCCACATTTTCCCATCTATTTGCAGGCTCAATGTGGCTTACAATTTTCCGTCATGACTTATGTCGTTTCAGAATACATATACAATTGGTAATATATATAGAACATGAATGCTAAATGAATAGTTGGGTAAAAAAAGGGAAAATATACAAATGGTATCACATATTGATCGCAACCTAGTCTTTGATATGCTGTCCTCATTTGGATTTCAAGTCTCTGTTCTTTCCTGGGTTTCTTATCTCTCCTATCGTTCTTTTAGTGTATACTCTGGTGGATACTCTTCCACTTCTATACCACTATCATTTGGTGTACCTCAGAGATCTGTCCCGGGACCTGTTCTTTTCTCCATCAATACTTCTTCCCTTGGTACTCTGACCTCATCTAATGGTTATCAGTATCACCTTTACACTGATGACTCCCAGATCTACCTCACCACACCAGAAATTTCAGCAGAATCCAGGCCAAAGTATCAGCCTGTATGTCTGACATTACTGCCTGGATGTCTCACTGTCATCTGAAACTGAATATTATCAGGACTGAGCTTCTTATCTTTCCCACTAAACCAACCTCTCCTCTTCACCCATTCTCTATGTCTGTGGAGAACACTCTCATCCTCCTTGTCTCATCAGCTCGTAACCTTGAGGTCATCTTTGACTCCTCTTTCTCCTTCTCTGCACATAGTAACATAGTAGATGACAGCAGAAAAAGACCTGCATGGTCCATCCAGTCTGCCCAACAAGATAAATTCATATGTGTATACCTTACCTTGATTTATACCTGTCTTTTCAGGGCACAGACTGTCTAAGTCTGCCCAGCAGGATTCCCCGCCTCCCAACCACCAGTCCCGCCTCCCATCACCGGCTCTGGCACAGACCGTATAAGTCTGCCCTCCACTATCCTCGCCTCCCAACCACCAACCCCTATTCCCCCCCCCCACCTGCTCCGCATATTCAACAGACTGCTAAAACCTGTCGTTTCTATCTCTATAATATCACCAGAATTCATCCTTTCCTTTCTGAGAACACTACCAGACTCTTATCCACATTCTTATCACCTCTCGCTAAGACTATTGCAACTTGCTTCTCACAGGTCTCCCACTAAGACATCTCTCTCCCCAAAATTCTGCTGCACAACTTATATTCCACCAGTGTCGATAAGCTCATATTAGCCTTCTCCTCAAGTCACTTCATTGGCTTCCTATCCGTTTCCACATATAGTTCAAACTCCTCTTATTGACCTACAAGTGCATTCATTCTGCAGCTCCTCAGTACCTCTCCACTCTTCTCTCCCTACACTCCTCCCTGGGAACTCCATTCATTGGGTAAATCTTTCTTATCTGCACCCTTCTCCTCCACTGCTAACTCCAGACTCCGTTCCTTTTATCTTGCTGCATCATATGCCTGGAATAGACATCCTGAGCCAGTACGTCAAGCTCCATCTCTGGCCGTCTACAAATCTAGGCTAAAAACTCACCTTTTTGATGCTGCTTTTAACTCCTAACCCTCACTCACTTGTTTAGTACCCATGTTTCATCATTCCCACCTTAGTAACTCTCTTATCCCTTATTTGTCCTGTTTGTCTGTCCTAATTAGATTGTATGCTCTGTCGAACATGGACTGTCTCTTCACGTTCAAGTGTACAGCGCTGCATACGTCTAGTAGTGCTATAGAAATGATAAGTAGTAGTAGTAGTAGTAAACTTAACAGCTTAATAGCCAATATTAGAAAGGATAGTAGCAAGGCACAAACTGTCCTAAAAGAAAGGTATTTTCTGTTCTTTCCATGCTGGAGAGGTAGCACTGCTAAAGACCTGAATTAGGTGTTAATTAAGGTGTAAGGAAGTAGAGTATTTGCAAAGGTTACTAAGGGCAATCTGATTACTAGGCTAGCTTCAAAGGGTTTGTTTGAAGTAGTCTCCTTAGAATTCAAACTATATAGAGAGGAAAGGAAGTTCTGAGAAAAGAGGGCATTTTTCTGGTAAGTGACATTATTTTGTTCTGTGCTTGGTAACTTAAAGAT
Organism: Microcaecilia unicolor; assembly: GCF_901765095.1. Lineage (NCBI taxonomy): Eukaryota > Metazoa > Chordata > Amphibia > Gymnophiona > Siphonopidae > Microcaecilia > Microcaecilia unicolor. The sequence goes on along the minus strand of NC_044035.1, from coordinate 71,070,046 downwards.
TGGGTTCAAAAGAGGAATTGTAGGATATTGATAAACACAGAATTTAAATTAAAAAAAAACCTCACAAACTTTATTAGCTAGTCTCCAGACCCTTTTCCCCATAGTTTTAAAATTAGAATTTCCCGCCACAGCATTAACAGACTCTAGAAGGAACAGCAGGGCCTAGTTCAGTCCTTATTCTCACCTATCCTCCATAGCTCCCACCCACCCAAGCTCAACTGTTCTTTTATTGTCAATTATTAAATTAGAACAACAAAAGGACAGTTTTCATTAGAGTTTTAATCACATTTAATTAGTTTATGAGAAGCAAACATTAAATAAATTACATATTACACCATATATTCTTAAGACTCATTGTATTTATCTGATATCCCTACTACCTTAAGAAGTTTTAATTAATCAATTCTATAATACTAAGATGCAGACAGAAGTTCACCAGTGAGATGGGCACTATCCAGCTTTTGCACTGAGTGCCACATGTATGATTATCTCCCAGTTGGTGAGAGGTTATATGTGTATGCTCGAAGCAAAGAGCTCCTGGTTCTCAAAGAACGAGTCTGTTCCCTTGAGTCTAGAGTAGCAGACTTGGAAGAGCTGAGGGAGACAGAGAATTACACAGAGGAGGCCTACAGGGAAGTTGTAGAGAAGTCCCACCTCCAGTCTGGCAGCTCCTGTGCTGCCTTGGAGGAGGGAGGTCTTCTAAAAGGAAAGCATCACCCTGGTGCAGCTAGAAGTAATCCTGTAGCCAGGACCAGCCCACCAAGTGATGCAATATCCTCACGCACCGAAGATGTATCGCCAGGAGCTTCTGGCCAGGAGTGAAGGGTTAGGACGGCTGTTGTACATAAGTACATAAGTAATGCCACACTGGGAAAAGACCAAGGGTCCATCGAGCCCAGCATCCTGTCCACGACAGCGGCCAATCCAGGCCAAGGGCACCTGGCAAGCTTCCCAAACATACAAACATTCTATACATGTTATTCCTGGAATTGTGGATTTTTCCCAAGTCCATTTAATAGCGGTTTATGGTCTTGTTCTTTAGGAAACCGTCTAACCCCTTTTTAAACTCTACCAAGCTAACCGCCTTCACCACATTCTCCGGCAACAAATTCCAGAGTTTAATTACGCGTTGGGTGAAGAAATGTTTTCTCCGATTTGTTTTAAATTTACTACACTGTAGTTTCATCACATGCCCCCTAGTCCTAGTATTTTTGGAAAGCGTGAACAGATGCTTCACATCCACCTGTTCCACTCCACTCATTATTTTATATACCTCTATCATGTCTCCCCTCAGCCGTCTCTTCTCCAAGCTGAAAAGCCCTAGTCTCCTTAGTCTTTCTTCATAGGGAAGTCGTCCCATCCCTGCTATCATTTTAGTCGCCCTTTGCTGCACCTTTTCCAATTCTACTATATTTCTTGAGATGCGGCGACCAGAATTGAACACATTACTCAAGGTGCGGTCAAACTATGGAGCGATACAATGGCATTATAACATCCTCACACCTGTTTTCCATACCTTTCCTAATAATACCCAACATTCTATTCACTTTCCTAGCCGCAGCAGCACACTGAGCAGAAGGTTGTAGTTTGGTAATTCGATTATTAAGCATGTAGATAGTTGGGTGGCTGGTGGACGTGAGAATTTCCTGTTCACTTGCTTGCCTGGTGTGAAAGTGGCGGACCTCATGTGTCACTAGACAGGATTTTAGATAGTGCTGGTGCTGTCTTGGTACATGTAGGTACCAATGACATAGGAAAATGTGGGAGAGAGGTTCTGGAAGCCAAATTTAGGCTTCTAAATAGAAAGCTCAAATCCAGAACCTCTAGGGTAGCATTTTCCGAAGTGTTCCCTGTTCCACGTCAGGGCCCAAGAGACAGGCAGAGCCCCGGGTGCGTGAATAAGGCAATGGTGCAGGGAGAAGGGTTTTAGATTTGTAAGGAACTCGGCAACATTCTGGGGAAGGGGGAGCCTATTCTGAAATGATGAGCTCCACCTTAACCAAGGTGGGAGCAGGCTGCTGGCATTGAAATTTAAAAAGGAGATAGAGCAGCTTTTAAACTAGAACCTGGGGGAAGGCCGACAGTCATTCAAAAGTGCATGGTTCGGAATAAGGTATCTTTCAAAGATATCACCAAAACAGGGAATATAGGGTATCCTGATAGCGAGGTTGCAATAGAGACCATAGTAGACCAGGAGGGGCATAATCGAACGGGGCGCCCAAGTTTTCCTGAGGGCGTCCTGGCAGGACGTCCCGCGAAGGGGCGGGGAAACCTCAAAACAAGATGGGCGGCCATCTTTCATTTTGATAATATGGTCGGGGACGCCCACATCTCCACATTTAGGTCAGCCTTAAAGATGGTCGTCTCTAGAGATGGTCGTCCCCGATTTTCGGCGATAATGGAAACCGAGGATGCCCATCTCAGAAATTACCAAATCCAAGCCCTTTGGTCGTGGAGGAGCCAGCATTCGTAGTGTACTGGTCCCCCTCACATGCCAGGACATCAACCGGGCACCCTATGGGGCACTGCAGTGGACTTCAGAAAAAGCTCCCAGGTGCATAGATCCCTTACCTTGTGTGCTGAGCCCACCAACCTCCCAAAACCCACTACCCACAACTGTACAGCACTACAACAACTGTACACCACTACCATAGTCCTTAGGGATGAAGGGGAACACCTAGATATGGGTACAGTGGGTTTGTGGTGGGTTTTGGAGGGCTCACATTTACCACCACAAGTTTAACAGGTGTGTGTGGGGGGGGGGGGGGGGGGAATGGGCCTGGGTCCGCTTGCCTGAAGTGCACTGCAGTACCCACTAAAACTGCTCCAGGGACATACATACTGCTGTCATGGAGCTGGGTATGATATTTGAGGCTGGCGTAGAGGCTTGAAAAAATATTAATTTTTTTTTTTAGGGTGGGAGGGGGTTAGTGACTACTGGGGGAGTAGGGGGAGGTCATCCCCGATTCCCTCCGGTGGTCATCTGGTCATTTATGGCACATTTTTGTGGCTTGATCGTAAAAAAATGGACCAAGTAAAGTCGGCCATGTGTTCGTCAGGGACGCCCTTCTTTTTTCCATTATCGGCTGAGGATGCCCATGTGTTAAGCACTCTCCAGTCCCGCCTTCGCTACGCTTCCGACACGCCCCCAGGAACTTTGGTTGTCCCCGCGACGGAAAGCAGTAGAGGGCGCCCAAAATTGGCTTTCGCTGATTTGGGCAATCCTGGGAGAAGGACGCCCATCTCCCAAATTGTGTCGAAAGATGGGCGCCCTTCTCTTTCGATAATAAGCCCACAGGTGTCTTTAAATAAAAAGCAGACAAAAGATTGCAAATTAACACTGTCAACTGCTGAGCAAGATGTAAATAGGAACAACAAACATAATTTGAAATGTCTATATGCGAATGCCAGAAGCCTAAGAAATAAGATGGGAGAGTTAGAATATACTGCACTAAATGAAATATTAGACATAATAGGCATTTCTGAGACCTGGTGGAATGAGGATAACTACTACTACTACTACTACTACTTGACATTTCTAAAGCGCTACTAGGGTTACGCAGCGCTGTACAATTTAACATAGAAGGACAGTCCCTGCTCAAAGGAGCTTACAATCTAAAGGATAACCAGTGGGACACTGTCATACCGGGGTACAAATTATATCATAATGATAGGGTCGATCGAATTGGTGGAGGGGTAGCATTGTAAAGGAGAGCCTTGAATCAAATATTATTGAAAATTCTGCAGGAAACAAAACACATCTTGGAATCCCTATGGATTGAAATTTCATGTGTAAAGGGGAAAAAGATAGTGATAGGAGTGTACTACATCCAGCTGGCCAGAATGAACAGACGGATGTAGAAATGTTATCAGAAATTAGGGAGGCTAACAAACTGGGGAACACAATAACAACGGGTGATTTCAATTACCCCAATATTGACTGGATAAATGTAACATCAGGACATGCTAGGGAGGTAAAATTCCTTGACGAAATCAAGGACTGCTTTATTGAGCAGCTGGTACAGGAGCCAACAAGAGGAGGAAGAATTCTAGACCTAGTCCTTGGTGGAGTGCTTGATCTGGTGCAGGAGGTAATGGTGATGGGGATGCTTAATAACAGTGATCATAATATGATCTGATTTGATATCGGCTTTGAGCAAATACACACATGAATTCCAATATGGTAGCATTTAACTTTCAAAAAGGAGACTATGATAAAATGAGAGGAACAGTGAAAAAAAAACTGAGAGTGCCAGCTGCGAAGGTCAAAATTTTACATCAGGCATAGATGCTGTTCAAAAATACCATCCTGGAAGCCCAGGTCAAATATATTCCATGTATTAAACAAGAAGGAAGTAAGACCAAAAGATAGCCTGCATGGTTAAAAAGTGAGGTGAAGGAAGCTATTAGAACTAAAAGAAAATCCTTCAGAAAATGGAAGGAGGATCCGACTGAAAATGATAAGAAACAGCATAAGGAATGGCAAGTCAAATGCAAAGCGCTGATAAGGAAGGCAAAGAAGGACTTTGAAAAAAATATTGCATTAGAGGCAAAAACACGTGGAGGGGCATAATCGAACGGAAACGCCTATCTCCATGGGCGTTTATCTCCGAGAATGAGTCCGTGAAGGGGAGGGCCAAAGCGTATTTTCGTAAAAATGGACGTTTTTGAGCTGGGCATTTGTTTTTTTAGCGATAATGGAAACTAAAAACGCCCAGCTCAAAAACGTCCTAATCCGAGCCATTTGGTCGTAGTACACTGACCCCCTGATATGCCAGGACACCAACTGGGCACCCTAGGTTAGTGCGGTGGACTTCAGAAAAAGCTCCCACATGCATAGCTCCCTTACCACGGGTGCTGAGCTCCCAACTCCCCTCCCCCAAAACCCACTACCCACAAATGTACAACACTACCATAGCTTTTAGGGGTGAAGGGGGCACCTACATGTGGGTACAGTGTGTATTGGAGGCCTCCCATTTACCAGCACAAGTGTTACAGGTGGGGGGGATGGGCCTGGGTCCACGTGGCTGAAGTGCACTGCGGTACTCACTAAAAGTGCTCCAGGGACCTGCATACACGCAGGCTTCAAGGACTTGTTGCTGCTGTATAACTTTGGCACACCAGTTGACACCTGAAGACTAATCTCTCCGAAAACGTCCTTTGTTGGAATAAGCACGTTTACTCACAGTTAACTGCAGATCAGAGGTTGTGCCCCACTGGCAACGAGTCTCCCTGGTACTGAGATTAGCAGTAGGTCAGAGCTGGCAGAATGGTGTACAATGCCCTCTTTCAGCAACATTCAAGGTAAGAACTAAGTTCTCTAACGTGGCTAACACATGGAAGGGATCTAAAACTGGCTTACAAAAATGGCCACTACCTCATGGACTACTGGAAACAAAACTGGACACACTCTGACCCAGTAGGCAGGGGGAAAAGCACCATGGGAGAAGAGCCTACCAACTACCAACATCGTGAGACTGTAACACTATCTAATGAAATCACGGAGCCCAATACCCTACACCCACCACAATGCAATGCTGATGTGACCCTGTAGTGCTCCCGAGAACTACATCTGACCCAGGGAAAGACTGTCACAGGATAGAACACATTCTGCTGTCATGGAGGTGGGTACGGCATTTGAGGCTGGCATAGAGGCTGGAAAAAAAGTTTTTAAAGTGGGGGTTTTTTTTGGTGGGAGGGGTTTACTGACCACTGGGGGAGTCCAGGGAGGTCATCCCCGATTCCCTCCAGTGGTCATCTGGGCAGTTGGGGGACTTTTTTGGGACTTGTTTGTGAAAAAAAAGGGTCCAAAAAAAGTGACCCAAAATCGCAGCAAAAACGCCTTTTTTTTTCGATTATCAGCTAAAGACGCCCATCTCTCCTCGGCTGATAACCACGCCCCAGTCCCGCCTTCACCACGCCGCCAACACGCCCCCGTCAACTTTATTCATTTCCGCAACGGAGTGCAGTTGGAAACGCCCAAAATCGGCTTTCGATGATACCAATTTGGGCGCCTTTGCGAGAAAAACGCCCATCTCCCGATTTGGGTCAAAATATAGGCGTTTTTCTCTTTCAAAAATAAGCAGGATAGTAATTTTTTTTTTTTTAGGTATATTAAAAGGAAGAAGCCAGCAAAAGACTCAGTTGGACCGCTAGAAGACATAGGGGTAAAACGGGCACTGAGGGAAGACAAAGCCATAGTGGAGAGATTAAATGAATTCTTTGCTTCGGTCTTCACCAATGAAGATTTGGGAGAGATACCAGTGCCAGAAAAGATATTCAAAGCTGATGAGTCAGAGAAACTGAATGAAATCTCTATAAACTCGGGAGGTGTAATGGCGCAATCTGACAAATTGAAAAGTAGCAAATCACCTGGATTGGATAGTATTCATCCCAGAGTACTGATAGAATTGAAAAATGAACTTGTAAAACTATTGTTAGTAACATGTAATTTATCTTTAAAATCAAGAATCGTACTGGAAGATTGGAGGATGGCCAATGTAACACCGATTTTTAAAAAAGTTCCCAGAGGTGCTCCGGGAAATTATAGACCGGTGAGCCTGACATCAGTGCTGGGCAAAATGGTAGATAGAGGCTATTATAAAGAACAAAATTACAGAGCATATTCAAAAGCATGGATTAATGAGACAAAGCCAACATGGATTTAGTGAAGGAAAATCTTGCCTCGCCAGTCTATTACTTTTCTTTGAAAGGGTGAACAAACGTGGATAAAGGTGAGCCGATCAATATTGTGTATCTGGATTTTCAAAAGACATTTGACAAAGTACCCATGAAAGACTCCAGGGGAAATTGGAAAGTCATGGGATAGGAGGTAGTATACTGTTGTGGATTAAAAACTGGTTAAAATATAGAAAACAAAAACTAGGGTTAAATGGTCAGTATTCTCAATGGAGAAGGGTAGATAGTGGGGTTGACAGCCCCCGGGAAAAAGAATCTCTGTCTTCACATAACAGCAATGCCTAGTGGCCGGATTTAGAGTCCACAATTACAGGGCTCTGGAAGGAGCCTTGGTACATGGCTCTGGAGGTCTGCTGCTACAAAGTAAACTAAGAGGGGATACAGAACAAGGGAAATAAATTTCCAAGTAACTCCAACCAGATGTCTATCCTGTCCCAGATTCAGTGGATCAGGGCTTTGGAATGAGCTTTGGTACATAGCTCTGGCTAAGGACTGCTGCTAAAATGTAAGCTAAGAGGGGATATGGAACAACGGAAAACATTTTCCAAGTAGCTCCAACTGCAAGCCTATCCTGTCCAGGATTCAATTGATCAGGAAACCCAAAAGAACAGGAAGGAACTGCTGTTTCTGCCGTTCCACAAAAGTGTACCTTTGAAAATGCTATGTATAAATGACATTTCCTTCCCCAAACACAGCTTCAGAAATGCTGCTTTTAACTCCTTACTCTCACTCATTTGTTCAGCACCCATGTTTTACCATTCCCACCTTAATAATTCCCTTATCTCTTATTTGTCCTGTTTGTCTGTCCTAATCTACTATAATAAAACTCACCCTCAACGTTCTGAAGACAACGTTCTGAAGTCACTCAGTCACTCCCTGAAGGGTTCATGGATTGATGGTGGTGAAGCCACAACACTGACCATATCTCTCTGCCCCGCCCTCGCATGACGGACCAATCAGAAGAAACATCCTCAACATTCTGAAACACAAAGGACCATCACAACACCGTTCCCAGGCAACACTAGGCAACGTAAGACAGACCAATCAGAAGAAACTACGTGACAATAAGGGAGGAGCATTCCCCAGCAGAATGGCTCATTATCTGTGCAGCACGGAGAGCACAGAACCACCGCTGGAACGAGAGAAGAATATTCCTGCTGTGGGTATGTGCAAAAATAGACCGGGGGGGGGGGGGGGGGGGGGGGGAAGAAATGTTTACATGCCAGTACTGAAGAGTGCCAGAGGGCCTATAGCACAGACTATATTTGGGATCGCTTGACATGGAGTCAGAGGAGCCGGAAAACAACATGCCCGTCACCATCTGGGACGTGGGCGAACAGGACAAGCTGTGGCCCAGCTGGAAGGATTACCTGCGACCCAGCCAGCAGCAAACAGCGACCAAGGAAGGGGGAGGAGTAGGGAAACACATGGAGCGTGTTTCCCTACTCCTTCCCTGCCTAGGAATCGCTGGAGACTGGCTGCCAAACTAACGAAACAACCGCACACCGACGCACCACCTCCATCATTCAAAAGGCATCCACTCTTTCTTTAACAGAAATGCAAACTAATAATACAAAACAAAGAATACCCGTTTTCTCACGCAGGTACAGGTAACTCCCCACCCCCTTCCTCTTCCCCTTTTGCCAAAGCGGCCGTGCCCAACAATCCCCAGCCTCAGGCAAGCCGTCTCCCACCTCAGGGATTCCCCGAGCACCCGGAAAAAGACGGCGCAGCTTCCCGCAGCGCATGTTCCAGCATTCCCCTGCAGCCGGCCTGAAATGGACCGAACATACCGGATCACCACCCAATGGCCCAAGACCGTGCTCCTCTCCCTTCCACCAACTTAAAACAACCATCCCCGTCCTCAGGCAAGCCGTCTCCCACCTCCAGGATGCCCAGAACCCCAGCTCAATGGAAAAAGACGGCGCTGCTTCCCACAGCACATTTCTCTTCCAGTGTTCCCCTACAGCAGCCCTGAAACGGCCAAAAAATACCAACAGACCAAGAACGTGCTCCTCTACCTTCCGCCCATCTAAAACAACACTGCTGCCTCAGCACAACACAAAAAAAAAAAAACCCAGAAAAAACAATCCACCACTCAGCAAAGGCTGACCCCCCTACAACCACATTTATATTTCACCAACAGAAAGACCCCCCTCCACAAACCTCCTTGACAGACAAAACCACACACACACAATACAACAGACACACACCCTCAAAGCCACACACCAAACCATCCCACTTTGCCAGCATAGCACAGCACATCCCCCAACCCCCCAAGCAAAAAAACAAAACAAAAAAAAAAGACACACATCAACAACCTGCACACACACCCCACCCTCACACACTCACACACACACACAAAATAACTCTGTGACACATACACACACACACACACACACACACAAAAAAGCCACATGCTAGCGCCCGTTTCATTGGTTTCGGAAACGGGCCTTTTTTACTAGTTAGATTATAAGCTCTGTTGAGCAGGAACTCTCTGTTTATGTCCAGTGTACAGAACTGCACACATCTAGTAGCACTACAGAAATGATAAGTTGTAGTAGTAGATGCACTGTGGAAAGCTTGCATGCTTTTAGTCAAACAGAGGGCAGCAATTTTCACATTGGCTAGTTTACCTGTTTTAATGGCTTTAAAAATTGTCTTTTACATGTGCAATATATAAAGGACCTTATTCTGCAAAGGTTATGCTCCTAAATTTCTTTTCCTAAATTACGAACATAACCTATTTTGGAGCACAGAGTATGCTTGTAATGTAGGAGAATAAAGTTAGGAGCATAAATTTAGGAGCATCGGTCCAAGATGGCTGCCGTTTGAACCTGACGTTCGTGACTATTCTCTATGATTCCTACATTTTACCGTTATGCCAAAAAGAAGGGATCGGGCCTCTTCCGTGGCCTCTCAGCGGCAGAGTTTCCTCTCAGTGGTCGGCTCGATAGATTCTTTTTTTACAGAGAACAAGGACTCCTGCGACGTCGGACAGCAGCCCGCTGGACCAGTCCAGGGCGGATGGACGACCCGGAACGATTCCTGGGCTGGAGGTTTCCCTTGGCCCTGATGAGAGAGCTCCTCCCCCAGAACCGCGTGGCAGCAGCTCCATGATGTCGGTGTCTTCAGTCCTGCACGTGAAAGATTCAGCAGGAATTGAAAGACGAGAGGCATTTCATGAACTGAGGGAGCTCAGGGGAGTTTGGAGTTGCCGGCTGTTCCAGCAGGGGCTGAAGCGGCTACATTTACTATCAGGGAGATGGAATTTGTGAGCAAGGAGAGAAAGTATCCTAAAACGGAATCTGAGGTACTGACTACTCAATTTATTTTATCATTTTCTAAACCCTCTGAGGTAACACCAGATAGTTTGTGGTGTTTAATTGTGGACCTGGGAAAGCATTATGCCCTCAGGTTCATAAACTGAATCAAGATTTGAATGCCTTAGAAGGGAAGTTAAAAGAAACAGATGCTGGATTAGAATCTGTGATTCAACAGACTAAACTACAAGAGAGAAATCTTCAGTATATTCAGACATTACAAAGTACTACAGTGAAAGATTTGTCCAAATTGAGGAGGAAAACTGAATTGCTTGAAAATTTTTCCAGGAATAATAATCTCCGTTTCCTTAATTTTCTAAACAGTTTGCAATTTCCCCTCGAGATATGTTTAAAAAGTATATAAACAAAATTTTGGAAGTTGCTGAAGATAATATTCCACCTTTTTCACAAGTGTATTATTTGCCTACTAAATCTATAGATAATCAGCAACCTCAAGATAATCAACTCTTGGATGTATTTACACTTTTAGAATCTTCAGATACTGATTTCGTTCCTGCATCAACTTTGGTGAGTACTGTGGTGCTAGCACCAGATAAAATGTGGTTAATGAGAATGTTCTGGGATTGAGAATTCAAAATTTTCCAGATGTTTCTAGAGATGCCCAGAAAAGACATCAACAATTTCTTTTAATGAAACCAGATGTTCTTCAGTTGGGGGCTACTTTTTTCTTACGTTATCCTTGTAAATGTGTAATCAGATACCGATCGGTTAAATATGTTTTTTATGAACCCTCCCATCTTACAGCTTTTGTGTCATCTAAACAGATCACTGGGGGGTGATATCTACTTAGTGATTGGCTCTTGTTTTGGAATAGGAATTCTATGTCATGTTAGGTTAATTTTGCCTTTATAATTTTCTTTAATTCTCCATTACTTGGCATCTTGGACCCAAATTGTGGATTTGAGTATGATTAACAGATGAATCATTTTTCCTTATTTTTGTTTTTTTCCTTTGGTACATCTTTTTTGTTATCATACTTTTCTGTACAAGTATTCTTTTTGCTTGATTAATTTCTGAAATATTGATAAATAAATAAATAAATAAATAAATAAATAAATAAATAAATAAATTAGGAGAAAGCGAATGCTACATACCTGTAGAAGGTATTCTCCGAGGACAGCAGGCTGATTGTTCTCACTGATGGGTGACGTCCACGGCAGCCCCTCCAATCGGAAACTTCACTAGCAAAGTCCTTTGCTAGCCCTCGCGCGCCCGCGCGCACCGCGCATGCGCGGCCGTCTTCCCGCCCGAAACCGGCTCGAGCCGGCCAGTCCAGTATGTAGCAAGACAATACACTTCAAGGGAAGACACAACTCCAAAGGGGAGGCGGGCGGGTTTGTGAGAACAATCAGCCTGCTGTCCTCGGAGAATACCTTCTACAGGTATGTAGCATTCGCTTTCTCCGAGGACAAGCAGGCTGCTTGTTCTCACTGATGGGGTATCCCTAGCCCCCAGGCTCACTCAAAACAACAACATTGGTCAATTGGGCCTCGCAACGGCGAGGACATAACTGAGATTGACCTAAAAAATTTACCAACTAACTGAGAGTGTAGCCTGGAACAGAACAAACAGGGCCCTCGGGGGGTGGAGTTGGATCCTAAAGCCCAAACAGGTTCTGAAGAACTGACTGCCCGAACCGACTGTCGCGTCGGGTATCCTGCTGCAGGCAGTAATGAGATGTGAATGTGTGGACAGATGACCACGTCGCAGCTTTGCAAATTTCCTCCATGGTGGCTGACTTCAAGTGGGCTACCGACGCTGCCATGGCTCTAACATTATGAGCCGTGACATGACCCTCAAGAGCCAGCCCAGCCTGGGCGTAAGTGAAGGAAATGCAATCTGCTAGCCAATTGGATATGGTGCGTTTCCCTACAGCCACTCCCCTCTTGTTGGGATCAAAAGAAACAAACAATTGGGCGGACTGTCTGTGGGGCTGTGTCCGCTCCAGATAGAAGGCCAATGCTCTCTTGCAGTCCAATGTGTGCAGCTGACGTTCAGCAGGGCAGGAATGAGGACGGGGAAAGAATGTTGGCAAGACAATTGACTGGTTCAGATGGAACTCCGACACAACCTTTGGCAGAAACTTAGGGTGAGTGCGGAGGACTACTCTGTTGTGATGAAATTTGGTGTAAGGGGCCTGGGCTACCAGGGCCTGAAGCTCACTGACTCTACGAGCCGAGGTAACTGCCACCAAGAAAATGACCTTCCAGGTCAAGTACTTCGGATGGCAGGAATTCAGTGGCTCGAAAGGAGGTTTCATCAGCTGGGTGAGAACGACATTGAGATCCCATGACACTGTAGGAGGCTTGACAGGGGGCTTTGACAAAAGCAAACCTCTCATGAAGCGAACAACTAAAGGCTGTCCTGAGATCGGCTTACCTTCCACTTGGTAATGGTATGCACTGATTGCACTAAGGTGAACCCTTACGGAGTTGGTCTTCAGACCAGACTCAGACAAGTGGAGAAGGTATTCAAGCAGGGTCTGTGTAGGACAAGAGCGAGGATCTAGGGCCTTGCTGTCACACCAGACGGCAAACCTCCTCCAATGAAAGAAGTAACTTCTCTTAGTGGAGTCTTTCCTGGAAGCAAGCAAGATGCGGGAGACACCCTCTGGCAGACCCAAAGAGGCAAAGTCTACGCCCTCAACATCCAGGCCGTGAGAGCCAGGGACTGGAGGTTGGGATGCAGAAGAGCCCCTTCGTCCTGCGTGATGAGGGTCGGAAAACACTCCAATCTCCACGGTTCTTCGGAGGATAACTCCAGAAGAAGAGGGAACCAGATCTGACGCGGCCAAAAGGGAGCAATCAGAATCATGGTGCCTCGGTCTTGCTTGAGTTTCAACAAAGTCTTCCCCACCAGAGGAATGGGAGGATAAGCATACAGCAGACCTTCCCCCCAATCCAGGAGGAAGGCATCCGACGCCAGTCTGCCGTGGGCCTGAAGCCTGGAACAGAACTGAGGGACCTTGTGGTTCACTTGAGATGCGAAGAGATCCACCAGGGGGGTGCCCCACGCCTGGAAGATCTGTCGCACCACACGGGAATTGAGCGACCACTCGTGAGGTTGCATAATCCTGCTCAACCTGTCGGCCAGACTGTTGTTTACGCCTGCCAGATATGTGGCTTGGAGCACCATGCCTTGACGGCGAGCCCAGAGCCACATGCTGACGGCTTCCTGACACAGGGGGCGAGATCCGGTGCCCCCCTGCTTGTTGACATAGTACATGGCAACCTGATTGTCTGTCTGAATTTGGATAATTTGGTGGGACAGCCGATCTCTGAAAGCCTTCAGAGCGTTCCAGATCGCTCGCAACTCCAGAAGATTGATCTGTAGATCGCTTTCTTGGAGGGACCACCTTCCTTGGGTGTGAAGCCCATCGACATGAGCTCCCCATCCCAGGAGAGACGCATCCGTGGTCAGCACTTTTTGAGGCTGAGGAATTTGGAAGGGACGTCCCAGAGTCAAATTGGAGCAAATCGTCCACCAATACAGGGATTCGAGAAAACTCGTGGACAGGTGGATCACGTCCTCTAGACCCCCGGCGGCCTGATACCACTGGGAGGCTAGGGTCCATTGAGCAGATCTCATGTGAAGGCGGGCCATGGGAGTCACATGAACTGTGGAGGCCATGTGGCCCAGCAATCTCAACATCTGCCGAGCTGTGATCTGCTGGGACGCTCGTACCCGCGAGACGAGGGACAACAAGTTGTTGGCCCTCGCCTCTGGGAGATAGGCGCGAGCCGTCCGAGAATCCAGCAGGGCTCCGATGAATTCGAGTTTCTGCACTGGGAGAAGATGGGACTTTGGGTAATTTATCACAAACCCCAGTAGCTCCAGGAGGCGAATAGTCATCTGCATGGACTGCAGGGCTCCTGCCTCGGATGTGTTCTTCACCAGCCAATCGTCGAGATATGGGAACACGTGCACCCCCAGCCTGCGAAGCGCCGCTGCTACCACAGCTAGGCACTTTGTGAACACCCTGGGCGCAGAGGCGAGCCCAAAGGGTAGCACACAGTACTGGAAGTGGCGTGCGCCCAGCTGAAATCGCAGATACTGTCTGTGAGCTGGCAGTATCGGGATGTGTGTGTAGGCATCCTTCAAGTCCAGAGAGCATAGCCAATCGTTTTGCTGAATCATGGGGAGAAGGGTGCCCAGGGAAAGCATCCTGAACTTTTCTTTTACGAGATATTTGTTCAGGGCCCTTAGGTCTAGGATGGGACGCATCCCCCCTGTTTTCTTTTCCACAAGGAAGTACCTGGAATAGAACCCCAGCCCTTCTTGCCCGGATGGCACGGGCTCGACCGCATTGGCGCTGAGAAGGGCGGAGAGTTCCTCTGCAAGTACCTGCTTGTGCTGGAAGCTGTAGGACTGAGCTCCCGGTGGACAATTTGGAGGTTGAGAGGCCAAATTGAGGGAGTATCCTTGCCGGACTATTTGGAGAACCCACTGATCGGAGGTTATGAGAGGCCACCTTTGGTGAAAAGCTTTCAACCTCCCTCCGACAGGCAGGTCGCCCGGCACTGACACTTGGGTGTCGGCTATGCTCTGCTGGAGCCAGTCAAAAGCTCGCCCCTTGCTTTTGCTGGGGAGCCGCGGGGCCTTGCTGATTCGCACGCTGCTGACGAGAGCGAGCGCGCTGGGGCTTAGCCTGGGCCGCAGGCTGTCGGGAAGGAGGATTGTACCTACGCTTGCCAGAAGTATAGGGAACAGTCTTCCTTCCCCCGAAAAATCGTCTACCTGTAGAGGTAGAAGCTGAAGGCTGCCGGCGGGCGAACTTGTCGAATGCGGTGTCCCGCTGGTGGAGAGACTCTACCACCTGCTCGACTTTTTCGCCAAAAATGTTATCCGCACGGCAAGGCAAGTCCGTAATCCGCTGCTGGACTCTATTCTCCAGGTCGGCGGCACGCAGCCATGAGAGCCTGCGCATCACCACACCTTGAGCAGCGGCCCTGGACGCAACATCAAAAGTGTCATAAACTCCTCTGGCCAGGAATTTTCTGCACGCCTTCAGCTGCCTGACCACCTCCTGAAAAGGCTTGGCTTGCTCAGGGGGAAGAGCATCAACCAAGCCCGCCAACTGCCGCACATTATTCCGCATGTGTATGCTCGTGTAGAGCTGGTAAGACTGGATCTTGGACACGAGCATAGAGGAATGGTAGGCCTTCCTCCCAAAGGAGTCTAAGGTTCTAGCGTCCTTGCCCGGGGGCGCCGAAGCATGTTCCCTAGAACTCTTAGCCTTCTTTAGGGCCAAATCCACAACTCCAGAGTCATGAGGCAACTGAGTGCGCATCAGCTCTGGGTCCCCATGGATCCGGTACTGGGACTCGATCTTCTTGGGAATGTGGGGATTAGTTAATGGTTTGGTCCAGTTCGCAAGCAATGTCTTCTTCAGGACATGGTGCAAGGGAACAGTGGACGCTTCCTTAGGTGGAGAAGGATAGTCCAGGAGCTCAAACATTTCAGCCCTGGGCTCGTCCTCCACAACCACCGGGAAGGGGATGGCCGTAGACATCTCCCGGACAAAGGAGGCAAAAGACAGACTCTCGGGAGGAGAAAGCTGTCTCTCAGGAGAGGGAGTGGGATCAGACGGAAGACCCCCAGACTCCTCGTCAGAGAAATATCTGGGATCTTCCTCTTCCTCCCACGAGGCCTCACCCTCGGTGTCAGACACAAGTTCACGGACCTGTGTCTGCAACCTCGCCCTGCTCGACTCCGTGGAACCCTGTCCACGATGGGGGCGTCGAGAGGTAGACTCCCTCGCCCGCATCGGCGAAGCTCCCTCCGCCGACGTAGTCGGGGAGCCTTCCTGGGAGGTGGCCGCGGTCGGTACCGCACGCGGTACCGACGTCGGGGACCTCAACCTGGGCGATGGGCCAGCCGGCGCCACGCTCGACGGTACCGGTGGCGCAAGCACCGCCGGTACCGGAGGGGTAGGGCGCAACAGCTCTCCCAGAATCTCTGGGAGAACGGCCCGGAGGCTCTCGTTTAGAGCGGCTGCAGAGAAAGGCTGAGGGGTCGATGCAGGCGTCGACGTCAGTACCTGTTCCGGGCGTGGAGGCTGTTCCGGGCTGTCCAGAGCGGAGCGCATCGACACCTCCTGAACAGAGGGTGAGCGGTCCTCTCGGTGCCGATGCCTGCTGGGTGCCGAATCCCTCGGCGACCCAGAGCTCTCGGTGCCGACACGGGGAGGAGACCGGTGTCGATGCTTCTTCGATTTCTTCCGAAGCATGTCACCGGAGCTCCCCGGCACCGACGAGGAGGACGTCGAATCCACCCGTCGCTTCCTCGGGGCCGAGACTGAAGAAGGTCGATCTCGGGGGGGCTGTACCGCAGGAGCCCTCAGGGTAGGCGGAGACCCACCCGAGGGCTCACCGCCACCAGCAGGGGAATGGACAGCCCTCACCTGCACTCCACCCGATGCACCACCGTCCGACGACATCAGCAGACGAGGTCCTGGTACCACCGACGTCGATGCAGCTATCCGATGTCTCGGCGCCGATGCAGAGGCCCGATGCCTCGATGCACTCGATGCAGGGGCGGCCGAGGAAGATGGTCTGGACGCTGACGACGTCGATGCACTCGAAGATCCCGGTGCCGATGCCGACGAAGAGCCCGAGAACAACACGTTCCACTGGGCTAGTCTCGCTACCTGAGTCCGCCTTTGAAGCAGGGAACACAGACTGCAGTTCTGAGGGCGGTGCTCGGCCCCCAGACACTGAAGACACGACGAGTGTCGATCAGTGAGCGAGATAACCCGGGCGCACTGGGTGCACTTCTTGAAGCCGCTGGAAGGCTTCGATGTCATGGGCGGAAAAATCACGCCGGCGAAATCAAAAGCCGAAATGGCGAAATTCGAAGCACCAAATTTAGAGGGAGAAAAAATCTCGACCGAGGCCGAAAAAAGGCCTACCCCGACGACGAAAGAAAACTTACCGGGGCAAAAAAGCTGGAAGTACGGGGAGGATTTACACGAAACCCGGCGGGGGGTTTCCGGAGCACTTCCCGACTATGACAAAACTTTCCCGAAGGAAAAAAACACGTTCAAACAATTGGACGCGCGAGGTCGACTTTCCGGGGCTCGACACGGCGAAAACACGACCGTACCGAGTGCGGACAAAAGAAGACTGGCCGGCTCGAGCCGGTTTCGGGCGGGAAGACGGCCGCGCATGCGCGGTGCGCGCGGGCGCGCGAGGGCTAGCAAAGGACTTTGCTAGTGAAGTTTCCGATTGGAGGGGCTGCCGTGGACGTCACCCATCAGTGAGAACAAGCAGCCTGCTTGTCCTCGGAGAATAACTGTTATAGAATAAAACCCACAATGTGTAAAACCTCATCCCTAGTATCACATGAGTTATTTGCAAACTATATTATTTTTTTTTACCTGATACTATTATCTAGTGTATTCTGGGGAGTTTCTTGTTGTCTTCTTGACTTTAAATCCTCATGAGTCATAGTTTGAAGTTCCATATCTTGTCCTATAAATTCTTTCATTTCTTCTTGGATAATCATTTGCTTCAGCTTTTCAAATCGTTGCATTTCTTCTTCATTTGGCCATTCTTCTGATGATTCTAAACTGGATTTCATTAAGCCCGACAGCTGCAGTTTTTCAACAGGTTTCATCTCTTCTGAAATACAACATATATGCACACCTTATAGAAATCAAACACATACAAGTGGTAATATTCAACCCATGGCAGTCGGAAGTTTTTAAGATGCTGACCGCCAAAGGCTGAAGTGAGCCTAGATATTCAATGCTTGGCTACAGAATAACTGGGTCACAGTGGCCACCAGGGAGCTAACTGAATACCGGTCAATATTCAGACCAGTGCATGGTTAGCTCGGTGGATGAAGTTAGGATAGCCTTAATTGGTTAGCAGACAGAATATGGCCATTAAATGGTTAGGTACTGGCTTCACCCAAGCTTTGTCCATGGATCAACCCAGCACTGACTGGCCAGTGCCACAGTGGTCAGAGTCAATATTCAGCTGAACTGCCCAGAGGGGGGGGGGCACTGACAGCCATTTAACTGGCCAGGAGTCTCTCCTGCCTTGTTAAATGCCTTTGAATACTGGACGCATACGATATAGTAGTGTGGGGTTCACTCAGGGCCGCCCAAAGGCAAAATGCTGCCTGAGGCGGAGCTTGCATGCCCCCCTCTCCCCCCCGAGCATTTTACCTGGTCACGATGACTTTCCAAACCTGGCAGTGGCAGCGATTTCCATACGCTCAAATCAGATTTCTTCTTGAGACTCTAGCAGAATACTCTGCGAGTCTATCTCAGTCCAGGAATAAAATCCAAAGTCTGTATTCTGTATACTGATAACACAGTCTTTTGGGTGAGGCCTAGTAATGTAGCTGAGCTAACCTTGTCAGCTTGTTACAAGGAATTCAGTTCACTAGTGTGTTTAAAAAATCAGTATCTCTCTCTCTCTCTCTGTCACCTCTCAGGTGCCCTGCTGCCGCCGACACCTGCCTCTTCCCTTTACTGTGGCCGCCTGAGTGAAATAGGAAGTTACTTCAGGCGGCCACAGTAAAGGGAAGAGGTGAGTGCCGGTGGCAGCAGGGTAGTGCATGGGAATTTCTGCCGCTGCTGGGTTTGGAAAGTCACTGTGACCAGGTAAAACGCCGCAAAGCCACCTCCCGAGATGCCGCTCCTATCTTAGCCCATTTAGAAATATAAACATGTGTTTTCCTGAAGCTGTCAAAGAGACTACTACTACTACTATTATTTAGCGTTTCTATAGCGCTACAAGGCGTACGCCCTTGCGGAAACAGGAAATGAGGGCGGGACCAGAGCATGAGAGACAGAAGGGAAGGCCGAAGGCGTGCCGAGCAAACAACACACTTTTCGCTGCTGCTGTTAACGCCACCTTAACCCCGACCAGGTATACCTTTTAAATTTTGGAGGAGGAGGGGCCCTGGTGCTTGGTGGGAGGGAGGGAGGCCGGCCTGGTGCTGGGTGCTGGGAGGGAGGGAGGCCTGGTGCTGAGTGCTTGGGAGGCCTGGTGCTGGGTGCTTGGGAGGGAGGCCTGATGCTGGATGCTTGTTGGGAGGGAGGGATGCCTGATGCTGGGAGGGAGGGAGGCCTGATGCTGGGTGCTGGGAGGAAGGCAGGCCTGGTGCTGGGTGGGAGGGAGGCCTGGTGCTGGGTGCTTGGGAGGGAGGCAGGCCTGGTGCTTGGTGGGAGGGATGCCTGGTGCTTGATGGGAGCGAGGGATGTCTGCCGCTGGAAGGGAGGCCTGCCTAGTGCTGGGAGGGAGGGCAGGGGGGAGAGGAGGGTGGCTGGACATGGGTGGCTGGAGGGGAGAGGAGGGTTGCTGGATATGGATGGAGGACAAGAAATGAAAAAGAAAGGAGGAAAGTAAAGAAATAAATGGAAAGGAAGCCCTGGAAATGGAGTTAAGAGAACAGATAGAGAGCAGCAGAATCAGAGACTAGGACCAATATGGATAGAAAAACAAAATCACCAGACAACAAAGGTAGAAAAAATCATGTTATTTTCATTTTAGTGTTTGGAATATGTCCAATTTGAGAATTTACATCTGCTGTGTTATTTGCACTGGGTATACTGGAGCTGTAACAGCTTACAGAAATGATTTATAATGGAAAAAAATCATGTTATTTTTTTCTCCTATACTAGTATAATATTTTCAATGATGTCTGTTTATAAGTGCCATGGCTGGTGTAAGGGGTATGGCTATCATAGGGGTGGAGTCATATGTGGTGACCCTACCCATAATGAGTACCGGCACCTGCGATAAATAATTAGATTTTGGGTTGCTGTTTGGGCACTCGGTCTCTGAAAGGTTCACCATCACTGATCTAGATTGTACCAGGGCAGTCAGTGATAATTTTCAGCAGCATTATCTGCACAGTGCCACATTCCGTGCTGTTTATCTGGGTGGCAGCACCTGCTACCTGAAAAAATAGCTTTAAATATTGGGTGCTCAGTCTCTACAATCAGAGTGGTGACTAATAAACCTTCATGGTACTTTAAAAGCTACAGAGCAGGATAAAAAGGCATTAGTTTTGATGCACTGAAGTCTGTGCTAGCAAGGCAAAAAGTCTGTAGCTGCTGTAGCAAACCCTGCTGGCTATAGAGTGGAATTGAGGAAATAGTTTCAAAGGAGAATCCCTCCTGTTCTAATGCGAAAATATCTGAGCCACCAATAGGACATCTGAGGTGAGCATTCAAAAAACTAAGGCTCCCTTTTGCAAAGCTGCACTAGCAGCTGCCAGTGCGGTAAAGCCAACACAGCCCATTCACTTTGAATGGGCTGTGTCGGCACTTTGTAAAAGGGGCGGTGAGGGAACTATGTGGGTGAACATGACAGGAGGAGGAGTATACTTTGGTATGTTTTATGTAACAAACTGATTGCTTTATATTTGAACTTATATTTAGTTATGACCCTGTAAGGCTTATATTTTTGTGCTATGGATTTTTATTACCTTCAGTCTCTGAGTCTGCCTTCAAAGATGCCTTTTCATTCTGGAGAAAGGAAAGAATAGATTGCAGACCTCTATGTACAATGTCTTCAGGTGGAAACTCAATAGGGCAATGTCTTAGATTCAGGGCCTTCAATGACTTTAAATCACCTAGAAAATGAGTTTACATTTATGACTTTTTAAAACATGTGTAACCTATAGGAATGTGCAGACAGCCATAAACTACAGTCCCTGAATTAATTGCTAAATGATATAATCATACTGCCCTCTTCTGGGTGTTTGGCATTTTAAGACTGAGTACATAGGAACAATCCAGAAATTGTTACAATAGGAAAGATTGAATTTTTTTACTTTGTGTTTTTCATTAAGTATCTTAAATCAGGCAATTCAATAGAAAGCTATTATAAAACTCATTCTGATCTGTGAAACTGTTAGTGTCATTCTTCTTTTGCCTCAAATTTAAGACAGCTTTGAAAACTAACCTTTTCAGCTTGGCTTTTGTGAGTGTCTAGCTTGTGAGAGGGAGCACAAATAACAACAACTCTATATCCCTTTTTACTTCTGCTTCTTTATTTGTTATCAATTAACTTTTGCTATCAATTTCCTATCTGATAAATTGGCATTCCTTTTTATTTCATGATTTGGGTATAAACTTACTTTGTTTTCCCTCAAGAAAGGCAGAACATAAACATAAAATAACATATACAGTCTTCACAATTACAATATTATAAATTGTTGTGGCAAACAATATGCTTATATAGTTTTTATAAATGCATTCAGATCGATAATTATTGCTATGATATAACAAACTTTTATAGAATATGCCATTATTAATGAATTAATTAATCTTGATTTTTGAATGTGGTATCTGTACAATTTGTTTAGAACTAGGGTGTTCATATTTTAATAAAGTACTAAGAGGGTAATTCTATAAGGGGGCAGGCATCTGGATGCAGATGCTAGGACACACCTATTTGAAGCCTATTCTATAAAGAAAAGTGGGTGCTTACTTTTCTTTATAGCATACTAGCGCAAATAGCAGAAAATGTGCCTGTATTTAAGGTGTAAACTCTTACACCAGCCATAGAGCTGGTGTAAATGCTTACGCCTAGATTTTAAAATTCTATGCACATATGTGGCCCACCCATGCTCACTCAAACTCTGACCATGTGAACACCCACCCTCAAAGTACACGCCATTGCATCAAGATGTGTATTTACAGAATACCGTTTAGCTGGAACAGCTCATTTACATAAGTATGTGTTCACATACAAGAATAAATAAATAGAATTTCAGCATTTATGTGCATTCTTGCTGCTTAACACTAGGCAGAATTACCCCCTATGTCTGCATTTTTATTAGGCACTCTGAATCTTCCACCAAAACAATTTTGCTACTTTACATAATCATTTCTACTAAAATCAAGTTATCTTCTGCAACACAGTACTACAAAAATATTTATCTATGCATTTTATTGCCACTGTATGAACTGAACTTCTAACAGAAATAATGGCCTATAAGCTAAAATGTCCTCAGGGTAAGTACAATTGCCAAAGTGCATCATCAAATAATCATGTTCAGTAGAACAGAAAATGGATACGATTAATTTTACAAGGCATATGAAAATGGTGCCATCGACAAAGAGGTTTTCAGCAAACAGGATTAGAAAATTCTCAGAATGAAATTTACCAAGATTCAAATTAAATTAGGACTATGTGGTATAACATTTATTTTTATAGACAGACATCTCTAAAACGGCTGGCAGCAGCTAACACTGACCCCCAGAGATTCTCAGCAGCTACAATACCATCCATAGTCTTATCACCCTCATGATTCTGGAGTTTTCTGAACAATTGAATCCCAGCTCCTGTACTACCTTCTCCCATGTGTTTCAATTTTCCCCTTCCTCCTCGATTCCTATTGGCCTTCCTACTGATCCTTCGCTTACTCTGCCTTTTTCTATACTATATTCCTCTACAGATTTGCCCCATATCAGCTTCCCAATCCAAACCTCTCGCCCTCTCACTATCAAATACAATACAGTGCACATATGATCAGGCAAATAAATAAATACATGACAACACACAGTAAATGTGTGTGCAATCTATACACATTAATTTTCAAGCCATTCAGATTGTACAAATGACAACACGTGAAAGCTGTGCTACTAGCTAGATTCTTCAAAATATCAATTTCCCATTTCATGACTCTTTTGCCTCCTCCTTTACTCTTATTTTTGTCTCATTTCTTTTATATGATAATATTTATTTTACAGTTTTAGATATTCTAAGTATATAATTTGCATAACTTTTATTATTATATATGAAATCTGAGCATCACTCTAGGAATAAATACCATCATGTTTAGTTTAGTTTAGTTACATTTGCTGTACCACCATTTGCTAAGTTGCAGATCAAGGTGGTTTACAATCTACAACCAAAAGAGAAAAACTGAAAAGGAACTACAAACCTGGACAGGAAAGAGCAGTCAGGCACACAAAATCATACAAGCTCAATAAGATAGTGGGACTGAGAGTATAGGGAATTGGGAAGCTGAGAGGGGAAGATAGGTCAGACCCAGTGATAGATCGCAGTTCACCTAGGTGAGGTCAAAAGCAAGACGGAAAAGCCAAGTTTTTAAAGCAATTTTAAAATTTTACATTGAATCCTCAACATGGATGGCTAGTGGTAAAGAATTCCATAAGAAAGGGGTGGCAAAGAAAAACGCGTGTTGTCTCAATGTTTCCAAACAGGCCTGCTTTGGGCCAGGGAGCACGAGTCGGTGGTCATTTATAGAACAAAATGATCGGGCTGGAGAGTATGGGATCATAAGAGATGACAGATCAAGAGGCAAGCCTATCCTAAATGCCTTAAAAGTAAGAATAAGTAGCTTGAACATTACTCGCTGTTCAACTGGGAGCCAGTGATGCCCTTGGAATAGGGGGAAAACATGATCATATTGACGGGCATGACAGAGAGGTTCGATCACCATATTTTGCAAAGACTGTAATTTCTTTAACTGGTAGCGTGGACAACCTACATAGACTATTTACAATAATCAAGTCTAGTGGTCAAAAAAAAAAAAAGAATACGGGCCCCTTTTACAAAAGCAGTGGTAAGCCCAATGAAGGCTTACCGCTCACTAAAAAGGAAGTACTGCTGGGCTACTACATCAGCCCGGTGGTACTTCCCACCCTAGCGTGCTGTCATATCCGGTGCTACAAAAATATATTTATTTTTGTAGCACCGGTGTGTATCCGGCGGTAATCACTGCCCGGTTACTGCTGGGTTAATGTGGGAGCCCTTACTGCCACCTCAATGGGTGGCAGTAAGGACCCCCCCCCCAAATGGCCACACGTGCTTTACTTGCCGCATGACTATTTCCTGCAGAAACGCAAGACCTACCTTTTACCCGCTGCGGTAAAAGGGGGCCTCGGTGCATATCAAAAACACGCGCCGATGACAGCTCAGACCCCCCTTTTGCTGCAGCATGGTAAAAGGGGTACTAAGTGAATGAAAAGTCTCATGGTTGAAACACTGTTTGACTGAGCGTTATTGCCAAAAAAAAACCCCAATATGAATGTGTGTATGTGTGCATTCAGCATTAATTTATTTAGGAGTGTAACTACTTTTTGTGTTTAGAATTTTAGTCATTTCTTTTAATGATTATACCTTCTAATTCCAAAAATCTCTTTCCATTTGTGCTATATTTATGAATTAGTGGTTGCAGAGAGCTCTTATGACTGTCCTTGCTACAATAATGTATACAATTTATGATTTATGAGAGTAAATCTACTCAATTAAATTTATATTGGTAGGGGTGGCAAATTAATAGGATATGTCAATACTAAGGGGTCCTTTTACAAAGGAATCATGGTTCCGCTGTCTTGCTTGAATTTCAACAGTCTTTCCCACTAGATGTATCGAAGGATATGATTACAGAAGACCTGTCCCCCAATTGAGGAGGAAGGCATCTGACACTAGTCTGCTGTGAGCCTGAAGTCTGGAACAGAAGTGAAGGACTCTGTGGTTGATCTGAGTTGCAAAACTATCCACTGAGGGGGTGCCCCACGCTCGGAAGATCTTGCAGGCCATGCCCATATTGAGAGATCACTCGTGTGATTGCATAAACCTGCTCAGCCTATCGGCCAGAGTGTTGTTTGCATCCGCCAGATAAGTAGCTCGAAGGAACATACCGTGTTGGCGAGCTCAGTGCCACATCCGGTCGGCCTCCTGACACAGAAGGCGTGATCCTGTGCTCCCCTGCTTGTTGGTGTACTACATGGCAACCTGACTGTCTGTTTGAATGAGAAAAATTTGGTGAGACAGCTGATCTCTGAAAGTCTTTAGAGCGTTCCAGATTGCTTAAAGCTCCAGCAGGTTGATCTGAAGATTTCTTTCCTGGA
This sequence comes from Microcaecilia unicolor, assembly GCF_901765095.1. Lineage (NCBI taxonomy): Eukaryota > Metazoa > Chordata > Amphibia > Gymnophiona > Siphonopidae > Microcaecilia > Microcaecilia unicolor. The sequence continues at coordinate 71,045,155 of NC_044035.1, read as the reverse complement.
GGACCAAGCTCCTTGAGTGTGAAGGCCAGCTATATGAGCTCCCCAGCCCAGGAGAGATGCATCCATCATCAGCACTTTTTGTGGCTGAGGAATTTGGAATGGAAGTCCCAGAGTCAAACTGGATCGAATTGTCCACCACTGAAGAGAGCGTACAAGCTCTGGGGACACTTGAATGACATCTTGTAGACTCCCCATGGCTTGATACCACTGAAAAGTCAGGGTCCATTGAGCTGATCTCACGTGAAGACATATCATGGGTGTAACGTACACTGTGGAAGCCATGTGGTCCAGGAATCTTAACATCTGCCGAGCTGTGACCTGCTGAGAAGCACAAACCTTGGACGCCAGTGAGACAAGATTGTCCACTCTCATAAGTACATAAGTATTGCCATACTGGGAAAGACCAAAGGTCCATCAAGCCCAGCATCCAGTTTCCAACAGTGGCCAATCCAGGTCACAAATACCTGGAAAGATCCCAAAAAAGTACAAAACATTTTATACTGCTTATCCCAGAAATAGTGGATTTTCCCAAGTCCATTTAATAATGGTCTACAGACTTTTCCTTTAGGAAGCCATCCAAACCTTTTTAAAACTCCGCTAAGCTAACCGCCCCTACCACATTCTCTGGCAACGAATTCCAGAGCCCAATTACACATTGAGTGAAGAAAAATGTTCTCCGATTCATTTTAAATTTACTACACTGTAGCTTCATCGCATGCCCCCTAGTTCTAGTATTTTTGGAAAGCGTAAACAGACGCTTCACATCTACCCGTTCAACTCCACTCATTATTTTATAGTCCTCTATCATATCTCCCTTCGGCTGCCTTTTCTCCAAGCTGAAGAGCCCTAGCCGCTTTAGCCTTTCCTCATAGGGACGTCGTCCCATCCCCTTTATCATTTTCGTCACCCTTCTCTGCACCTTTTCTAATTACACTATATCTTTTTTGAGATGCAGCGACCAGAATTGAACACAATATTTGAGGTGCGGTCGCACCATGGAGCAATACAAAGGCATTATAACATCCTCATTTTTGTTTTCCATTCCTTTCCTAATACCTAACATTCTATTTGCTTTCTTAGCCGCAGCAGCACACTGAGCAGAAGGTTTCAACGTATCATCAACGACGATACCTAGATCCCTTTCTTGGTCTGTGACTCCTAACGTGGAACCTTGCATGACGTAGCTATAATTTGGGTTCCTCTTTCCCACATGCATCATTTTGCACTTGCTCACATTAAATGTCATCTGCCATTTAGATGCCCAGTCACCCAGTAACGTAAGGTCCTCTTGTAATTTTTCACAATCCTCCTGCGATTTAACGACTTTGAATAAGTTTGTGTCATCAGCAAATTCAATTACCTCACTAGTTACTCCCATCTCTAGGTCATTTATAAATATGTTAAAAAGCAGCAGTCCCAGCACAGACTCCTGGGGAACCCCACTAACTACCCTTCTCCATTGAGAATACTGACCATTTAACCCTACTCTCTGTTTTCTACCTTTTAACCAGTTTTTAATCCACAATAGAACACTAGGTCCTATCCCATGACTCTCCAGTTTCCTCTGGAGTCTTTCATGAGGCACTTTGTCAAACGTCTTCTGAAAATCCACATACACAATATCAACCGGCTCACCTTTATCCACATGTTTGTTCACCCCTTCAAAGAAATGTAGTAGATTGGTGAGGCAAGATTTCCCTTCACTAAATCCATGTTGACTTTGTCTCATTAATCCATGCTTTTGAATATGCTCTGTAATTTTGTTCTTAATAATAGTCTCTACCATTTTGTATATAGTATTTTTTATAAACACATTGCACTAGTCATGTCAATACACAATGTAGTGTCAATACCCCCTATGATACCTAAACTAATGTCATATTATTAGTCTTGATCCGCTCTAATTTTATTTTTTGCTTTTTATTAATTCTTTTTGATTCATGATTATAGGGATTCCCGTTTTAGCTGGTTTTTTCTTGACTTTTATGCACCATATTTGCCCCTTTACGAAGGGTTTCAAATTAGGTATGTGCCTTTTATTATCTCATTTATAAATTTTTTTATACATATTTGTATTGAAGTTCATAACCTATACCAGTGCCCTTGATTTGCTGTTACATGATGTCAGATTTTATTATGCTTTTATATATATGTTTATATGCACTGTCATACAATTGTTGCATTATATATACTTCTTTTATATATATATTTTCTTATATATGCTCTTTTATGTACATGTATATATATATATTATTTATATTGGACAGTGTGTATCGATATGTTTATTCATGTAATTATTTTAGTATACTCTCTATGTATACCTAGTAATATTCCATATTTTTGTCAATTCATATATTTGATATATTATGTTTGTATGTGTGTTATATTTTATTTATTATGATCTATGATAATTATTATATATTTGTTCATTGTAGCCCCTGACGCAGCCCTAGGTAGGCGAAACACGGCCTGTGTCGGGCGATTTGTTCATACACGGTATTTTCAATAAAATCTTTTTGTTGTGACATTGATCTGCTGGCTTTCTTTCCCATATTGGATTTTGCAGATCGTTTGCCTTGTTGTTTTTTGGGACCCTCACCGTTTGGGAAGCTTGCCAGGTGCCCTTGGCCTGGATTGGCCGCTGTCGTGGACAGGATGCTGGGCTCGATGGACCCTTGGTCTTTTCCCAGTGTGGCATTACTTATGTACTTATGTATATGTACTTATGACCCCCCGAAACAGAAAAAGCAGATCGAGTGTATTCTATAATAATGCACATAGATATTATGCACGCCCATGTCCACATTCCCTTTTCAACTATGCAACTTAGAATTTAGGCGCACATTATAGAATTCACTTAGCTAATTGCTTCTTAACATAACATCCAATTAACAGCGCTGATGGTTAATCAATTAAGTTATGTGCATTGTTTTAGAATACGCTTTGGTTTCCATGCAGATTTTCAGGCGCCATATATAGAATCCATGGAATTTGTATAAAAGTAGGTGATATTTTATTTATTTATTTATTGTATTTGTATCCCACATTTTTGCAGGCTCAATGTGGCTTACAATGTATCGTTCTTGGTGGATAACAGACAGGAATAGACAATTAGTGTTACATAAGATCGAGCATAACATAAGAGGAAGTTAAACAATCTTACAATGTATCGTTCTTAGTGGATAATGGCACAGAGAATAGGCAATTAGTGTTATATATCATTTTTGTGTTCCTACTTTTTACATATCTATACCCCAAGCAATTTTATAATATCCTATATGAGCATGTTCTACAAACTCAAAATTAACCCGATTGCTTTGTGATACATTTATAGTATTTATTGATGATTATGATGATATGTTGCTTCTATACCGCCAACTTTCACCAGATGGTGGTTCAAAGCGGTTAACAAAATTTAAACATTATAGAAAACTAAGCATAAAATTTCTTAAAGAAGAACATTTTTAGTTCTTTTCTATAGATATGCTCAGTTTTCATTATACCCCATAACAAACCCCCCTGTTTACTAACCTATGCTAGCGGCTGTCGTGCGCTAACACGCTGTGTCGGCATTGCGGCTCAGTAAACGGGGGGGGGGGGGAGTGTATTCTTTTTAAATCAACAATGCAATATTTAATATTTCTTCATTTAAGTGCACGTCGGATAAGAGCATGCTCTGTTTAACTGCATGCCATGCTTCGATCCCGTTTTTGGCATCATCAATTTCTATGGGACAAAATTCGTTTTAGCGCACCACTGATAAGTGCAAGATTTGCTTATATGCATGGTTCAAAACCACTCCTCTGCAGGAAAGATTCCGCATAAGCACGCGCTTGGAATATGGAAACCGATTGGCGCATGACAACTAACGAGATTTCAAAGTTACTGCCTCTTTAACTGCCACAGGAAGAATAAGCGAAAGAATGTTGTTAGGGCGTACACCGGGGTCATCGTCTCGGCGGAACTGTAAGACTTTAACACTGGCTGAACGAATAGAAGTTCTTAAAAAAATTAGAAAACAAACAAAGTTAAGTATCTATTGCTAAAGAATATGGTGTCAATCCCAGTCAAATTTCACGTGTCTTGAAGCATAAAGAACAGATTCTGGAAGACTGGCAAAACAATACAAATCCACAACGGAAATGGAAACAGGCGGGAAAAGCTGAGGAGGTAGAAGATGCTCTTGTTCGGTGGTTTTCTCGAGTCAGGAGCAGACAGTTTCCTGTCAGTGGTCCACTGCTTATGGAGAAAGCGAACCAGGTAGCAGAAAATCTTGGACTGACTGAATTCAAAACCACTGTTGGATGGTTAGAAAGATGGAAGAAGGAACAGCATAAAATTCAAGAAACAGCATGGTGAGAAACAAGATGCTGATGACTTTGGTGCTGAAAATTGGGTTGTTTCAGTTCTTCCTACCATCTTGAACGAGTCTGCACCTCGTGACATTTTTAATGCTGACGAAAATGGTCTCTACTGGCGAGCGATTCCTGATGGAACACTTGCATTCAAACATGCCGAAACTACTGGAGGTAAAACATCAAAGGACCGACTGACAATCCTCCTTTGCTGCAATATGGATGGGTGTGAGAAGTTGGAACACCTCGTCACTGGAAAAAGCAAACAGTCCCGTTGCTTCAAGAAAGTTAAGTGACTTCCTGTGTCATACGAGGCTAACGCAAATTCATGGATGACTGGGGAAATTTGGAAGCAGTGGCTAAAGAAGTTAGACACTAGAATGCGGGCACAAAAGCGTCAGATTTTGCTGCTTTGTGATAACTGTGCTGCACACAGGGATGATGTCAGGCTGTCTAACGTCAAGGTGGTCTTCCTGCCACCAAACACTACCTCTCTGATCCAACCTCTGGATCAGGGCATAATAGCCAATTTCAAACAAAATTATCGGGCTCTTGTGCTACGTCGTCTGATGAGCGTTATGGATGACCAGACTGGGAAGGATAAACGTGCTGTTGAATTGGCTCATAATTTATCACTGTTGGACTCCCTACATATGCAGAAAGAAGCCTGGAATCATGTTACACAGGCAACCATTGTGAACTGCTACAAGCGGGCAAGCTTTGTTAAGGATGTGGAGAGGGATGAAACAGGTGCAGCTGTTGCAAACGCGTCAGATGAAGAGGTTATTGACATCCCAGCCGGTTTTACTGAAGAGGAGTTCCATCGCTACGTAGCTGTTGATTACGATCTACAAACAGCTGAAGACAGCACTGATGTTGAGATATGCTCCTACACGCAGGCAACAACGGCTGATGATGGAACAGATGAAAAATGAGCAGCGAGGCACATGCTGATGAAATTCAACAACCTCCTCCTGTCACTTTTGCAAGAGCGCTGGAGAGTCTCAACACCATGTGGGCCTATCTGGAGGCCACTGGATGTCAGTGCTATGACAGTTTTTACCGTCTGGCAGACGCAGTCTATGGAACTCACAGACCCAAGAGTGTATAGAGGACTATAACTTCAAGCCAGTCTAATGACAGATAACTGAGCCTGTATACTGTACGTATAATAAACAGTACTGTACATATGTTTATCAGATGTGAAGCTTCTTTGGGTCACAACGGTTAACTGCACGCTCTGGTTAACTGCATGCATTTCTTTGGTCCCAGACCCTTGCACTTAAGCGGATCACACTGTGTGTGTGTGTGTGTGTGTGTATATATATATATATATATATATATATATATATAAAGAAAGTAATACTTAATGAAAAAAAGATAATAAATAAGACCTAGAAATGGGATCAAAGGAGGAGGCAAGAGTCATGAAATGGGAAGCCTGATATTTTGAAGAATCTAGCTAATACCATGGCTTTCACAAGCTGTCATCTAAAAATCTAAATGGCTTGAAAATTATTCTCAATCAAAAAATACAAAGTATCATAAATGAAGCACTTACCAAGCTCCACAGGCAGTGATTTTATAGGATTTCCTTCTAAAAGTAGAGATTTCAGTTGCCTTTATAAAAAGATAGAAAGTGGTTAAAATACAAAATTATAAAATTAAACAGCAGCCATCAGCACAGGTTGAGCAGAACTATTAATTATTTTTTTCACTCCACTAACTGCGACATTGATGGGAAAAGATTGATTTTACTTTATGAAATGATTATAGTTCCACAGTACAGAATGCGGGAAACAGTAAGACTCTAACATGACATTTAACAGTAGCACAAAAGTCTATGACTTCTATAAGCCTGCTCCTGGTTTGAGACCTGTGTTTCAGTGCTAATTCCAATACTATGGGCAATCTCATAGAGAAAGCATCCTTAAGCAGCAAGTCAATACTCATACTGGGACACCTGATGAATCTTGTCTACATTTTAACAGAATGTTTTGAATGAGGATACTTACATTTGCCATCTCCATATATCAGTATTTTCTTAGTGAATGTTTCTAACCATGAGAGATACCTTCATGCTTATTTTCGAAAGGACGTCCATCTTCCAACCCAAATCCGATTTGGGCGCCCCCAACTGCAGTCCGTCGCGGGGGCGAACAAAGTTCCCGGGGGACGTGTCGGAAGGGTAGCGAAGGCGGGACAGGGGCGTGCCGGGGCGTGCTTAAGAGAAGGGCACCCTCGGCTGATAATGGAAAAAAGAAGGGCGGCCCTAGCAAGAATTTGATCCGCTTTTTTTGGACCCTATTTTTTTAGGTCCAAGTCCCAAAAAAGTGCCCAAACAGAGCAGATGACCAGCAGAGGGAATCAGGGATGACCTCCCCTGACTACCCCAGTGGTCACTAAACCCCTCCCACCAAAAAAAATGAACTTTAAAAACATTGCTTTGCCAGCCTCTATGCCAGTCTGAAATGTCATACCCAGCTCCATGACAGCAGTATGCAGGTCCCTGGAGCAGTTTTTAGTGGGTGCAATGCACTTCAGGCAGGTGGACCCAGACCCATCCCCCCTACCTGTTCCACTTGTGCTGGTAAATGGGAGCCCTCCAACCCCCCCCCCCAAACCCACTGTACCCACATCTAGATGCCCCCCTTCACTCATGTGCTATGGTAATGATGTAGAGTTGTGGGGAGTGGGTTTTGGGGGGATTTGGAGGGCTCAGCACCCAAGATAAGGGAGCTATGCACCTGAGAGGTATTTTAATGTTTTTTTTTTAATTTTTAAAAGTGCCCCCTAGGGTGCCCGGTTGGTGTCCTGGCATGTGAGGGGGACCAGTGCACTATGAATCCTGGCCCCTCCCATGACCAAAGGGCTTGGATTTGGTCATTTTTGAGATGGCCGGCTTCAGTTTCCATTATCACTGAAAACCGATGCCGACCATCTCAAATCCGCCCAAATCCTAGGCATTTGGCCGGCACCAACCGTATTAGCGAAAGAAAAGATGGCCGCCCACCTTTTTCGATAATACGGTCTGTCCTGCCCCTTCGCGCCCCCGTCCTCGGAGATGGGTGGCCATGGAGATGGGAGTCCCCGTTCGATTATCCCCCTCCTTGTGTCAAATAACCTCAAGGTAGCAGAACAGTAATTTTAAGGTGGTGGCCAGAGGCAATGGGATACAAGAGTACATAGGAAGAGGCATAACTATCAAAAGAGAGGAGGCGACTTCTCTGTGTATGTTGTAAGAGAGACCATCCTTAAAGAAAATGCAATACAAACTGAAGTAATCTTTCTGAATTTTTACATCATATGCTCTGCTTGATTTCTTTAAAAAAATAAATTTTCTAAATAATGATTTTATAATGCTGGGCTATGTTGGGTTATGTACTGTTGCTTTAGCAGAAGGGGATTATTTTCAAAGACACTTATTTGCTAACTTTAGAGCTTTCTTTTTTTTTTTCTATCTGTAGCTCAAAGCACTTCTGAGATATTAGTTCCCTCTCTTCCTCCCCATCCACCCCATCTTCCAAATATTTTTAAACAGTCCCACTCGTGAATTAGCTGGATTGGAGAGTAGTGTTTGGTATTGGTTGGAAGGGAAAATCAAGGAAGTAAATAGGTCAAAATTTGTATTATTTGCAGTGAACCTGCAGATTTCTGAAAGTTTCTGCATGTATTAAAAATTTAATAAATATTCAAGTTAAAAAACATTTTTTTTGGTTATTTGTAAAAAGGGAGCAATTAATTATATATCAGGGGGCTTTGCTTAATAACTTATTAAGGGCCCTGTTTACTAAGGTGTGCTAGCATTTTTAGCATGTTCTAAAAATTAGCGCACTCTAAAAATGCTAACACGTCTCTACAGCAGCTTAGTAAACAGCGCCCTAAATCTCTGAGGTAAGCCTACAAATGGAACATACTGGATCTCATATCTCTGACACATAATTTTTAAAGTTTGAATGGAAAAGATAAACTGCTGCACACCCCAATAACAGATGAGAAAGTAAGCAAGCAGGACAATACACAGGGAATCAGTACAGAGAAGTCAGAGCTCAGATGAAAGCAGCCTACTGCTTCTTTTGACTTAAGAACAGCTGAGGAAAAGGTAGGGACTTTTATAAGACATTTTCTATTTTCTTTCAACAGGTACCAAAGCTACAACAGAAATTTGGCTGGGAAACATCTGTTTACCAAAGATGTGGCCCCTGTTACAGTTTCTACTTCTGTACAAAGAGACAGCGAGGGGCATAATCGAACGGGGATGACCATCTCTAAGGGCGCCCATCTCTAAGGACAGCACCGCGAAGGGACGGGGAAACCCGTATTATCGAAACAAGATTGGCGTCCATCTTTCGTTTTGATAATACGGCCAGGGACGCCCAAATCTCAACATTTAGGTTGACCTTAGAGATGGTCGACCTAAATGTTGAGATCGCCGACCTTAGAGATGGGCGACCTCGGTTTTCGCCGATAATGGAAACCGAGGACCCCCATCTCAAAACCGACCAAATCCAAGGTATTTGGTCATGTGATGAGCCAGCATTTGTAGTGCACTGGTCCCCCTCACATGCCAGGACACCAACCGGGCACCCTAGGGGGCACTGCAGTGGACTTCCTAAATTGCTCCCAAGTCCATAGCTCCCTTCCCTTGTGTGCTGAGTCCACCAAAACCCACTCCCACAACTGTACACTACTACCATAGCCCTTATGGGTGAAGGGGGGCAACTACATGTGGGTACAGTGGGTTTTAGGGGGGTTTGGAGATCTCAACATTTACCACCACAAGTGTAAGAGGTAGGGGGGGATGGGCCTGGGTCCGCCTGCCTGAAGTGCACTGCACCCACTAAAAACTGCTCCAGGGACCTGCATACTGCTGAGATGGAGCTGCGTATGACATTTGAGGATGGCATAGAGGCTGGAAAAATTTTTTTTTAATTTTTTTCTTTTTGGGTGGGAGGGGGTTGGTGACCACTGGGGAGTAAGGGGAGGTGATCCCTGATTCCCTCCAGTGGTCATCTGGTCAGTTCAGGCACCTTTTCGAGGCTTGGTCGTGCAAAAAATGGACCAAGTAAAGTCGGCCAAATGCTCGTCAGGGACGTCCTTCTTTTTTCCATTATCAGCCGAGGATGCCCATCTCTTAATCATGCCCCAGTCCCGCCTTTGGTACAGTGCCGACATGCCCCCGTGAACTTTGGTCGTCCCCGCGACGGAAAGCAGTTGAGGATGCCCAAAATCGGCTTTTGATTATGCCAATTTGGGCGACCCTGAGAGAAGGACGCCCATCTTCCGTCACAAATCGGGAGATGGGCGCCCTTCTCTTTCGAAACTTCACCTGAGTGTGACCCAAAGTGAGGAACTGGCTCTGAATGCAAGATACTTGCAGGTTGAATCAACTCCATTTTCTCTTGAAATGAAGAATCGGTTTGTAGCCCTGAATGTAGAAGAGCTGAAAACATCTCAAGAGCAGGAGGAAACTATGATCAAAAATCCCAAAGCCGCTGGATCAGTGGCCAATAAGAAAAGAAAGGTAGTGGTGGTTGGTGATTCTCTTCTAAGAGATACTGAAGCACCCATCTGCCGACCAGACATGTTGTCTAGGAAGGTGTGTTGTCTGCCTGGTGCCAAGATTCGAGATGTAACGGAAAGTTTGCTGAGACTCATCAAGCCTACTGACCACTATCCTATGCTGCTCATCCATATTGGCACAAATGATATTGCTAGGTATCCTACTGAACATATCAAGCGGGATTTCATGGCTCTGGGTCAGAAGGTGAAACACCTAGGCATGGAGGCAGTGTTCTCATCGATCCTTCCTGTTGAAGATAAAGGCCAGATGAGGAAAGCTCGCATCCTGGAGCTGAATGTGTGGCTGCATGGCTGATGCCAACGTGAGCGCTTCGGCTTCCTTGACCATGGGATGATTTTCCAAGAGCTACTGAGTAGTGAAGGTGTCAGATGGAAGGGATGAAGTGTCATTAGTGACTGGCTAAATTAGTACAGAGGGCTTTAAACTAAATTGGCTGGGGAAGGGTGAGAGAAGCCCCAAAGTCATTAATATCCCTCAGAAGGGCAAGACTTCAAATACCTTTATAGAACAGGGAAAAAAGTGTAAAATCTGGAGAGCCTTATATACCAATGCTCATAGTACGGGAAACAAATTTCTAAATCTAGAGGCTGCAATGATAGAAGCCAGTTTGGATTTAATGGCAGTCACGGAGATGTGGCTCATGGAGAACCATTACTAGGGCATTGTTATACCTGGCTATAATCTATTCAACAAGGACAGGGTAGGAAAAAAACTGGTGGAGGAGTGGCACTGTATGTTAAGAATAACATTAAAGTGACAGAATTGCAGGATATATGGGGTAAGGAAGTGCTGTGGGTTAAACTGGTAAAAGGGAAAGGAAAATGTATTTGCATTGGTGTAATATAAAGGTCACCTTCACAGTCAGAAGAAATGGACAGAGATTTAATTGAAGACATTCACAAGATAGCTAAGAAAGGGGAGGTACTATTAATAGGTGACTTTGATATGCCGCATATTGATTGGAGCGTCCCTGCTGCTGGGTCATCTACAAGCAAAAGGATCTTAGATTCTCTACAGGAAGAATTGTTCCAGCATTGGGTGATTGAACCAACTCAGGATAGAGTGATTCTAGACCTGGAGCTTACAAACGGGGAGAATGTTTCCGATTTTACAGTGGGAGATCATTTGGCATCTATTGACCACCAGATGGTGTGGTTTATTATTAAGACGCAGGAGGAGAAGCCTTATTCGAGATTGAAGTCCTAGATTTCAAAAGAACTAACTTTGCTGAGATGGGGAAATTTCTCAGGAAAGAGTTAGTTGGATGGGAACAGCTGAAGGAAGTAGAACATCAGTGGGTGAAACTGAAAGGAGCTATTCTAAAGGCGATAAATTTTTATGTTAGAAAATTACATAAAAGTAAGAGGAAAAGATGGCTGCTCTGGTTCTCGAACGTAGTAGCTGAAAAGGTAAAGGTAACAAGGTTAGCCTTACACATTACAAAACGACTCAGAAAGAAGAGAGGTAAAAAATACCTGAAAAAGCTCAAAGAAGCTGGAAAAGCTGTCAGGAAAGTGAAGGAGCAAACAGAGGAAAAGGTAGCCAATACAGTAAAATTGGGGGTCAAGACATTTTTTAGATATGTAAGCGACAGGAGGAAGTGCCATAATAGCATTGTGAGACTCATGGCTGAGGGGGAGTGTGGAATATTGTCACCACTTGTCTTCAGCCTTCAGTGAAATACAGGTCAATTGGTTTGCAGCTGCCAGCTAGGCCTCAAAAATCATAAGACCATCTCTGACCCAAGACTTCACTGAATTAAGCAACAAAGAAATGTGACAGGCTGAAGGGTGAGTGAAACTTGGCATGGATGCAGGATTGCCACAGCTGAGGTTAAAATGCCAGCTGGGCAGTAGCATAACAAGAACCTGTGGTCAGAGATATCTCGTAAGAGATAGATTTACTGGTAGCCAGGTGCAAAAAGAGAGAACTATACTGGGGGGCTGGTCGAAACTGGAAAGTTAAGAAGTCATTGTGGTCGAAACTGATGATTTCTAAATAGAAATAATGATGATAAGGTGAAACTACCATTAATGTGATTAGCAGTTTTGGAGTATAAAACTGACAGCTGAAAAGGTGTTCAGGGGAGATTCCAGTATTAGTGACACCAGTCTGATTCACTTGCTGAACTCCCCTGAGAAATAAACTTGGCTTGTATTGACATTGATCCTGTTGCATCTGCTTGTGGTGAGTATTAATAAAAAGTTGATTTCTCAGATCCACCGTGTCTTCAAATTACTGTCTCTAGAATTATTCAGAGTGAGTGCACTGCTCTGGGGATTCGGGAAGTCTAGATAGATGAAGACAAATATATAGAAGCAGCCTTGGGTGCTTTGTTCTTTCCTAGATATTAGTAGCCGGACCACAATACAGGAAGGGACAAATACACCCTAAAGATTAAAAACAGGAGGAATATGTAGACGCTGATAAGGGTAAAGCTGAACTGTTAAACAAATATTTCTGTTCAGTGTTCACGGATGAAAGGACAGAGGCGGGACCACAGAAGAAAAATGCTAATGAGGATGGATGTATGGTAGACCTGGACTGATTCTCAGAAGACTGTGTTTATGAGGAGCTGGCTAAACTAAAAGTAGACAAAGCGATGGGGCCTGATGGGATACATCTGAGGGTACTCATGGAACACAAAGGATCAATGCAGATTACAATGTAAGTAAAATAAATATATAAAATAAACCTAGGCCATCACTAGGAAAAGTGAAACAATCATACAAACATCTTAACCTGAACCATATCAATAAATTGGCCAAAAACTAGATCAGATAAGTAGAAAAATAAATGAGCTTTCAACAACACTCACACTGCTTCAATTCTACAGCATCTGCTCACTCTCAGGCCATGTGTACCCCACACTTTCTCCCATTCTCCTTTTCTGTCGAGCTGGGATGGGTAATGGTCTGGAATAACAGTTGGGGTTTTTAGTAGACACTTAACCTAATTCTGGGTTCCATTCGAACCATGCAACACTCCAGAAGGCTTAATGATCACCTTGTATTTGTATACACCGGAGTCTGCAACTGCTCTCCTGCACTATGTAAGCCACATTGAACCAACAAAGAGGTGGGAAAATGTGGGGTACAAATGTAACTAATAAATAAATAAATAAACTTGGAGAAGTTCTAGCAGCTCTGCTGTCTGACCTGTTCAAAGCTTCTCTAGAATCTAGAGTGGTCCCAAAGGAATGGAGAAGGGCAGATGTGGTCCCTCTGCACAAGAGCAGAAGCAAGGAGGAGGTTGCAAATTACAGACTGGCCAATCTGACCTCAATGGTGCGTAGACTAATGGAAATGCTTCTAAAACAGAAGATTGTGAGGTTTCTCGAATCGAATGGACTACAGGACCCGAGGAAGCATGGTTTCATTATAGGCAGATCTTGTCAGACAAATCTGATTGACTTCTTTGACTGGGTGACCAAAAGGTTGAACGTGGGAGGGGCGCTAGATGTGTTGTATTTAGATTTTAGCAAAGCCTTTGACACAGCTCCACACAGGCGACTGATAAATAAATTGAGTGCCCTCGATATGGAACCTAAAGTAACTGACTGGGTTAAAAACTGGTTAAACAGAAGGAGACAGAGGGTAGTGGTAAATGGAGTTTTCTCTGAGGAAAAGGATTTTACAAGTGGTGTACCACAAGGGTTGGTCCTTGGGTCAGCTGTTTTTAACATCTCTGTGAGAGATATTACGGAAGGGCTATCTGGTAAGGTCTGTCTCTTCACAGATGATACCAAACTCTGTAATAGGGTGGACACCCCGGATAGTGTGGATAGCATGGGGAAGGATCTGGCGAAGCTTGAAGAATGGTCCGAAGATTGGCAACTAAGATTTAATTCTAAGAAATGCAGGACAACTGGACAAAGATCCTGAAGAATTAGACCACAGCCTGCAGTATGAACACTCCTCCTTCCCTCTAACTAAAGAGCTGGTATGCAGCCTGTGCAAATGAAGAATGTTAGAACATTCCAAAAACAGGAGGAACCAGAGCTCAAAACTCCCAAAGTTGCTAGACCAGTGACCACTAGGAAGTAAATGGTAGTAATGATTGGTAATTCCCCCCTGAGGGGTAGAGAGGCAATCATATGCTAACCAGTGGCTCACAAACCTCAGTATCTCTGGTCTAGATCTCCTCTGGTTCCACTCCTTCCTAAGTGGACACATCTTTGTTGTTCATCACTCCAACTCATGGAACAAAAAAGTGAGGAGAATCAAGGAGGATACCAAAAAAAAAAACTTTATTGGGTATTAAAAAATGACCAGACACGGCCGTGTTTCGGCCCAAAGGCCTGCCTCAGGGGTCTTGACCAATCTCAGATGTTGTGGTGTAATATTATACACTGATGATGATATGTTGTTAAATCAAAAAAACTTCTTAGGTCTCCTCTCTTTTTAAAATAACGTATTACCAATTGCAAAACCAAATTTAAAATCTTGTATCGTGAGGTTTGTTTACCTCCTTCTTTTTGCTTGTTTCATCACTCCAACTCTACATCATCTTCACAACCTCTGTTGTCAGAAGTCCCTCAGGGATCAATTCTTGGCCGGATACTCTAACATTTTTCCAGCCCTTTTAACTCTCCATCTTCAATCATAAGTACATACAGTGGGGGAAATAAGTATTTGATCCCTTGCTGATTTTGTAAGTTTGCCCACTGACAAAGACATGAGCAGCCCATAATTGAAGGGTAGGTTATTGGTAACAGTGAGAGATAGCACATCACAAATTAAATCCGGAAAATCACATTGTGGAAAGTATATGAATTTATTTGCATTCTGCAGAGGGAAATAAGTATTTAATCCCTCTGGCAAACAAGACCTAATACTTGGTGGCAAAACCCTTGTTGGCAAGCACAGCGGTCAGACGTCTTCTGTAGTTGATGATGAGGTTTGCACACATGTCAGGAGGAATTTTGGTCCACTCCTCTTTGCAGATCATCTCTAAATCATTAAGAGTTCTGGGCTGTCGCTTGGCAACTCGCAGCTTCAGCTCCCTCCATAAGTTTTCAATGGGATTAAGGTCTGGTGACTGGCTAGGCCACTCCATGACCCTAATGTGCTTCTTCCTGAGCCACTCCTTTGTTGCCTTGGCTGTATGTTTTGGGTCATTGTCGTGCTGGAAGACCCAGCCACGACCCATTTTTAAGGCCCTGGCGGAGGGAAGGAGGTTGTCACTCAGAATTGTACGGTACATGGCCCCATCCATTCTCCCATTGATGCGGTGAAGTAGTCCTGTGCCCTTAGCAGAGAAACACCCCCAAAACATAACATTTCCACCTCCATGCTTGACAGTGGGGACGGTGTTCTTTGGGTCATAGGCAGCATTTCTCTTCCTCCAAACATGGCAAGTTGAGTTCATGCCAAAGAGCTCAATTTTTGTCTCATCTGACCACAGCACCTTCTCCCAATCACTCTCGGCATCATCCAGGTGTTCACTGGCAAACTTCAGACGGGCCGTCACATGTGCCTTCCGGAGCAGGGGGACCTTGCGGGCACTGCAGGATTGCAATCCGTTATGTCGTAATGTGTTACCAATGGTTTTCGTGGTGACAGTGGTCCCAGCTGCCTTGAGATCATTGACAAGTTCCCCCCTTGTAGTTGTAGGCTGATTTCTAACCTTCCTCATGATCAAGGATACCCCACGAGGTGAGATTTTGCGTGGAGCCCCAGATCTTTGTCGATTGACAGTCATTTTGTACTTCTTCCATTTTCTTACTATGGCACCAACAGTTGTCTCCTTCTCGCCCAGCGTCTTACTGATGGTTTTGTAGCCCATTCCAGCCTTGTGCAGGTGTATGATCTTGTCCCTGACATCCTTAGACAGCTCCTTGCTCTTGGCCATTTTGTAGAGGTTAGAGTCTGGCTGATTCACTGAGTCTGTGGACAGGTGTCTTTCATACAGGTGACCATTGCCGACAGCTGTCTGTCATGCAGGTAACGAGTTGATTTGGAGCATCTACCTGGTCTGTAGGGGCCAGATCTCTTACTGGTTGGTGGGGGATCAAATACTTATTTCCCTCTGCAGAATGCAAATAAATTCATATACTTTCCACAATGTGATTTTCCGGATTTAATTTGTGATGTGCTATCTCTCACTGTTACCAATAACCTACCCTTCAATTATGGGCTGCTCATGTCTTTGTCAGTGGGCAAACTTACAAAATCAGCAAGGGATCAAATACTTATTTCCCCCACTGTAAGTACATAAGTAGTGCCATACTGGGAAAGACCAAAGGTCCATCTAGCCCAGCATCCTGTCACCGACAGTGGCCAATCCAGGTCAAGGGCACCTGGCACGCTCCCCAAACGTAAAAACATTCCAGACGTTATACCTAAAAATGCGGAATTTTTCCAAGTCCATTTAATAGCGGTCTATGGACTTGTCCTTTAGGAATCTATCTAACCCCTTTTTAAACTCCGTCAAGCTAACCGCCCGTACCACGTTCTCCGGCAACGAATTCCAGAGTCTAATTACTCGTTTTCCCTTTTGACTCTCAAATCTTTTAGATACATCTCAGTCTCTGCAACATTAGACATAGTAACAGAATGGCTTGCAGAGCACAAATTAAAATTAAATACCAATAAGTGTGCAGCTAGGGTTTTCCCCTCTTAATCTCCCTGTAACCCTACACCCAACGTCTCCATTAAAGGAACACCTCTCCCATACCATACAACCATCAAAATATTAGGTATCACTCTCAACAACACCCTATCTTCCTGTTCTCATATTTCTAAGGTGGTATCCTCGTGATTTTTCACCTATAGACAGATATGCTCCATATGGTCCCTCTTAGAACCCTTGTCCTTACATATCCTCTTATAGGCCTTGGTGATCTCAAAATTGGATTATTTTAACTCCCTGCTTATTGGTCTGTTAATTCGCAAATACACAGGCTACATCTAATACAAAATACTGTGTTAAACTCCTTCATGTTCTAAAGAAATATGATCACATTACTCTTTTTACAACTGAACACTAGCTTCCAGAACCTTAGAGAATCCCCTACAAATCCATGCTTAAACAAATTCAGTCTTTGGCCTCCCCTCTTTCTTGTCCAGCTTCCCTTATTCCCTATCAAGGACTCCTCATTACAATGATACCTTCTAATTGTGCCCTCCTTCTCTTAGGTTTACCTGGATACTTTCAAAACTTCCTGTTTCAGCATAGTTGCCCCCACCCTTTGGAATAGTTTCCTCTTTTATCTCAGGCTAAAAACATCTATTGTTAAATTCAAACATCAGTTAAAAGCATAATATTTCTCCCTGAGCTTTGCAACTACTATTCAGGATTAAATCTGGGATGTTGTCTCATCATTGTCTTATGGGTAGTCAGGAAAAACGAGCATAAAAATGTACTTCCACCCCCCCCCCCCAAAAAAAAAACAACAACCCAAAACTTATGTTTTCCTCTCCCTGTTTTCACAATGTTTTCAATGTTTTGTGATGTAACTTTTCCTTTTCCATTGTGAATGTTTATCAAGGTTATGTACTGATATATACAGGCTCATTTTCAAAGCACATAGACTTACAATTTTACATAGGTTACCATGGGGCACATTTTAAAAAGAGAAAAATGTGCAAAAAGTGGCATAAATTGGGGCTCCACTTCCTAAGACTATGATGGAGGCCTGGGTGGCAGTTATACCAAAACCAGAGGATAAAACTGAATGTGCATCATACCGCCCCATTTCGATACTGAACGCTGATGTAAAAATACTGGCAAAGGTGTTAGCGAATCGTTTGGGTAAAGTGCTCCCTAACCTAATTCACCCAGATCAGATTGGCTTTGTAGCTAAAAGGCAGGCAGGGGATAATATACGAAGAACTTTGGACCCACTGTATACAGCACAGGTGAAGGCCAGGCCAGTGGTGGTGTTTTTATTTATTTATTTATTTATTGCATTTGTATCCCACGTTTTCCCACCTCTTTGCAGGCTCAATGTGGCTTACAATACATCATGAATAGTGGAATGACATTAGAAAATAGACATTTAGTGTTACAGAAAGATTGTTGGTAAAATGATAAAGAAGAAACATGAAAGTAGTATAACAATCAGATATTATAAGACAATGCTGAATATATGTGGAGGAGTTGTGTATGTTCACATTGGTTGATCTTTGTGGTATACCTTATTAAAGAGATAGGTCTTCAATAGTTTGCGGAAGTTCATTAGATCATCAATCGTTTTTAAGTTGCGCGGTAGTGCATTCCATAACTGTGTGCTCAAGTAGGTAAAGTTTGACGCGTGCATTAGTTTGTGTTTTAGACCTTTATAGTTAGGGAAGTGTAGATTGAGGAATGTGCGGGATGATCTTTTGGCATTCCTGGGTGGCAGGTCTATCAGGTCTGACATGTAGGCTGGTGCTTCTCCGTGAATGATTTTGTGGACTAGAGAGCATATTTTGAACGTGATGCGTTCCTTAAATGGGAGCCAATGCAGTTTTTCTCGTAAAGGTTTCGCACTTTCATATTTTGTTTTACCAAAAATGAGTCTAGCTGCAGTATTCTGGGCTGTTTGAAGTTTCTTGATTATTTGCTCTTTGCAGCTGGCGTATAGCGCATTGCAGTAGTCTAGGTGACTGAGCACCATTGATTGTACTAGATTACGGAACACAGTCCTTGGGAAGAATGGTCTTACTCTTTTTAATTTCCACATTGAATGGAACATTTTCTTGGTTGTGTTTTTCGCGTGGTTCTCGAGTGTTAGGTGTCGATCAAAGGTAACTCCCAGAATTTTTAGGGTGTCTGAAATAGGAAGGTTTAGATTTGGTGTGTTGATGGTGGTGAATTTGTTCTTCTTATGTTGAGAGGTGAGTATTAGGCATTGAGTTTTTTTCTGCATTAAGTTTCAGCCGAAATACGTCCACCCATGAATGCATGATCTGGAGACTTTGGTTGATGTTATTGGAAATTTCCGTTAAGTCTTGTTTAAATGGGATGCAAATCGTTACGTCGTCCGCATAGGGTTAAGGTTTTGTTTTGATAATAGTTTGGCTAGGGGTATCATCATTAGGTTGAACAGGGTTGGCGAGAGGGGGGATCCTTGTAGTACTCTGCATTCAGGTATCCATGTGGTTGAGGTAGTAGAGTTAGATGTCACTTGGTATGCGAGGAATGATAACTTTCTTGTATGCATATCTGGTGGTACAACTTAAGCCTTCCATTTTACATCGGAGGAATTGAGAGCAAGAATTGACGTTCACTCTATCAGAGGCAGGCTGGCTGAAACTAGAGAGGGAGATCTTGAAGTCCTCTTTGGCAATAGCCATAAAGGAAAATTCCATTAAAGGTTTTTATAGGTGGTACCTTACTCCGACACGGTTGCATCATATGTATGCTAACGTGTCGAGAGATTGTTGGAGGAAATGCGGAGGAGTGGGGATGATGGGACATATCTGGTGGTCCTGCCCCAAAGCGCAGGCCTATTGGAAGGGTGTGCAATCACGGCTTCAGGGTGGGAAGGTCTATACAGTGGCATCCTTTGCTCTTCTTATTAGGACAGAGACCAGAGGGTCTTACGTTAAGTCAGTGGTTTCTGGTGAGGAGATCCTTGCATGTGGCTCGCATTAATCTGGCAAAGAATTGGAAAGTACCGCTGGTTCCTTCAATAGTGGGATGGATTACTAAGGTGAGATACATTTGTGAGATGGAGAGATTGACGGCTGTGAAAAGGAAAATTTTGCCTAAACGGGAAAAGGCTTGGAGGCCCTTTTTGAATGTGTGTTCTGGATAAAAGGTGAATGGTTTGGAGGGGGGAGGGGGGTAGAAGGGGGGGTTGGGGAGGAAGGGGTCAAGGAAGGAAGGGAGGTCTTTGAGGGGAGGGGGTAGGTAGGTAGGGTACGGGAGGTTTCTCAACAATAAAACTGAAAAATTTTGAAGTATAATCTGTATTTGAATTGGCATTGATAATTCTTTTGTGCATTTTCTGTTATGTACTCTGTACTAAGTTAAGCACACTTGTTCCACTTTGCATTGTGCTGAGTTGAATACACTTTGTTTTGTAATAACAATGCTCAATAAAGACTTCTATAAATTAAAAAAAAAAAGTGGCATAAATCTGCATTTGAACGTTTTTCTCACAAAAACATCCAAACTGGTATTTTCAAAACTAATTTTTAGATGTTTTTCTATGAAGTCAATCAGAAGTGCATTCAAATCACAAGACAGCATATCACTCATGTTAAGGGCAGGACTTGGGTGTTCCTAACACTTGGACGTTTTTCTGCCATAATGGAACAAAACAAAAACATTCACAGCTATAATTTGGACATTTTGGTCTAGACCTGTTTTATTAACGAATAACCCACAAAAAAGTGCCCTAAATGACCAGATGACCACTGAAGGGAATCAGGGATGACCTTCCCTTTACTCCCCCAGTGGTCACTAACCCCCTCCAACCCCCCCAAGAATGTGATTAAAAATATTACTTACCAGCCTCTCTATGTCAGCCTCAGATGTTATACTCAGGTCCATTATAGCAGCATACTGGTCCCTGGAGTAGTCTAATGGTGGGTGCAGTGCACTGCAAACAGGTGGACCCAGGCCCATTCCTCCCCCTACCTGTTACATTTGTGGTGGAAATTGTGAGCCCTCCAAAACTCACCAGAAACCCACTGTACCCACATACAGGTGCCCCCTTCACCCATAAGGGCTACTGTAGTAGTGTATAGTTGGGGGTAGTGAGTTTTGGCTAGGTTTTGGGGAGTTCAGCAGAAAAGATAAGGGAGCAAAGGTGAGATGTGTACCTGGGAGCATTTATTTGGACTCCACTGCAGTGCCCTCTAGGGTGCCCTATTGCTCTTCTGGGATGTCTGGGTGGCCAGTCTACCAAGAATGCTGGCTCCTCCTTCATCCCAATGGCTTGATTTTGTGCATGTCTCATTTGAGTGCTTTCTTTTTTCTTTTCTTTTTTTTTTTAATGGACCAAAAAGATAAATGCACAGAGCATAAAAACATCTAGCAAATAGCCATTTTCTAAAAAAAGAAAAGATAGAAGTTTTCCTGTTTTGAAAATGGCTAGATTCCCCACTTACCCTCCATATAGGTGTTTGAAAATGAACACCTATATGTTCTATTTTATAATGTTATGATCCCTTCCTTATATCTTATTTGGTTTTGTAAATTACTTAGATTTATATATATTGTAACTTGGATCCTCTTTTCTCAGCGGTTGCAGCTCTCCACAACCTGACGAACACCTTCCAGTACTGCTCCTTTTTTTTTCTCAGAACAATGAAGCTTTTTATTGCCTAGGAGGGGCTTCCCTCCTTCCCTCAGTTGTGGCACCAAAACACAAAACAAAGCACAGTTATCGTTCACCTTTTTCAAGCCGGTTAGTTGCCCAGTCCAGGCTTCCACAGCTGCTTCCTCTCCCTCCCTCCTGGGGGAGAGTAGCAGCAAATAATAAAAAAAAAAAGAAAAAAATACCCTGTTCAGTGTAGCGGGGTTTTCCAAAACACAGTTCACTTTTAGCCAAGCTTTACCCCACTGCTCAGTTTAGCCCGGCTTTCAAAACACAGTTCAGTTCTAGCCAAGCTTTCAAAACACAGCTCAGTTTAGCCAGGCTTTCAAAAACATAGTTCAGGTCTAGCCCAGCTTTCAAAATACAGTTCAGTTCTAGCCAAGCTTTCCAAAACACCGCTCAATTTAGCCAGGCTTTCAAAAACACAGTTCAGTTCTAGCCAAGCTTTCCAAAACACAGCTCAATTTAGCCAGGCTTTCAAAAACACAGTTCAGTTCTAGCCAAGCTTTCAAAATACAGCTCAGTTTAGCCAGGCTTTCAAAACACAGCTCAGCTTAGCCAGGCTTTCAAAAAAACACAGTTCAGTTCTAGCCAAGCTTTCAAAATACAATGGCTCTGCGCGGGCTCAAAGCCTAGGGTCCTACCCTCTTGGTCAGTCATACTCCTACCTGACCTCCTCCCGCTTGACCCGGCTTGGCCACGCTACTCCCTTGGCTTTCGCTGAGCCAGAGCTGAAAAGTCCATCAGCTCTTCCAGGGCGCTCTCCGGTTCAGTCAACTCCATAGGGCAAGGCTCACTCTCTGCCTCTCTCTCCTCAGGGGCCCAATCCATATTCTCCTCGCCCCGCCCTTCTCCCAGCTGCTCACCCTTTCTTTCATTAAAGCTCTTTGGTGGCTCTTCTTTCTCCACCCACCTGTTCCACCACCTCTTCCACCAGGTTGGAGAATCAGCCTTATTCCTTCCCCTGCGGCCCTCCTCTGGAGACTCCTGGGAATGCACATAGTTTCTCTTATCCCCGGTCTCCCTTGGGGCATGCTGGGAGTTGTAGTTCTTTATTTCTAGTTTTTTCCTGGGGAATGCCTGCCTATAACGGGGGTATTCTGGCCCATCCCAGGGTTCCTTTGGGGCCTGTCCTACATACTCTTTACATATATATATATATATATATATATATATATATATATATATATATATATATATATATATATATATATATGAACTCAATGAAATAAACTGAAACTGAGCCAGAAATCTATAAATATGTTCAACTTTAGAGTTTGCCAGATCAGAGGAAATCAACAGTACACCAAAAAAGTGATGTTGGCCACAAGGTGGAATGAAGAAAGCAATTTTATTGAGGACCAAACATTGGCCATGTTTTGGCATATGCCTGCTTCAGGGGTCTAAATAAAATTCATATAGACAATTAAACTTTATATTTTTTGTATTTTATAATTATATAGGGGTCCTTTTACTAAGGTGTGCTCAATGCCATGCAGCCTATTGTATTCCTATGGACTGCATGGCACTTAACGCATACTAATCTATTAGCGCCTTAGTAAAAGGACCCCACAGTGTGATCAATGCAACATACATATGCCTAGAGTAAGACATAATTAATATTGTAATTATATCTTATTTGTTATGTGTGATTTTATGATACTCCCTTGTAACAAAAGTTGTTCACATGTGGATGTCAAGCGAAAAAGTAGTAGGGAAGGCTGGCTCTTTCCAAACAACGAGGGAGACGTATGTACAATTATAGGTCTTTATTGAAAAACACCAAATGACTCGACAGAGCTGCTGTGATTCAGTGCCTGAGCGTCTGCCTCAGGGGTCTATAAAACATATAAAAGCTGATATGAATATATAGAGCTAAAAACAATAATAAAAATATGGTAAAACATGAAATAACTATATAGATAGATAGATAGATAGATAGATAGATAGATAGATAGATAGATAGATAGATAGATAGATAGATATAGATATATATATATATGTGTGTGTGTGTGTGTGTGTGTGTGTGTGAACAGAAAATACTCATATTAAATGAAATAAGGTAAAAATTACTGAGTAGATTTGTATGTATAAGAAATATACAAATAACAAATGCATACACAAAATACAAAAAGTGAAAAACTGAACATCTTCAAATTGAATACATCAATGGTATGACATTGACATATTGATTATAAGATATAGGTGCAAGTGAAACACTAAACCACTAAACTTGTGGTGTAATAAAATGATGTTTCGAAGGTCAAATTCAAAGAGAAAACAAATGCCCAATGTTATATCATTAGTGTATTCAATTTGAAGATGTTCATTCTTTCACTTTTTCTATTTTGTGTATGGATATTTCTTATGCATGCAAATCTACTCAGTAATTTTTACCTTATTTCATTTAATATGAGTATATACTGTTTATATTTTACATATATATATATATATATATATATATATATATATATATATATATATATATATATTGATAAACACAGTGTCTGCCCTTACATGAGGAGGCCGCCAGAGGGCGCTCTCCCACTGAAAACCAGGAAAATGCCCATTCTGGTCACTAGAGGGAGCTCCAGGGATCTAGTTGAGTATTGACTTGCATGGGCCAGTAGAGGGAGCTCCAGGGAGATAGCTGGGGGAGTGAGAAGAGACTTCTGGACCCAGATCTTTCTGGAACCAGAGGGGCGAGGTCTCAAGAGGTGGGGAGGTTTATTGGACACCTCATAAATAGCTTCCTCTTAGTAGAGAAGGGAGTTTTGCCCGAAGGAGAGGAGATGGGAACCTAGAGATCTGAAGCCTGGACTGTGTGTCCTCAGGACATATAGGAACTGTGTGTTCAAAGGACTGTGTGTCCCAAGTACGGGCAAGGTAAAGAAGGCTGCAAAACCTGGGGTTAGAAGTCCCCAAAATATTGAGGTTGGAACTGTGAAGTGGTTAAAGTGAACAAACAGCCGTGGGGTGGAGGATAGGACCGTAAGGTTAATGAGAGTAAAGAAGGTCCTATCCAGGGGTGGTGGCTGTTATACCCTGAGACCCAGGTGTCCCACAGTAAATGGGCTCAGGGAGTGAATTGGTAGTAAATGAATAATAATTGGAAAGAAAGGTTCCCACAAGACTGAAGCCTAGCTCTAATAAATGGAATTTACATTTACTCAGCTAATTTGCATATTTCTGAAAGCAGAGGAATCCGTGCTTTCTTCCAGAGAAGGGTGACCAGGGGCCCCACCAGAAGAACTGGTCAGGGGGCCGGTTACCAGAAGATACAGCAGGGAGGCAGGTCCAGGACCAGAGGTTAATGAAGAGGTCACCCTGAGGGAAAGGGGGGGGGGGGCAAACATAGAGGCCTGAGTCACCAGAGTCACGGAGAAGTCTAGCTTCAGGGTTGGTCACTGAAGCAAAAGGCTGGTGAGGCCAGGCAGGAGCCACTAGAGGGCCGCTGCACACCTGAGAGAACCCCTGTGGGCTTACAATATATATATATATTTTTATTATTGTTTTCAGCACTATATGCTCACATCAGCTTTTAAATGTTTTATAGACTCCTGAGGCAGGTGCTCAGGCACCAAAACACAGCAGCTGTGTTGAGTTGTTTGGTATTTTTCAATAAAGACCTATAATTGTACAAATGTCTCCCTCATTGATTGGAAAGTGCCAGCCTATCCTGCTCCTTTTTTGCTTGACATCCACATCTGAATAACTTTTGTTACTACTACTACTACTATTTAGCATTTCTATAGCACTACAAGGAGTACGCAGCGCTGCACAAACATAGAAGAAAGACAGTCCCTGCTCAAAGAGCTTACAATCTAATAGACAAAAAAAAAATAAAGTAAGCAAATCAAATCAATTAATATGAACGGGAAGGAAGAGAGGAGGGTAGGTGGAGGCGAGTGGTTACAAGTGGTTACGAGTCAAAAGCAATGTTAAAGAGGTGGGCTTTCAGTCTAGATTTAAAGGTGGCCAAGGATGGGGCAAGACGTAGGGGCTCAGGAAGTTTATTCCAGGCGTAGGGTGCAGTGAGACAGAAGGCGCGAAGGATTTATCCATGGAGCGGAGTGCACGGGAAGGGGTGTAGGGAAGGATGAGTGTGGAGAGATACTGGGGAGCAGAAGAGTGAGTACATTTATAGGTTAGTAGAAGAAGTTTGAACAGGATGCGAAAATGGATAGGGAGCCAGTGAAGGGTCTTGAGGAGAGGGTAGTATGAGTAAAGCAACCCTGGCGAAAGACGGGACGGGCAGCAGAGTTTTGAACCGACTGGAGAGGGGAGAGGTGACTAAGTGGGAGGCCAGCAAGAAGCAGATTGCAGTAGTCTAAACGAGAGATGACAAGGGTGTGGATGAGGGTTTTGGTAGAGTGCTCGGAAAGAAAGGGGCGGATTTTACGGATGTTGTAAAGAAAGAAACGACAGGTCTTGGCAATCTGCTGGATATGAGCAGAGAAGGAGAGAGAAGAGTCAAAAATGACCCCAAAGTTTCGAGCTGAGGAGACGGAGAATGAGAGAGCCAACAACAGAAATAGAAAATGGGGGGAGCGGGGAGGTGGGTTTGGGGGGGAAAATGAGAAGCTCGGTTTTGGTCATATTTAATTTCAGGTGGCGTTGAGACATCCAGACAGCAATGTCAGACAAGCACGCTGAAACTTTGGTTTGGATGCAAGGTGAGATATCAGGGATAGAAAGGTAGATTTGGGAGTCATCAGCATAGAGATGGTAGGAAAAGCCATGGGATGAGATTAATGAACCAAGGGAAGAAGTGTAGATAGAAAAGAGGAGGGGACCAAGAACAGAACCCTGAGGTACGCCGACAGGCAGAGGGATAGAAGTAGAAGAGGATCCACCAGAGTGAACACAAAAGGTGCGGAGGGAGAGGTAGGAAGAGAACCAGGAAAGGACAGAGCCCTGGAATCCAAGTGAGGACAGGGTATCGAGAAGTATGCTGTGATCGACAGTGTCAAAAGCAGCGGAAAGATCAAGAAGAATGAGGATGGAATATTGACCTCTGGATTTAGCCAGTAATAGGTCATTGGAGACTTTAGTAAGCGCAGTTTCGGTTGAGTGGAGAGGGCGAAAACCAGATTGTAGTGGGTCAAGAATAGCATGTGAGGAGAGAAAATCAAGGCAGCAGCAGTGAACAGCACGCTCAAGTAATTTGGAGAGAAAAGGAAGGAGGGAGATGGGTCGGTAATTAGAGGGACAAGTAGGGTCGAGTAAAGGCTTCTTAAGGAGAGGTTACAAGGAAATATCATAAAATCACAGATAACAAATAAGATATAATTACAATATGAATTATGTCTTACTCTAGGAATAAGTATGTTGCATTGATCACACTATGGGGTCCTTTTACTAAGGCGCACTAACGGATTAGTGTGCATTAATTGCCATGTAGACTACAGGAATACAATAGGCTGCATGGCACAAACAATGTAAAGTTTAACTGTATGAAGTTAGACAGCAAAAAAAAAATTCAGGAAAATTATTCTATGCAGAATTATATTATAAAAACAGTCAATTCAAAATCACTATTGGAAACAGCAAGTAACTTTGAGTTAAACGCATAAATCAGATGTCATTCTTGAAGTAACAATTCATCAACATTGAGGGGCATAATCGAGCATCGCCGCCGAAATAGATCGCCGGCGATCTATTTTGGTGGCGGCGCAACAGCTGGCCGAAACCGTATTTTCGAAAAAGATGGCCGGCCATCTTTTTTTCCGATAATACAGTTTAGCCCCGCCAAATGCCAGAGTTCGCCGGGGTTGAGATCGCCGATTTTGTTTTTTCAGCGATAATGGAAAAAACTGCCGGCCTTCTCGAACCCAGAGAAATGCAAGGCATTTGGTCATGGGAGGAGCCAGCATTCGTAGTGCACTGGCCCCCCTGACATGCCAGGACACCAACTGGGTACCCTAGGGGTCAGTGCGGTGGACTTCAGAAAAAGTTTCCACATGCATAGCTCCCTTACCACGGGTGCTGAGCCCCCAACCCCCCCTCCCCAAAACCCACTACCCACAAATGTACAACACTACCATAGCTCTTAGAGGTGAAGGGGGCAACTACATGTGGGTACAGTGGGTTTTGGAGGGCTCCCATTTACCAGCACAAGTGTTACAGGTAGGGGGGGATGGGCCTGGGTCCGCCTGCCTTAAATGCACTGCGGTACCCACTAAAAGTGCTCCAGGGACCTGCATACACGCAGGCCTCTAGGACTTGTTGCTGCTGTATAACCTTGGCACACCAGTTGACACCTGAAGACTAATCTCTTTGAAAAAGTCCTTTATTTGAATAAGCACGTTTACTCACAGTTAACTGCAGATCAGAGGTTGTGCCCCACTGGCAAAGAGTCTCCCTGGTACTGAGATTAGCAGTAGGTCAGAGCTGGCAGAATGGTGTACAATGCCCTCTTTCAGCAACATTCAAAGTAATAACTAAGTTCTCTAACGTGGGTAACACATGAAAGGGATCTAAAACTGGCTTACAAAAATGGCCACTACCTCATGGACTAATGGAAACAAAACAGGGCACACTCTGACCCAGTTAGCAGGGGGAAAAGCACCATGGGAGTAGAGCCCAGTACCCTACATCCACCACAATGCATTGCTGATGTGACTCTGCAGTGCACCTAACAGAAAAGGTGTCACACTCACCCGAGAGCCACATCACAACCAGGGAAAGGCTGTCAGAGGATAGAACACATTCTGCTGTCATGGAGGTGGGTACGGCATTTGAGGCTGGCATACAGGCTGGCAAAAAGGTTTTTAGTTTTATTGTTTTAATGTGGGAGGGGGTTGGTGACCACTGGGGGAGTATGGGGAGGTCATTGAAAGCCGGCCATCTGGTAGCCATGCCCATGCCCACCCATGTCTCGCCTTCACTACACCGCCGACACGCCCCCTGAGCTTTCGCTGGCGAGGCAACAGGAAAACAGCGATGCTGTCAAAAAAGCCGCTTTCGATTGTACCGATTTTGCCGCTTTGAGAGATCGCCGGCCATCTCCCGATTTATGTCGGGAAATGGCCGGCGATCAATTTCGAAAATAAGCCTGATTACCACCTCTCCATGGTGGCTTAATTACTTTATATGCTAAAAACTTTAAGTCTAAAAAATATGGTTGGCAGACAATGTTTTACTAAAGTAGCTGTAATGATTTTATATTTAATGATACTTCTGTGTTCTAACATCCTTGTTTTTATTTTCCCTCATCATTTTGCTTATATACAGAAGCTTACAAGGACATATGGGGGAATTTATCAAGCAGTGTTAGAGCCTTAAATTGTGTTATTTGACCCTTAATGTGACTTGAACAGCCCTAACACTACCTGACTAAGGGTTAAGCAGTTTTGCATCTCATTACTATGCAAATACTCTAACGCAACATGCCCTAAATTCATGGTAAAATAACCCCAGCTTTTTGCTGAGGTTATTTCACCTCTAGGGAGCATCATGCCTCAAAGCTGTGGTTCAATGCTCCCAGGCCTGCAGAGCAGGGTCGTCTTCCCCTCACTCCCCACATAAGCATAGCCCCACAGGAGCTACCATTGAAAGCACTGGCGGTCTGGGGGAGTCTTGCAAAACTTTGGCATTGGGTCATATTTCCTTCATATGTTTCCTCCCATAATGATGTAGATTACGTTTTCTTTGTTGCAATCAGAATAATGTCTCAAAGTATACTGACTGCCAGTCTCAGGATTGCCTTCTGAACTCCTGTGAGAAGCTTATTGTGAAGGTTCTGGGACTGTATGACCCCATATTTTAGAGGACTATCAGCTAAAAGGGATTAAATGTAAAGATATGTATATAAATTTGAAGCTGAACAGCCTATGCACTAATTAGAGCTCTAATGCATAGATTGTCCAATTCTGGTCGCCGCATCTCAAGAAAGATATAGTGGAATTGGAAAAAAATGCAGCGAAGGGCGACAAAAATGATAGCAGGGATGGGACGACTTCCCTATGAAGAAAGACCTAAGGAGGCTAGGGCTTTCAGCTTGGAGAAGAGGCGGCTGAGGGGAGACATGATAGAGGTATATAAAATAATGAGTGGAGTGGAACAGGTGAACGTGAAGCGTCTGTTCACGCTTTCCAAAATAGTAGGACTAGGGGGCATGCGATGAAACTACAATGTAGTACATTTAAAACAAATAGGAGAAAATGTTTCTTCACCCAACGCGTAATTAAACTCTGGAATTCGTTGCCGGAGAACATGGTGAAGGCGGTTAGCTTGGCAGAGTTTAAAAATGGTTTGGACGGTTTCCTAAAGGACAAGGTCCATAGACTGCTACTAAATGGACTTGGAAAAATCCACAATTTCGGGAATAACCTGTATAGATGTTTGTACGTTTGGAAATCTGCCAGGTGCCCTTGACCTGGATTGGCCGCTGTCGGGGACAGGATGCTGGGCTTGATGGGCCTTTGGTCTTTTCCCAGTATGGCATTACTTATGTACTTATGTACTTATGATGTATAAACCCACTAGTACACACGTTTGTGTTTTCCTTCCATCCCTTTGTCTGGCTATATTTCTGAGGATTCCAAACCTGCCCGCAGATCCACGCTAGCACAATATCTAATATTTATATTTTTGATTGAAGAGAAACAAGCTTATTATTAACAACCTCACTGTAAAACATAGTACCTAAATTGACATGCTGATTGCATATATAATGGACAGAATACTAGCACAGTCAAAGTAACTGCTAGCTGTTTCTATGATGTGCGCAACTCACTTTAGGGATCTGTTTACTAAGGTGCACTAGCATTTTCAGCATGCTTTAAAAATTAGCACATGCTAAAGTTAGAGACACCCATATATTCTTATGGGTATCTCTAGCATTAGTGCATACTAACTTGTAGAGTGCACTGTAAATGCTAGCGCGCCTATAGCACATCTTAGTAAACAGGGCCCTTAGTGCGTATATATGAAAGGTGTGTTCACAAGGGAGGAGCATAGAAGGGGCCTGGGTGGGACCAACACTTATACAGAATACTGTAAATCAGGGGTGGGCAACCATAGCTCTCGAGGGCCACAACTTAGTTGGGTTTTCAAGATTTCCACAATGAATATGCAGCATGAGATCTATTTACATACAGTGAAAACAGTATATGCAAATCAATCTCATGCATATTCATAGTGGAAATCTTGAAAACCTGACTGGGTTGTGGCCCTCAAGGACTGTGGTTGTCCCACTCCTGCTGTAGATTCTGTGCTAAATTGTGGCATAAAGGCATGCCCACTTATGCCTGCTATTAACAAGTGGACGCACCATTAATCTTCAGTATAGTGTTAGAAATTTAAATCACTTCAGATTCTTGTACACTGAATTTTAAGTTATTTGACCTCATCCAATTCCCAGTTCTTATGATAAAACCAGAGAAGGCCTCAACCTTTCTTGTCATTTACATCCCAGCTCCAAAAACAACTTGATATCATCAGCATAAATCTGACATTTCAGGTTTAGCTGACTTTCTCTGTGGAATTTTTTTTTACAGTAATCCAGCCAGCAGTTACATTTATTTTTTACACCAATCCTACTAAAATAAATACACCTAGGAGGAAAATTCTATAACATAGGCACTGCTGAATATGCACGTAAATGTTTAGAATAATAATATTTTACCACAGATCCCATTTTATACAATGAGACCTAGTTACTAATAACTGGGATTAACAGTAAACACGTCTTAACAGCAGCCCACATTAGTAATTATAGTGTAGATTCAAGAAAGTGTGCAAAAATTAGCCGTGAAAAATATGACTGCTACTCATCAATTTTATAATGGCAATTGTGTGCAAAGGAGAAATTATGTCTTACCTGATAATTTTCTGAACTAATGGGTGATATCCCTTCCTACCAACAGGTGGAGGTAGAGAAAACTGAATTATGCCAGTGACATCACCAGCATAACCTACAGTGCTTTCTGGAACAATCCACTATGCATCTGACCGAGCAGCAAAAGGTCCCTTTGTAACACACCTATACCCCATCAACCACTGCAGCTGCAATGATAATCAAGCAAGCAAAACACCAACAGATTGGCACTC
Organism: Microcaecilia unicolor; assembly: GCF_901765095.1. Classification (NCBI taxonomy): domain Eukaryota; kingdom Metazoa; phylum Chordata; class Amphibia; order Gymnophiona; family Siphonopidae; genus Microcaecilia; species Microcaecilia unicolor. The sequence goes on along the minus strand of NC_044035.1, from coordinate 71,013,906 downwards.
ACTAGCCTGCATATACCAGGATATAGCCATATCACAGGAACCCATATAGCCAGCAATCATAAAATGATTTTCTTTTTGAAGCACTGAAAATGAAACACACACACACCCAGAACACTGGGCCCAGGTTTTCTAAGGGCAGGACTTCAGAACAGTGTCATTGACTAAAGAAAAGAAACTTACCAGGTTAGACATAATTTCTCCTTTCTTAGCATCAGCTCCATTGTTCTGAACTAATGGGATGTACTGAAGCAGATCTGTTGGGTGGGGGAAGAAAAGGCCTCCAAATGATGGCTCTGCCAAAGTCCAAGCAGGCTCTGGCAAGGATATCCAATCTGTAGTGCTTAGCAAAGAAATGAATTGACGACAAATCACCACCCTGAAGATCTCCCCAGGGGTACCACCTGGGCCTCCTTTCAGAAAGCAGCCTGAGCCCTAGTAGAGTGGGCTTATAGCCAATGAGGCAATAGACAATTCTTGCCAATGTCAGCAGACTCAATAGACTTAATCACCTCGCAACGGAGGCCTTTGAGGCTGCCTGGCCAATTCTAGTGCCATGGATAAGGTATAAAGAGGTGGTCCAAGAGACAAAACTCATTCATCTCCTTGCGTTACCTGAGCAGCGTCCTCCAGACATTTAGCTTGTGAAGGAGGGCAAAACAAACCTCCTGATTCACATGGAATGGAGACACCACCTTCGAAACAATGGATGGTACTGTGCGCAAGGAAACAGAATCTTCCAAGGAGAGACAGAGATCCCAACATGACAGGTCCTGCAATTCTGAAACCCTCCTAGCAGAGGTGATGGCAAACAAAAGTACTGTTTTGAGAGTAAGATTCTTGATGGAAGCCAACCGCTTGGGCTCGAACAGAGCCTCGGACAGTGCCTGGAGGCCCATATTTGAGGTCCCAAGAAGGAAAGGAAAAATGAAGAGGGGGATACAGATGCACCACCCCCTTCAGAAACTGAGTTACCTCTCTATGCAGTGCCAGAGAGATACCCTTCACTTTCCCCAGCAAGATGGATCGCACAGCCATCTAGACCCCCAGGGAGCTCAAAGCCAGCCCATGCTCCAGGCCCTGATGCAGAAACCTCAGAATATTGGGAACCTGAACTCTCCAAGGAGATAGGGGATATTCCTCGCACCAGGATACAAACACAGACCAGATTGGATGTAGAGGACTTCTTGGAGCAAAGTCACTGAGGGGGAAAACCCACACTTCTCTAATAGTTGCCTCTCAATGGCCATACCGTAAGCTAAACGGGATCGGAATCTTCCATCTCTACCAGCCCGGGCAGGAGCAGACCCCAACCCTTGGGCAGTGGAAGCGGGTCTCCACCAGTAGATATCAAGGTCTGTGATGCCAATCTGACACCACACAAGACCAGATGTGGATGAATGCACAATCCTGAGCAACAAGCAGCCAAGATACATAGAGGATCTACTACTGGCCAGGCTGTATTAGGCATCTATCCCCTGAGAGACCGGGTCTCTCCAGCGACTGAAAAGGCTCTCTGTTTTGCACTGGCTCTGGACACCATCAAGATGAACTGTGGATGCTACCAGCAGTCCATAACGAGCTGGAAGACCTAAAGCCCCAGCTCCCATTCTCCTGGATCCAGGAGAGAGCGACTGAGAACCTCCACCTACACATTGTCATTACCCACAAATATGATTGCTGAGAAAGCCTGCAGATGAGTCTCTGCCCACCGAAAGACTTGCCACATCCAGGGCCCCCACCAGACTCCTGGTTCTGCCCTGCTTGTTGATATATACCACCACCATGGCATTGTCCAACATCATTCTGACTGCTTTCCCTTCCAAGAGCTGCTGAAACTCCTGGAGAGCCCAGATCTCCAGGCGATTGATGGACCAGGATGACTCTTGGCTTGACCTGGTTGCCATGTGCAACATGTCTAAGACACTGAGCTCTCCAACCAAGAAGACTCGCTAAGGAGGACCCAGAGGAACCCCTCTCAAAAGGATCAATGGACTGTCCCACCAAGCCAGGCTGATCCTCACCCTGGGTGTCAGCAGGAGAGAACAATGGAAGTCCTGAAAGGCCTGTGCCCACCAGGACTACAAGGCACACAGTAAAGGGTCACATGTAAGCCCTCACCAAAGCACCACTTCCAGAATCGCAGCCATGGAGCCCAGAAGCTGCAAT